>NW_024354875.1:37936137-38536137 GCF_902729225.1 Pteropus medius
AGAAAGAAAGAAAGAAAGAAAGAAAGAAAGAAAGAAAGAAAGAAAGAAAGAAAAAGAAAAATGACGCACGAGAAGGCACATAGATTTCTGTCTCCTCTGCCCAATTCTTATTTAGGACTTTTTCCCCTTTTCTGATTTTCTCAACTTTAAGCACCTAGGATCTTTCCATTAACAGTGATGTAAATGTATTATCCTGCCAGGGATATTTGCCTTTTAATTCCTTTTCTAGCCATGTAATAATAACAAACATTATAATAACAGCAACTTAGATTTACAGAGCTCTTATTATGTGCCAGAAACTATGCTAAAGAATTATCTTGTGTAGTCTCCACCATCACATGAGGCAGATACCATAATTATCTTCCTTTGGCAAATGAAGAGTCTGAGGCTTTGAGAGATTTAATAACTTGTCACCCTCGATTTTTTAGGTCTGAAGCCATGATTGAAATTCAGGCAGGAGTCTCTCCCTACCCTATTTTCTGCTAATGGGACACTGATCAGGGGTGATCGGTATTGTGTTTGGCACTGCTATAGAGTGTGAGGTTTGAGAAGAAAGGATGAGTGTTTCTAGAATTTTGCTGCCTGTAAGGTATGTCAAACTTGGTGCTTAAATAAAAGTCTCCTGGAAAAATGAGTCTTGGTTTTTATCTTTTTGACCAATTTATGCCCTTATTAAGATAAGCTCATTTCTTCTTGTGCAACTTCAGGAAAGCCATAAATAAAAATTGGAGCTATCCTGTCTTCTTTCCCCATTGTAACTGTTGGGCTTGCATGCACGCACGCATGCACGCGCACACGCACACACACACACACACACACACACACACACACACACACACACACACGCAGAAATTTCTGGGAATACTTAGAGATTAACTTAGCTGGTGACAGTCATCATTTGCACCTGTCCTTGATTTACTGCACAGAGGACATCAACTACTAAACCCTTGTGATTTAGGGCTTTCTGGAAGTTTGGCAAACTTTTAACTGTGATATTATCAAATTATAGTTGTACAAATGAATGACTATTTTTCATCCCTTCTTTTTCAATACTGAATTTATGGAAAAGAATATATGGTCTCATTAGAACTTCAAATATTCATGAAATGACATATTTAAAAGTGATAGCTATGTCATTGAAGAGCAATATTTCTCTGAAGTTCCTTCAGAAATAGCTTTGCCTTTTATATTTAAATACTCTGACCACATGACTGTATATTACTGTTTTACTTTTCTCAAATCCTTAAGAATTTAAATAAAACAAAACAGACATAACTATCACAAAGACAAATTTCTTTTCTCAAAGATCAAGAAATATAAACAATTGCATATTGTTGGCAACATTAGCTCAACCACACAACTTTGTACTGTTTTGGATTTCAAATCAGAAGGCTCAATAAAAATAAGCCACATGGAACATTACACTGGGATTGCACGCTACCGTGAGACCTGAATTTTAGTATCTGGAATGTGTAAAAGCTGTGACTTGTCATACTGACACTGCTTTTCCTACCCAGAGCACCCTGACAGGGAGTCCGCTTGAATGCCATCATTGCCACTGAAAAGAAGACAAATGGTGTTTCATTCTCTCGATAGGCTGTTGATTCAACCAAGAACCATATGTTTGCAAAGGTGCTTCTCCACGAATCTCCCGCTCATTACTAAAACCACACAATGGCTGTGTGTTGCAAACAAAATCAGTGGCACCCCCATTCTACTAGGATAGCACTATTCCACCAGAAAATTAATCAGTCATTCATAACTGGAATAATGGCTAAAATAACACAACAAATACTTAAAATAATACTTCACATTATATCTAAGTCTCAGACCAAATAAAGCTATTATTATTATTACTACTACTATTTTATCAAAATGCAGTAAGCTTTTAAATATTTGAAGCTGGCTGACAATTAACAGTACCTGATTGCTGCAGAAATTAAGTCGGATCCCAGGATGCCTTTCCAATCCCTCCCTAGTGGTAGTTAATATTCCCTAGTGGTAGTGGAGTCGGCCCAGAGATTTGAAGCAGCCAATCAGAGTAGAGCACAGATTAGACTATCCCATTCTCCCTTGTTTTGTTTTAAATGGATTTAGAAAGCTGGATATATTTGACTCAAATTCCATATAGTCAGGCCCTCTTGGAAAAGCTCTGGGATTCATTCAAACAGGAATTTTATATTCCATTGATAAAAAAGGATGGTTAGAGTAAGGAAAAAAATACTATGTGATCTATTTTGAAGATCTATTTCCAATAGTTTTCTTTCTTTTCTCTTTCTCTTTTGAGAAATTCCATTTTGGTTTTATTTTTGGAAGAATAAAAAGAATCATTGATAGGATGCTAAAAGATTTGTGTTTCTGCCATAAAATAATGTCCTTTTTCTAGACCACTCTGATAGTAAATGATGTAGCCTTTTTAGAGGTTAACTGTTTCATATCAACTTAGACATTTCTGTCCTTGAGAATTTTTGTTCCTTTCTAACACACCACACATTTATAAATACATGATTTTCAGTTTACATAAAAACTTTATTTTCTTGAAAATTGATTCATTTAACAAACATTTATTAAATGGCTATCCTGTATTGTTTTAGGAACTGGACATATACAATGGAGAAAAGGCCTTCAAAAATACAACATTTTAGTTGGGAAGACCTATGTATCTAAAATAATAAGGTATTTTCAGTGTTTTAAGTACCATGAAAAAAATTAAAACAGGAGAATGGGAATGAAACAATATTTTAGTATGGATAACTCCTAAAAACATTTTGGTTGTCTTGATACAACTGTGATTCAGACACTTTTACATGTAAATCATACTAAATATGTAAAAATAAGAACACTATCCATGATTTAGGGAAGTGGATACAGAATTTGGAATGATACAGCTTGTAACAACTGTAGAGTAAATGGGACATGCTCTTCAGCTTTCAAAGTGAGATCTCTGCAGAAGATTTTCTTCAACTATAAAGTCCCAAGACAACAACTGGATCTCAGAGCCACCACTCTCATCATATCCCCAAGGAGAAAAGGAAACTAAAGAGATCTTCATTTTGGAATTTCTCTATAAATGAGCGCTAAGTGCCAGATGTGTCTCATCTGGAGACCTGCCTAGTGGGTTTCCGAACAATGTGATTGGCTTGGTGCTTAGCAAATAGCAAAATGACTGGGAGTTATCTCTTTTGTTTTTTTAATAAGTACATATCTTGTCCAAGATATAACAGCTTTTTATAAAGATATTACAAAAAAATAATGTTTTTCATTTCTAACACTTTTAAAACTTTTAAGAGTAATCAAATGGTAAAGCAAAAAGCTAAAAGAAAATGAATGGGTGGTTTTGCCATCTCTCTTTAGTGGAAAACCAGTTTAACATTTTTGACAGATTATTTTTAAATCGTTCTGAGTGGCAAGAATAATTTTTAAGTTCTTTTTCAGACAGTAGTTCTTTCGTTAATGGGAAGTGCCATAAGATTAGACCTGTACACCTTACTGAAGTTGAATGTCTAACTCTGACAGTAGATTCTTGTATGTAATAAATATGGTCAGTACAAATGTAAAATGTTCCATTTTCCTGGCTGCCTCCACATGCCTGGTGATTTTCCATGCTGCCAGGGATCAAGAATGATGCAGCAGAGCTGTAGTTACGCTGCTGGGTAATTTAAGAAGCCACATCAAAGAGCACTTCAAAAGTTCAGTTTAGCAAATAAGACTTTCAGCTTATGTCAGCAATGGTTATGAGACTTAATTGAAGGTCCATTCATACCTCACTGCATGGACACACACATATCCAGTAATGTTTTGAGTGTTGACGTTCCTATTTCAACATTAGATATATAAACTGAAGAACTGAAATTTAATTACATATGTACCATAGTCAGGTTTTAAAATGCATCTAAGATCTAATTCGTTAATGTGATATATTAAAAGGAGACCAGTGTATCCTTAACCCTAACTGCAACTGCTCCTTTCAATGTAGGTAAAAAGCACTAAGGTAGTCTGCTAAATTATGTTTCCTAAGAAAACCCAGTGCTTTTCTTTCTTTCTTTCTTTCTTTTCTTTTTCTTTTTTCTTTTCTTTTCCTTCCTTCCTTCTTCCTTCCTTCCTTCCTTCCTTCCTTCCTTCCTTCCTTCCTTCCTTCCTTCCTTCCTTCCTTCCTTCCTTCCTTTTCCTTCTTGCCTTCCTTCCTTCCTTTCTTCCTTCCTTTCTTTCTTTTCTTTCTTTTTTCATTCTTAAATAAGTAAATGCTTAGATGTGACTGGAAAGAATTAGGAAAAAGATGTATTTTTCCATCAGAATACAAAGAAAGTTCTTGAAAGGGTTTTCATATTATCAATTTTTGATGTTCCTAAAACTAAAATAATACTTGACCAATGAATATATACAGATTTGAAAGAGCTATAACATTTGTCAATGACAAGGTAACAAAAAGTTCATATAAAATTGTTAAATGCCCTTCTGAGGAAAAATGAAAAAAGTTACAAAATTTTTAAGAAAAATAAAAACTACCCAGAATCTTTTAGGGAATTAATGCAAATTTAGCTCTGTTATGAATTTTAATAGCACAGAAGAAGAAACAAAATTATGACAAATATTATTAATATTATTTTGTCTGTGGAAAAGTTACTATCCTTAAAGTATTTATACTTTATATTTATCAATGAGGTGTAGTCATATTTCAGAAAAATAAACAGCCCAAGGCATACATAGTTGACAATAAACTATATCACCCCCCGACCACCCTCCTCCAAAAAAAAAACACCAGCAAAGCTAGTCAAAGTACACTATTCAGAGTTTAGGGAACAAGAACTGGATTTGCCAAGAGAATCTAAAATAAATGACTCAAACGCTTCCTATGTTATTTAGTATTGTGCCTCCTCAGGGTAAAATAAAACAAGAAATGAATCATTTCTGGGATATAGACTGAAGAATCATTTTTCAAAAGATGTATAAAATACTAAATAAGATTCATTTGAGGATAGGTCATGAGAAGTGATTATTCTACAGTACATTGAAACAAGGCATTCATTACGAAGTTTGAAAGGACAGGCTAATACCTAAGATAGAAGCTAGTCACCTAGACTTGAAAACAAACCCCAAAACTATCTCCAAGATTAAATTTCCATAACATGAAATTCACTGCTGAAAATAAGTTTGAGATATATTTTTTAAAAAAGAATTTTTTATTCTTTAGAAGGAAAAAAAATGGCATACAAGTTACTAGGCTACTTGCCGATGTTTATGAATGTAATTTTTTAAAATTATTGGTGCTAAGTCTCCAAATTTAAGTAAGGATATGTTTTCCTGTTTTCTGGTAAACAGGCTAGAAAATATTACAAGAGCTTTCTAAGAATATTACAATGAGCTTTCTTGATTTAAAAATCAATACACTTCATCAACAGCCAAATGCATTAACTGACATTCTTTCAAAACCATTCTGTTAAAGCTAAGTTGGAAAGACTGCTCAGTAACTAATCAGATATATCCTGATGCTGAGGCAGGACAGGTCTGTGGCACAAATTAAAAAGGTATAAGATGAAAAGAAAACTCCACCTGTAGGAAGAAGTACAAAATTGGAAACCTAGGCCTTTTGGGATGTATCCTTAATTCAAACCTAAAATGAAGTGGTTCCCCCCCGCCCCCCCCAAATGGAGGACAACTCATCTCTTACACTAGGAAAAAACCTGACAGTGGAGGACTGACAAGGCTCCATGCAAGGCGACAAATCTGCAATGCTCCAATCCTAAATATCTTGGGCTCTTATTCCCTATGCCACATTCTCATTACGCAGTGGTAAAACGTCAGGAATCATCTATGTTTTCAAACTGTTTTTTTTTTCTTTTTTTAGTTTGAGCCCCCATACCTTCTCTCAACCTTATACCAAAACAATCCTAACTAATAATTCATTACACTAAAACACTGAAAACAGTTCCAGTTAAAGCAAGTAGCTCAGGCCCCAGATCCACTATGCTGATTTAGGTTCAACTTCCTCACTTGAAAATGAGAACAGATTTGGAGAATTTTAATAACTTACTTGAGCCTCTTCAGCTAAGACCAAAACCCAGATCTCCTGCTATGTTGTCAGATTTGTGAATAAAAATCATTTTTTAGAATAAATATATGCCAAACACTGCATAGGATATTCTTATACTAAAAATGATTTGTTATTTATCTGAAATTTATCTTTAACTGGTATCTTGCATTTTCACTGCCCCCTAGCCTCCCCACCCCTGTCCCCATGAAATGATAGCATGGCTATACCAATGTTGATTCTACTGGTGCTCCTCCTTCTTGCAGGCTCACCTGTCACACTTAATATTTTAGGACTTTAATTAGGAAAGTGACCCCTGAGTGGTTTTGTTAGACAGGTGATATCAAAAATATTTTATGTTATATATTCATCTTGCTATTGCCTTTTTGTATGGATGTATATGTATATACATATAAATATTAGCACGTAGTACATATTAACTCTTCTCAGCAAAAAACCATTTTGGTCTCAGTCTGCATTTATTTTATGCAAAATGTGTCATACTTGTAAAGTAAAATAGAGAGCTTTAATAAAGTGCCTTCTTCTGCTGTCTGCAGTGATAATTGCTTTATTGAATAAGGATCTGTTAATGGTATACATCTTGACATTTAACATTTATCCATTTGATTTATAATTATTTTTATGCAGTTGCAAGGAAGCTATAGCTCAAACTCAAAGTAGTTTAAACTTTATGTCTTCCTTTTCTTTTGAATTTGTAAGGAAATGTAGTCTCTTATGGGTAAAACTACTTAGTCCACCAAATTTATTTCAAATTTATTTCAAAAAACTTATTTCTGCATCTATATGTTCTGAATAGAGCAACACATGTAAGAGAGAAATCAATACAGTAAATGAAATCGTACAGTTAAAAATGTATCTAATTTGTTTACTTTTTGTCCATGGATATGATGCCAAGATTTCCTAGTCAAGCAATGGAGAAAAACCTATATGAACTACAAGTTGTTATAACACAAAATTCTTCAGTAACATTCATGACACTTAATATTATGAAGCAAAAGTCATTTGTATTTATAATCTATCTATTCCTTATGAAAATTTTTAGAAACTTTTCTGAATTATACTGTTTTCCATACTGAAATTCTGCCTATCTGAATTTCAGAATTATGACTGGCGCTTCAAAGTCTTCACAAATGCTCATTTGACATTTTTATTCACTTTTCTGTCTTCTCCAACCTCTAACACTTTTACAAAAATGGGACAAATTCCTATGTCTAACAACATGAGAAGTTGATGTCACTTTAATTTAAAAGATTTCATGTAATTAGTAATAAACCACCAAGTTCCTGCCTCACAACAGAACAATACTATAATAACAATTGTTGGCAGTTATCAAACCACCTCAGTTCGATTGGCCTACTGAATCTGGGGTTAAAAGCTGGCCTCTGGAAATCAATCATGCTCTCAGCAGAGAAGAGTATTTCAGTGATATGAAGGCTGAAATGGAGACTATAATCTTTTGTGATTACCCTTGAGGCTGAAGCAAACGCAAAAAGGAGTCTATGAATTGCTGATAATTTCCTATGATGACTGATTCCCAGGAAATTCTGATATTACCCTTGCTCTGTAACAAAATGATGGTCCCCCAGAAGTGTAACTTCAAAGAACTCCACATCTGGGTGTCTCAGTGCTTCTTTAGAAGCTACTCACCTTTTAAATGGGCCAGGCCTGTGAGGCAGCTGCTTTCTCTCTCTAAAGACAATGGAGTGTCTGATTGCACAAGGAGTGAAGAGCTATGTGCTACAGGCTGTCTTCCTGGAAAGTTTTTTATGAAGAAACTGATTTAAAATGTATCTGTTTTAAAACTTTTTTTCCTCCACAGAAGTCTAAAGATACATATATTTCTCTGCTCTTCCTAGGAGGTATGGAGCTATGAATATCTTAGCTTGTATAATTTTTAAAGTTTTATTTAGGCTGATATCTGTATTCTGTCGAAAAATACTTTACATTCATATGTACATACCCTTAATGTCTATATAATATTTTGAAATAGAATACAAAACTACTAATCTTTTTTGAGAAGCATCAAATTTACAGTTAGATGCCATAGCTCAGGGTACAAGTTAAGTGGGTACTTCTTGTATGATTGACAATTTAAATTCAGGAAAAAAGGAGGAGGAAGGATAAAGGGAGATCTGAAACGGTCAAGGCAAAAGAATTTTTATAATAAATTTTCATTATCTGTACACGAAGGATAATTCAATACATTGACTACTGTGACTGAGTTTGAAATATCTTCTAAAATTGTCATTCTAACCAATGTTGATTTGAGAATACGGTTTGAGAATACGGTTCTATGTTTGGAAGTTGATAGTATTTTAAAAATATAACAGAAAACATCAGTATGTCTTAGGAGTCACTGACAACATGTCCTAGGTACACAGCTCTCATGTTCAAAATACCTTCATACATAGCTTTTAAAGTCTAAGTATCATTGAAAGTAAATAGGGAAAATATAATCCAACCAAACTGGTTGTGGTTATTCTGAACCTCCATTCTATATACCTTCTCCTCAACACTCCAAGTTCAGTTGCAGCCCCTCAAGATTGCTTTCAGGTAGTCAGGTGATTCTGATCTTTAAGTATGCCCTGCTTTTCTCTGATTCAGCTAACATAAATTGAGCACCTACTAAGTACTAGGCATGGCTACTTTAAAGTGTATATTTCTTAAATTCAAGAACCAGGTCTTAGCCATATGTATATCCTTAGCATCTACCTTAATTAGGATTGCTCTAATGCACACAGGCAGTCCCAGTGATAAACATAACTTGGTTTATTTAAAGTAATTGATTAAGAAGAAGAGATCAAAGAGATAGAAATAGTCATAAAATCTTAATGTTATTTATAAGAATAGAGTTTGCTGTTTTAGGAGTTCTTTCATGAATATTTTCTCATTTGATACCTACGGGTATTTTAAATGATTAAAAATAGTGTGGTGATATGTTATACAATTATGTTTTTTTCAGACACAAAATTTCAGAAATTTTCTAAATATTCAGTTATAGCCTTAATTCTCCATAAACATAATACACTCAAATATTCAAGATGTAACGGTATATCATCCTAGTTTTAAATGGTATTATCATCCTAGTTTTAAATGAGAAAAATTAGAGTTAAGTGGCTTTCTAAAGATCAAAGAAAATGAGTCCAGAGATGGGTCCTTTGACTCCTGGTTAAGTGCTCTTTCCTTATGCACTGAAGCAGATGGCTCTATCCACTTCTCCCCTCCACTCTGGTTCCTGCTTTCCCACGTGGCATGAAGCGAAGTCAAGGTCAGGTTGGACTGCTGAGGCTTACTTTGGGACAAGTCAATCGGAGTTACTTCTCTGAGAGAGAATACTCCAAGTGGCTGTTGGGAGGAGGTGGGATATGACCAATGAATGAGTGATGAAATAAATTAATGTCACCAACTTGTTTAAAAGGGGAGTGTACTTCAAGAGTTGAAACCTAAGTATATGTCATGTGATAGTGGCTATTAGTAATCATTTTGGCATCTAATCACTTTACCTCATTTTGGGAAACAGAGACTTTTGGGGTTTGATTATATTATTATGACAATGAACCATTTACCTATTATGGAAGTTTGGTGTCTACATGAGGAAAACAAAAAAATTAGACCCGGACACATATTTTTAATTGTTGGAGACCTTCTGTATAACTCTAATTATTTAAATAATAAGCCTGTGAAAGAGATAAGATATATTGTCTACATACCACTCTGATCTAGAAACTGTTTACAATAAGGAAAACAAGTATGAGACTGACGAGAAAAATCTATCTTCTAAATAGAATACACTGCAAAGGAGAGTATTTCAACCTGACTTTAGGAGCCACAAAGATTTACTGGGTACTTAAAAAAATATGTCCCACATGAATAACCTGTGAGTAATACACACATTTAAATTTAGGATATGGTAGGGTAGAGACCAGTTCTTGCTTGTGTGATATTTAACTGTTTGCCTTTTCTGTGGCAGAGCTATCTACTGAAAGAAATTAGAAGATTAGATTATATTCTTCAATCTTCTGATCTGCAAATAGGGACAACAATGATACATATAGCCTATTTCATATATGGATATATTAAGAGAATTAATTGTAGAATGTCTTTAAAATATGCTAAAGCCCTTAATATTAGAATTCCACAAAATAAGGTATTATTCATATAATTTATGTTTATGCATCTTATTTCAAGCATCAGAACATAGAAAGGAGAGCAGGAAAACCTAAACTGACAGCTAAGTCTTTGAAAAAAGTATTTTTCCAAGATTCCTACTGGAATCTTGAATGTTGAAAATTCACAGATTGCTAAGTAGCACTCCAATTCATCTTTAGCACTCTCAATGGCAACTGTAAAAGTGAAGGCACTGAAATATTCCAAAACATGTTTTTCCCTCCCCAAAAGAGATTTGAGACTTAATTCTGAATATAAAAATCCAGAGGGAGGGGAAAGAAAATGGTCTGTGCTATCAGATGTGTTCCCAAGCTTTTGATAAAAGTTTCTGAGGGAACAATACCATCCATTAATGTTTATAGAGCAACCAACTTAGAAATACTTTTCCTAAGCTGGAGAGAATGTTCTGTACAATAATATTTTGCTACTTTTTATATTAAGCTTTCCTGCTTTACCACAGGTACATAAAAACTTGTTCACTGAGAGAACCTAAGAGCAAGATTGTTGTTGGTTTGTCATCTTTTAATTAACTGAAGATCTCTTAAAAATATGATAAAATTTTTTTAAGAGGGCCTGACATAGCCACTTTTTCCAAGTTGACTGTACTCTTGAAAAATGTTGACCTGGGACAGCACCAAGACTAAAGATCTGTCTTGCCAGAAAATCTGATGTACCCTCCAAGTACACATAATCCTTGAAACTCTAGCGCTGAAGATGAAGCCCCAAAGCCGTGTGAGGTTGAGACTAGGATAATGAAAGGGACATGGCAAGAGGACATAGAATTGTGGGACTACGGATGTCCCCTTCCTCAGACTCCTGAAACCTACATTCTCTTATCCCATAAGGGCCGTTAAGGTCTTAATCTAATGTTTCTTGGCAGCTTTAGTCAACTGAATTGGCTATTATTCACCATGAGCAGAATCTTCTATTATATTATGGTGAAGAGGAGGAAGTAACTTCTAAGACAGTGAGCAGCTTCCATCTTATTCACTATAACCCCTCTTTAGCCCAACAGGCTCGTGTACACATTCAGCAAGTGGTTATGAATGAATGTCTTTTCCTAGGCACCCAGAACAAATAATTTAATTAGGGAGAGAGAACATACATAACCACACATTATATACATAAAAACATTATAAATGATATTTACGAATTCTAAAGATGCTTCAAGATTGAGTAAAGAAAAGGGGGATTTGAATAAGTCTTTAGTAGATACATCTTAAGACTCGTGAAAAAGGCAATGGACATGAGTTAAATTTAAAAAAGATGTTTGTTTAACGAAATCCAGTAAGTTTCAAGTGTACAATTCAACAGTAAGTCATATATATTTTGCATTGTATATTCACCGCCCATAGTTAGATTTCTTTCTGTCACCACATATTCGACATCTTTTACTCTAACTACCTCCCCCGTTAAAAATTGTCACCATAATAAAAATAATAATAAAAAATAAAAAATAAAGTTTGGTCAAGGAAAAAAAATAAAAATGTACTTTTTTTTTCCTAAGAAAAAATATTTTTTTAAATATAAAGAATGTTTGGGGTTTGAAGGGGAGAGGGAGACAATAGTGTAGATGTATTTTTTTCCTCTCAGTGCACATGTTTGCATAATTTTTCTGTCTTTTTAATAGGGATGTAAAAATAGAAATGTAAAAACTTATAGTCAGGAATCTATAATTAAATATTTACACAAAATCTTTGTTAGTTTTGTACTATATTTCAAAGATTTTCTATGCCTATTTTTTTTTTCCTAATGATCTGGGCAGTGTTGCTATTGACTTATTTAACTGCAATAATAGGCCATTCTCCTCTTTCCATTTAAAGTAAATTTGAATAACCATGGAAAATTTCAACATGACATATTTTACATATATACATTTCCTTAGAACATATAAAATAATGTTACCTACCCTTCAATATATTTTAAGCATATCAGAAAAATAAAAATTCAACCATATTCGCTTTTTTATTTGACTGAGATAAACGTGTCATTTCAAGTAGCTGGACACACTAGTATCCTAAAAAATATGGGATATATAACTTTTTAATGACAGCATAGCATTACTAGAGTGAAAAAGAAGACTCAACGGCAAAAATTCACATCTGAGGTGCATTAGCAGAGATAAAATATTTTACTTAAATTAAAAATCAAATAAAACAAAAATATGTATCTAAATATTTAAATAAAAACTTCACTAAATAGATAAAGGTATTAAAGGGAGGTGAAAAAAAATCAAAATTAAATGTCCTAGCTTACTTCAGGTTTCCCTACAAGAACACTTCATGGGAAACATAGCATGAATTAGCAGCAAAATAAATGTTATATTGACTCCCAATTTATTAATTTTGCACCTCCTGGATAAATATATTATTAATTCTACTGCAAGAAAAGAAAAATTTAAAAGTTCATTGATGTTATCAAACTATAAATGACCCAGAATCTCAAAAAATCCAGAATGATAAAGTAAATGGTAAACATATAGATCACAGCTTGTCATGGATGATTCTAATATAATGATTTGGGTTTTATACTTTAAAAATTATCTTTATTCTGTCGCACATATTTGTTCACATCAATAAAAATAATTTTAAGGTAGGCAGCAAAAATCACATTATTTTTCACAAAAATAAGATTGTTGAGCCTCTTGCAATAAAGCAGCAGTGACCTCCACTGTGCTTGTGTTTTCATGGAGCAATAGCAAAAACATGACAGGACTGACAAAGATATTTGAAATAAACAGGCATGGAAAACACCTGCCAATCTTCAGAGAAGCTGACAGGTGACTGTGGTCTCAAGGCAGCTCTTGATTATAGCTATAGCTATGAAGAGTCTAACAAATACATCTGTGCATATACTCAATATGTAGCTGTTAAAAAGAAACGACCTACTTATCATCTCACACAATATATACACTGCATATATGTCTTAGTCTGCTTAGGCTGACATAACAAAATACCATAGACTAGGTGGCTTAAATAATAGAAATTTATTTTATTATAGTTCTGGAGGCTGGAAGTCCAATATTAGGATGCAAGCACAGTCAGGTTCTAGCGAGAGCTCTCTACTAGGCTTTCAAATGGCTGCCTTCTCACCAAGTTCTTATGTGGTGGAATGAGGGAAAGCTGTCTGGGGTCTCTTCTTATGAGGGGACTAATCCCATTTTAAGGTCCCCATCCTCATGACCTCATTTAATCCTAATTATCTCTCAAGGCTCCATCTCTAAATACCTTCACCTGGGTATTAGGACTTCTGTTTATGAATTTGGAGAGGAGAATATGAACATTCAGTCCTTACAGTATATATGTATATGTGCCTTCTGCAACACTTATTATATTAAGTTGATACTCTCTATTACAGTAAGTATACGATTCCATTCTTAAGAAGTATCTTCTTAAGGAGACTTTAACATCAACTATTATCCCATTTGATAAACACCAAGTATTAAACACCAAGTATTATCCCAGTTGAACAAAGACATAAATTGGATCCACAGTAAAGGAAATGGTAGATTCTAATAGGAGAAACAATTGTATATATTTTGGAAGTTACTCAAGCATTATGTACAATAATTAAAGGATGACCATGAAGCAAGTGGCAAATTTAAACTAAAGTGAAACACAAAATAATGAAATTAGCTCTATTAGCATACAAAAAAATCATTCTTTCTCGAACACTATAAAGTTCAGTAACTATTTTCACTTTGCCTGTATTTCTTGGTTTTTATTATCTTGCCTTTTCTAGTCTATTTATTCTATTTCTTATGCGTCTCTTGGGCCCTGGAGTAATTTTGTTTTATTTATTTTGTTTATCTTCTTTCCAAAATCCAGAACTCTTTAGTGCATACACCATGTTTTCATTAAAATTCAATAACTAATGACTTTGTTTTTTAACTAAATGCTCTTAAGACTAGGGCTTAGGATAAGGAATGTAGTAGATACTTGCAGTTTCCACACTATCTATACAGAAAAAAAAACAGAACTATAGCTGGGGAGAAGTTTTAACTAATTATTGCACTTATATTAAGAAAAAGAACAACAGTTCCCAGGAAAACAAAAATAAAAGTAAACACCTAGGCCTATCATCTTATACTTAGAATAAACTCAGAAATGTTGGTATTCCCTTTGCTGGATGGGGGAGCATGAACATTCAAAATCAAGGAACTGGGGTCCTTTTTATTTGTCCTTTTCTCCCTCGCTCCCTTTCTTTCTTTCTTCCTTCAAAACAGTGTAATTGAGCACCTGTCAGAGACCAAGCACAAAAAGATAAATGAAATATACTCCTGTCCTCAAAGAAAGGATCTGACATTCCAGTGAAAAAGATAGGTAATGGGGTAAGTAGACTATGCTGTGACAACTACAATAATGGAGGTAGTCTGAGAGGACTTTGGAAATACAAAGAATGGACACTTAATTCAGACATGAAGAGTGACTTTCTTTGAGAGAGATTATATCTAAGTTGAGCCCTGAACAACAAATAGTTAAAGGTAGGGTAGCAGGGTTGGAAGTGAGCATTAGTGGGCAGCCAGGCAGAGAAGCTTATTAGGCCTTATATATAAAGGTCGAGATCTTTAAAAATTTGTTTTGTTTGCACAGTCTTTTACCTGTAAGTGGATCAAAACCGCCCCTCTTAAAGTACAACTGCTGAGGTGCTGAGTTAACATCATCTTTATCCAGACATGCATCTTTGACTTACAGCCCATCATAAATTACCAGTGCTTCAAACTCCATTTTCCCTAGCATGGCTCTTCACAACTCTGTTTGGTCAGTGTACTGAATTTTTTGTTTATTCTTCACATGTAAACACTGAGCAAGATTATGTCAGTTGTGGAGCAGAAGGCAAAACAGCCACTAAATGAATGTTCTGAGGTACATCTCTTCATTGCTTATAATTTAGTATAGAACAAGTACCTATTCTGTTTTGGAATATGACAGAATCTCGTTTCATTCTTCCTATATTTCTGATATAACATTATCAGACTCCAATATAAAAACAAGAGGAAACCATTACTTTACATGTATATTTTAAATCCTCTTAAAGAAAGTAGCAAAACTTCAAACTTCTAAAACATTCAGTAATAGTTTCAGAGTACAGTGTTCTCATTCTACCAATAATAATTATAAGTTAAAATATATTTCTTATGTTCACTAATATGATCCTTGATTAAAAATAAAGTGACTAAAGTAGGATTTGCCTTGGTTTTCAAAGAACAAGTGACTACTGAGTAGAATAGACTTTTAAAATTTTTTAACAAGAAATTTTAACTGTTTTTAAAATATATTCTGCTTCATAGATATTGTTTATAGAGCGGTCCATTTTATGCATTCAAAAAATCCTTTTCCTCTTTCCACTTACTTATTCTTCTGAAAATTGTCTACCACATTTCCAGAAAAGAGCACAAAAGATTTCTGATTGAGCTTTGTTCACATTGAATGAGGTAGGAAGTGACATGGACCAAAAAAGCCAAGGACACAGAAGAGCCAGAAAATGAGTTACGAAGTTAAAATATTGTAATTAAAGTCTTAGCTCTTCTTTTACTAACTTTCTTTCCTCCTCTAGACAATAGGGATAATAATCATGTTCTACTAAAATGTTCTAAAGTCTGAGTCCTTTGAAGAATGTAATATCACAAATATACAATAATCTAGTGTAATTATTAGTGATGTAAAAATGGTTTTTGAGGAAAATGTTGACAATGACTTTTGTAAAATTACCTTAGTAAATCTGTTAGGTGAATTGGACACTAGAATGGGAAAGCCTCTAGTAAAAGGATTACAGTACTTAAAACTGTAGTTCAGTGAAAAAAGTCATGTTACCCAATAATGATCCTATAAATTCATGTATTTATAAGATACTAGAGGGTTCTACTTGCAATGACTTAATTTTTAACACACTACCAAAAGTGTCCTGTCCAATAAATGCCTTGGATATAATAGTATAAAATGATTATTTCATAAAGTTCTTCGCTATATTTTTCGCCTTTACCAAAAAGTATTTTCATTTGAAAATTACAAATTGATTTTCTTCTAAGAAGGGAAAAAACTTTTATTACAAACAAAAAGGCAAGTTAGTGTATCTGTAAGCTCTACACAACATTATAAGCCATTATGAAACTATATCTTTATCTTTAAAAAAATCTTTATGAAAATATTCTTTGCATTTTTGTTTTACAGCCCTTAAGAACAGAGAGGTATATGTAAGGCATTTTAATAATTGAAAAAAGCGAATTAGAGAATTGTGCTAATCAGATGATCATAGCTATAAAAAGGCAACAGTTATTGGGTTCCTATTAGGTATATACATAACATAATTCTAGAAGAGGCCTGGAAGGACGCATACTAGCTGCTGACGGGCACTTTCCTCAAGCAAAAGGAATAAGCATGTTTGCAGGGGTAGGGAATGGTGAATTTCACATTTTGCTTTGAATGTTAATGGTTTATTTGAACCTTTGAAATAAGTATCTATGTAGTACTTGTGTTTAAAAAACACAGAGAGGTGAACCACAGTAGGAGCCATTGATGCCTACCCACATCATTAATGCTGCCCCTGACTGTAATTGGACTTGTGCAGTAAGCTACAAATGCTATCTTCCAAATGCATATTAATCAAAATACAAATACCTACTAAATGTTTCCATAAGTACATAACTTAGTTCAAAGATGTTTGGAATGTATCACTTGTGTTTCAACAGAGGCTTATTATAACATGCATGCTTGAATTCAAGCTCCCTGAGATATTATGACCTCTGAGGTGGTCACTCCTGATGGATTAGTGTAACCAGGTGTGATTTATCTTACTGAGTTGTTCCACTACACTAAAAATGATGCTCTCCTTTTAATGCCTTTTTTAAAAAACTAACTTGTGTTTGAAAAACCTAAAGACAAAAGCATTCAACCGTTTACTCGGTAAGTCAAGGCCAGTGCTATCTTTAAAACATTAGCTGATTCCCTAACCTCTAATTACCTTACCATGTTAAGCCACAACAGAAGGCCTGTCAGCAGATTTTATTTACAGCCCTTGAGGAAGGGCTTTTTTATTTCATACAGAAGATAACTTTGCAAAAGGAAACATTTTGGCAATACTTCAGATGCTCACTGTCTGGTGGTGTTGATAATACAATTCTTTTTCTTGATTATAGCAGCTTCTAAAATGCTGTGATACATATCATTTATGTACACCATCATGCCCCAATTGACAGTATTTATTGACTTAACAGACATAAATTATGCAGTCACCTCAAGTGTTTAACCTTTTCTCTTACTATAAGTTTAAAATCTGGCTGTGAAGCGATCTTATGCTAAATTCTATTATTGAAAGATGTCATACTCCACTGGGCACACCTGCAAAATGTCTTTCATTCACATAAAAGGTCAGCTGACCTGAATGAAGAACACTGGTAATTTTAGGTAATTTACTAATATTTATCATACATTTTAAAGGAAATGTCACAGTATCATGTAGAAACTAATATGTAGATTTAAAATAAAATTAGGTTTTTTTTTTTTTTTTTGCTAATAGAGCCAGATTCACATAATCCATAATAGCCTCCAAACAAAAATTCTTTTTGTATAAGAGTCTGTATCTAAAATACCTCCCAAATAAAAATGTACTCAGGGAGATAAAGCTTTTTTTTTCTTTGTACTGGTAGAGAAAAATCAATGTGGCTTATATCTCTAAAATTGTGTTGTTGAGAATATGAACAGCATCCCATAAATGATATGGGCTCTCAAGCCACGGAAAAAGTCTATCAAAATTGCCCAAAGCAAGAGGTGAAAAGTCACTCGTGGTAATACTTGTAAAATAAATATGCTGGCTATTGTTTGGACTAACTCCCATGGGTGAAGCTTTATCGTCTATAATATAGCTGAGCAGTGTAACCAATATATGGTCTAAAATTACACATTATGGAAACAGGCTACATTGACTGCCTATTCACAAAAGAGATTGAGGAGGACACAAATAAAATAAAAATGCATTTACTCACTGTGTTAAAATTTGGAAAAAGTCCAACAGCAGAACTACTGTCCACTGGAAAAGACATAAATGGTTTGATATCCAGTGAAGGCTGCATCATCAGGGTAGGTGTGCGCACAAGAGCAGGAAGGGTAGTAGTGTGGCATGTACTGCCTGCCAAGAACAAAGCAAATATAAATTTTAATCTCTTGCTCACATCCATCACCCTTCCCAACCTACGGTACAAAAACAAGTCTGCTGAGCTGCAACCTGCAAGCAAGAGAATTACTCTGGAAGTAAGCAAATGGCACAGGAGGGAAAAACACAATTTAAAAGGGTCTTCTTGTTCTTTGTCTAAGAAAGTGATGCAGAATGCTTCCCAAGGCAAAGGCCAAGGTTGCTCAGTCTCAGCTGAGATACATAGTACTCAGATCCTGCTGGCAGGTGGGACAGAATGAGATCATTCTGTTGTCTAACCCTTGTTTCCAACAAACCAAAAATGTAGGAGAGGAGAGGAGGAAACTCTTGAAGCCAGATACTCTTCACTATTCAGTTACTGGCTGACTGGTAGGCACGTTTTATGCAAATCAGAGAAAATTATAGGGTTTTTACAAGGGGAAGGAACCTTGGACTCGTACATTTACTGTCTGCTTCCAAGAAAGTTATGACACAATTTGTTCTCTACAAAAACAAACTGAAAGTTGCCCTTTACTTTGTAGAATAGGTAGTTTAGACATTGGATAATGAAAGAACCTAAAAGCGGTTATTACGACCTGGGTAAGCACAGGGTATTGGGGGACAGAAAGTTGGAACAAGAACTCAAACTTTCATCTTCACTTTTACTTCTAATGAGCCTCATATTATATTAGCAACTCTCCCTTTTAACAACCATATTGGCTGTCATCTCTTTAGATGTCTGGTTTAACCCATGTGTAGGAGATTTGAAGCACTCCTCTTCATTAACAAGCATTTTTCTTTACCTTGTAGCCTCCACATACTGCAGATAAGTAACTGTTGGTGCAGGTGGCGCTATGAAAGACAAGTTCTGACATGCCTTTTATGAAAAAAATAACAGCTTTATTGAGATATGTCACATACCAGATAATTCATCCACTTAAAGTGTACAATTCAATGGTTTTAGTATATTCACAGAGTTGTACAATCATCAACACAATTTTAGAATATGTCACAGCCCCTAAAAGAAACTCCATACCTATTAGCAGTCACTCCCCATTTCGTCGCAACACCCGCTAGTTCCTGGCAACCACTAATCTACTTTCTATCTCTATAGATTTGTCTATTTGGGGCATTTGATTTAAATGAAATCATACAATATGAGGTCTTTTGTGATTGTCTTCTTTCACTTGGCATAATGTTTTCAAAGTTCATCCATGTTGTCATATGAATCAGAATTTCATTCCTTTTCAGGTCTGGCTAATATTCCACTGAAGATGTACCACCTTTTGCTTATTCATTCATCAGTTGATGGGTTTTTGGAGTTGTTTGCATTTTTTGGCTACTATGAATAATGATGCTATGAAAATTTGTTTTTAAGTTTTATGTGGATGTATATTCTTAGTTCTCAGGTATATACCTAAGAGTGGAATTGGAGATTGTTAGGTCATATAGTCATCATATGGTTTAACCTTTTGAGAACCTCCAAATTATTTTTCAAAACAGCTGAATATTTTACATTAACATTAGGAGTGTATGAGGATTTTAATTTCTCCTGGCATGCCTATATAGGACATGCCTATACGAACAACAGTATGCCTGTGATACCCTTTGACTTCAAAGAGAAATGAATGGCATAGGAAAATGCTCCAACTATTAAAATTTTCCATCAACGTTCAGAATAATTAAAATTCCTATTTCAATGATATTTTTTGGTAATGATTTTCTGTAATAAACTCTGCATCATATTTCAAATCTTTCCAGAATATTATTGGCAATGGTGTTTAATAGACTGTCATACCTCATTTACATTGATCCTAAAAACAGAAAAACAGAGAAAGGCATATGAAGTATTTATCTGTAATGACAAATCTTCAGGTCAGCCTCATGCATTAGGGAATATAGACTAGGACTCAGCAAAAAGAGATTCAGCCAAAAGTATAGATCAAACAGTAATAGTTGTCTTTCTGATGCCAAAGTAAATACTCTGATCTCAGCCTGGCATTCACATAGGCACCCTGCATTTAATTATACATTATTCTTCTAATTAAGTAACATTATATTCATTGCTAATTTCAGAGCTGTAGATCCAAGATGATTTATTATAGCAATATGTCAAATGTTGCAGAGGTACTTACTAAAATATCTGTACTTTAAAAGCTTTGATTTAAAATCTTAGCAAAATTGAAAAAGCATATATTTCTTATTTTGGACTGATGGCCTTTTATAATTTACAATTATTATAACTGTTAAAAGTCTAATATAAAAAGTTTACAAAATGTATCTATTTAACCAGGCTAATGAACAAATGTATAATTATTTTGCCATCATGGGTCTCCCAAAGAAAAGCAAATTCTTTCTCTAAGGCACAATGATGGCTCTGTTAACTCCATGTAATACATGGCCCCTACCCACTAGGGCCTGGCAAGAGTCACTTTGTACTAACAAACTAACATCAAATAGAATGAAACATGGAACTTGAAAAACAGATTGCTCCATCAACAAAGGTCAGAATGCACAACAATCCCCCTTACCCAATCAAATCTGTATGCTAATAAAGACAAGGCTTGAGAGCTACTAAACTGCCACCAATCATTAGCATAAAAAAAACTTAGCAGCTGTTTACCATTTCATTAGCATTTTAATGACAGACAATTTACCATCTTAAACACAGACTGTTTTAAAGTACTTCTGAATAAATATAAACTATGCTTTCATCAATTCCCTCACCTTAATCTTGCTGTTTTCACTTTTAAAACTTGCTTTATAATATTGCCTCACCAAGGCTGATTGCTTCAAAGGAAGTTTTTGCAAATGGGAAATGAATGGGGATAAAGGGCTTTTTTTGCACAGGTTAGTTAGTGGTTTGATCTCTGTCACTTAACTCCAGATTTTGCTGCTGCAGCTACTACTGGTAAGCATTTCTCTTCAACCTTGGGATGCCCAAAAGTCATTGGAAGATACCAACAGAAATTTGGCCAAAATGCATTGCATCTTGCAAGAAAATCCTTAATTTTTCTAAAACTCACTGAGGAAAAAACAAAAGGTTGAAAATATAATGACCAGATATTTTAATACAAAGGTTGGTATAATGTACCCTTTACATTGCTATTCTCATGAAACAGGACTAACTTTCACCTTTTGCACCATTTGGCAATATTATGTAAGATACCTCTTCTTAGTTCTGTTTCAAAGTATAGGAGATAATCTTGTATATATCATAATAAATCAAGTCGTAATAGAGTTCCACTTTATTTGATCATAGGTTTTTTATATTACTTGATGTATATACATTTGTCAAACTTCCAGTATGAAAATTAAGTACACACACAGCATGCATACCCCAACAATCTACCAGTCACTGCTCGCTGTGGCAATTACACATGTCCATATATTGCATTCTTCCAGAAGAATGCAATTAACCCTCTTCCATAAATTTTACTTTAATGGTAAAATCTTAGTTGTATTCATCTACAGCTATGAAATGAATAATATGTGAAAGACAACTCACCACTATGATCACAAAGAAAACTATTACTTCAGCCAACTGCCTCTGTAACATAATAGGTGCCTTATTATGTCAACGGATTATGTCATAATCCATCACAACGAAATCTCATCTGAGGACCAGGTGACACTTGAAATTATTGCTTTAATCTTTGACCTTTAGAAATATAATCTTGAAGGTCTAGTTAGGTTATAGCTTTGAGGCTCTTCTTTATGTACCACAACACAAATAAAAGAACTCATTTGTAGAAAGAAGAGTATGCTAAAATCACAGAATGTCTGCTTGGAGAAGCATTTACAGGATGAGATCAAATCTGTGTATGTTCTATATCCTGCAGAAGTTGTTTCTCCTTATGCCATTATTATGTATGTCTGCTTTAGTGAGTACTGAAATAAAAAACTTAACATATTATAAAAATATATTAGGCAGAGACAATGTAAATTATAGAACTCCCAAAGATTTCTTTTAAAGAAATTTAAAAAGTGGCATTGCAGATTTTCTACCAAACTAAGTTTTCCCTTTTTATTGCTTTCCCAGTTTTGTTGTCTGTTATACTAAGAAACTTTCCCTTTTAACAGGACAATCACCAAACAGTATCTCTTCCATCCCTTCTTTCATTATTTCCATTCTTTTATCAGTCTGCCATGTGAAGAAAACAAATTTACCAAAAGACTACTGAACAAGTCCAGGAGAGGGGTATGTGCATAGGGGATGTGACTCATAAAGGGTTTTGCTTCTGAAAACGCCACACAATAATAACGAGATAACATTTTTAAAATGCATACTATGTGCCAGGCACTACCCTAAGCACATTACATGTGTGTATATATGTACTATCCTAAGAATGTTATGTGTATACATATGTATACACACATATAAGTATATAGACGTATTTGTATATTTCCACATATACGTATTATATATTTACAAGTATATATAAGTGTATATATATACTCACAGTAACCCATTAAACAAGGTTCTATTACTAGCTCCATTTTACAGATGGAAAACTGAGGCACCAAGCGGTTAAGCTTGTATGTAGAAGAGCCAGGATTCAAACTCAGGCAATTTGACTACTGAGTTCTACTCTTTACTACTATGCTATGGTCACCAAATTACACACCTAGAAACACTTCAGTTATATAGACATGTTCTCCAGCTACAGATAGGAATATTTCACCATCAAATTGAGATTTAAAATGCATCTCCTTTGTAACTTGGAATTAGTTGAAACTTTTGTTTGAACTTAATATTGTATCTGATAGTAAAGTAACTAAAATGTATAAGAATTTTTAATGCTGTATAATATGTGCTCCTGGAATATATTTACCTAAAAATAATCTTCCACAAATAGTGTTATTTAATTCAATAAATACCTATGGGGCACCGACTGTGCAAGGCACAGTGCTGACAGCTACAGGGATTACAAATAGAGTCAGACAGATTTTATTTTACTTACTAAAAGATGGTAAGAAAATAACAGCAACTATTACCATTTCATAAGATTCTACTCTATGACAGCTATGGTGCTAAGTGACTTGTGTCCCTTATTTTATTAAGTTATAATACAACTCTATGAAGTTTGTATTACTATCCACATTTTATGGATGAGAGATTAAGATCACTTGGTATGCAGTAGGGCCTGGGTCCACATTCCTGTTCATCTGACTCTAAACCTATACTATTATTTCATAAAGTAGGTTATATGTAAAATTGTTATGTGAAAAAGATTCTGTCATCAAATAAGGATAGAAAATACTGGCTTCAACAAAGTTTAAAGTTTTTCTTTTCTGTAAGACATCTTTGAGCTTTTAATGTACTAACAGACACTGCAGATGTCTAGGCAGATATAATTTCTGCCCTCATTTTCTTGTGCATGAATCAATCCTTTTATTTTCACAGAGCTTCTGGGACAACCATGACACTATGGCACATCCTTCAGGCAATACTCTCCTACACACATTAACAGAAGAAAGCTGATAACTTCCAGGCATACCACTTTCTTGTTGTGTGACCTTGGACAGTGATTATTTCTCTATACCTCTATTTTCTTTTCCATAAATTGGGGCATGTAAGAGTAGCTACATCATAGGACTTGTAGGAGAACGAATTGAGATTTTTCTATGAAAATGCTTCATCCTGTGCCTGACACATAGCAAGTGTTCATCAAGCTTCCGTTGCTGTAGTTATGAACTATTCCTACTCTCTTCTTCCACTATGCCATATCCCTGGAGAATGTAAATAGTTCAATCCATTACTAATTATAAAAGGCAGGATATTCAGGGGTCATGTATTATTAACAAAATGTTAAGGAGGTTCGAGAGAGAGAAATTAAATCTGGCTAGGAGTTGGGTTCATAAATGTTTCCATAGAGGAGATATATCTTAAGATAAGATGAAGATTAGTTAGCATTTTGAGAGGTGGGTGTGGGAGAATGATTGAGAAAATTGCATAAGCAAAAGCATAGAAAATGCAATGTATTATAGTTAAAATTTTTTTTAGGCACTCAAGATATTCTTAGTGTTTCTGGATTAAAGGTAAAATAATAGAGAACCATAACATTATTGTAACCTTGGAGTAAGCAAAGATTTCTTATATAGAAAACAAAAGATGCTAATCATTAAAAAAAAATTGGTAAACATACTCTATTAAGAATCAAAATGTATGAGGATTGCCAGATGGGATGGGACTTGTGGGGGCTGGGTGAAAATGGTGAAAAAATTAAGAAGTAGAAATTGGCAGTTACAAAATAGTCACAGGGATGTGTACAGCATACAGAATATAGTCAATAATATTGTAATAACTATGTATGGTGCCAGGTGGGTACTAGATTTATTGGGAGATAACTTCTCAAGTTATATAAATGTCTAACCACTGTGCTATACACTTGAACCTAATATTGAATGCCAACTGCAATTGAAAAAAATAAAAATTAAAAAAGAATAAGAATGTAAGAATAAAATACTGTCAAGGGAATGAAAAGGTCATTCAGAGAGTGGGAGATGATATTTACTACACACACACACACAACTTGAATCTAGAATAAAGAACTCCTGAAAATCAATAAGAAAAAGATAACAATAGAAAAAGCGAGCAAAAGATTTGAATGGACATTTCACAAAAGCAGATACTAAAATGTCCTGTAAACATATGAAAACATGTCATTAGTCATTAGGAATATGCAAATTAAAACTACAATGAGATATCTTTATATACCTACAAGAATGGCTACAATGAAGAAAGATGATTATCAAGTGTTGACAAGGATATGCAACAATTAGAATTCTTTATCTGAAGTGTAAACTGTTACAACTACTTTGAAAAACTATTTAGTAATATCTACTAAAACTGAATATATACATAACCAATGACTTAGCAGTTTCACTTCTAGGTGTATACCTAACAGAAATGACACGTATTAGAATGTTTACAGCAATACTATTTATAATAGTCCTAAACTA
This sequence comes from Pteropus medius, assembly GCF_902729225.1. Classification (NCBI taxonomy): domain Eukaryota; kingdom Metazoa; phylum Chordata; class Mammalia; order Chiroptera; family Pteropodidae; genus Pteropus; species Pteropus medius. The sequence continues at coordinate 37,961,447 of NW_024354875.1, forward strand.
GAAATTAGCACATTAACCCATCGACAGTAGAAGGAATAAATAATTTTAGTATGTTTATACAATAAAACACTCACATAATGGAATATAGCAATGAGAACAAATATATAAGTACATGCAACAACAAATAGACTTTGAAAATATAATGTCGAGAAAAAGAACTAAAATGAAGGATCATGTCAACATGCTGTGTGATATCATTTGTATAAAGTTCAAAATCAGGCACAATGAATCTATGCTGTTAGGATTGCGGCTATTGTAGGAAAGGTGGGGGTGGAGTGCCTGGAAGGGAGCATGACAGGGGCTTCCAGGGTGTTGGAAATGTTCTTCTACTTGATCTTAGTGCCGATTGCACAGGTATGTATGTTTGTGTACATTCATTCAACTGTATTCTTATGATATGTGCACTTTCGTGTGTGTTATATCTTAATAGAAATTTCTACTATTCGATGCTACTATTTTTATTAAATTATTTTGACAAAAGTAGGCAAAATTCCCCAATAAGAAGACCATTTTCAAATACTATCAAGTTTGTATATTTTTAGGATGAATGTAATGTTTTTTTTGAGTTCTTTTTTTCCATAGTCGGCTTGATTTTACTTAAAATGATTTACGAGAAAATAAAAGTTCCTTGATTGCTGATGCTTCCTTGCTGAATTTCAGAAGTGCACAGAGGAGACTGATATAGAATTCAATGATGCCAAAGAGAAAAATGTGTATCTAGAACTCAGAATCTATAAAATCTTAACAATTGGCAGTTCTGTGCTTGCATCTCCCTTGGGGTATGTCAGGGTTCCCTCCAAGAAGCTCCAATAGCAGCATTCTAGCAGAATGTTGCATTTAAAGATAAATCCTTCTGAGTACCACACTGAAATTTCTAAGCAAAAATGAAGTGCTGCATCAAAAAATAGCAGTGAAGCCACATCATGACAGATTTTAAGTTACAATGCCCTTTGGGTTTAGTAGTAATATGATAGCTTTTACACAAACGAATCTTTCACTAAGATGCAATGGGTAGCTTTTCAGAATTGTAGCAATGGAATACACATGGCCAAGTAGTAATCCATTTATATCTGAATATCTTGCCCATGCACTAAGTTTCTTATATTTAAATCTTGAAAAAAAAATGAGTAAGATTTATTTACTATCTAGTAGAAAATATAGTTTGGATAGACATGCAACATTATTGGTTGCAATCCTTTTTAAAAGCTGCATTGAAAAATCTGAGAATTTCAGAATTTAAGTAAAGAAGATAAACAAAATAATTGGTTTTCAAAAAAGTCTTTAGATTCAATTGTCTTCTTTTAAGCTGAACTTAAAATGGTTTTGCTTTGTTATAGTTTTTCCACTTGTAACCCAATAGTATTAAACATGACCATGCAAGAAAAGAAACTCAAAGAAGGGAAAACAGAGTTCTGACAAATGCTTTGTCAAGGTTTTTGAGATAGTTTTTAATATACCTGACTTATCAAAAGGGAATGTCATGTGCCTAGTTCCTAAATTGCTAAGTCTTTAGAGAAGCCAAAATTATCTCCAGACAGGGCTTTACTAAAATTGTCTGAGGTCGAGAAAGGATTGGGAGGTCACAGTAGCTTGACGAAATTTTCTGGCAAAAAAACCCAGGGAGATGGTCCTGAGCTACAAACGCCCAGTGACTCCTGTCTGTGGCATTGAGACACTTCCCTGAGGTCTGAAGCCTCTTTCTGTTACAAACAGAGAAACTATTTGCTCTCACCTCATAGCATGCTAGGGACCTAATGGTAGCATAGAACTATGACTTATTTTAGAAACCTTACTCAAAATACAGACTTTCCTAGGAACAACGACAACTATATTTCTCAAAGCACTGAATATTTCCAGAGGAATTATATTTCATAAAATTTTAGAGGTAAACAATTTAGGAATCTACCCTTCATTTTATATGAGAAAAAAATGCAATTGGGAGAACTTAATGCAGTATGGTACCTGTCTGATGGTAGAATCAAACCCAGAGCTCCTTGTATGAGGACATTGTTGGAATATTTAAACCTGTATGATCAAAGATATGCAAAAATCATATATTTTTGTCATTATCTTTAAAAGTTAAAGTAAATTAGTATTTTTTCTTTTTATATTTTGACTGAAATTTAGAAATATTCACTTTTAAGTGAGATTTTAATTTTAATGTTTTATTAATGTAACTAATGGAAAAAAAAATTAAATGAAAGAAAGCCTGAATGACCAAGAGCCAACATTTCTCTCCATTTTAAAGAACAGCAGAAGATTAATTTGCAACAGCTCATTTTAAATAATTCTTCTAATTTTCCCAATGGGAAAAACAGAGAACAACAAAGCCCATTAAAACTATACTTTTAACCATTATGTAAGGATCAATATAACTAATTCTAATGGCCTTATAGTAGGAGGCATACTCACATTTCTACTGGTGGTTTTACTGAAGTACTATCAGAACGGCAACCAAAGTGCAATCTTGAAAAGACACATTTTCTAAGCAATGTCAAGTGACCTTCCATTGGAGCAGATCAAAGCAGCGTGGCCACTGAGGCCTCTGGCTGTCTTTAGGCCTCCCCTCTATAGCTCTCACAAAGTGTGGGGCTCTAGGGGCTGCATACAGCAACTCAGGAGGCCAACACTGCCAACTACTGTTATAAATTCTAGCTCCAGGACAGAAAATGTTTTGCCCCCTAGTTTTAGAGAATTTCGGTTCTTGCATTCAGTGTGTAGGCTATTTGCATTTAAGAACGAAAAGGAAAAAAAAAGGTACAGTGGTTTACTTAATGGTTCTTTTAAAAAGATATTTTCCCCCAGAAGCTTGCTCAGTTTTAAGAAACAGAGTTAATATTTGCTCTGTCAGTGCTCTCTACTTCCACGCTGGAGGAGAAAAGAGATTTCCCTAGCTTAAATATTAACCAAACATTTCAAAGGTATTCAAAAGCTGTTGCCCATGTTAAAATAAAAATAGAAACAGCCTTCTAGAAAACACAACTTAGGAACAACAGAAATGGCAAAAACTGTGCTATAATCCTTTTTTCCTTTTTTTGTACACATATCCTATGGACACCATTGTATTATGGCCACCAATTATAATGCACTATAGGTATTCAGAAAATATTCTAATGGAGTATTTTAATCATAGAAGAGGCTACTCTGGGTCCATCATCAGCCAAGAAATCACGTTCACCCACTAGCAGGAGAGAGGGCTCCTATCTGGCAACAAGAGCTTCTGTGCAAGCAGCATGAAAGCCAGCATTGCATACCTGCGGAAACCTGGTGGGGGTGACTTATCTGGCCATGCCAGGGATGGGGTGAGCAGAGATTGTGAGTAATGGGAAGACAGTGGGGTTAGAATGGTGAAAAGAGTGAGGGGGATTTAGAGAGAGAAGGGGGAGTGCTGGGTTTGGCTTAGGTTCACAGACTAGACTAAATTAGCGCCAATTCCTTATTTGGAATTTCCTAATGTCTCATTCCTAAAACAATTTCCTTCCCATTTATCTTTTGATTGTGTGGCACAAATCTGTATAGAATGAAGTATTGCAGAGCAAAAATTATATAAACAGGAACAATCTAGTTGGCAGGGTATCTAACTCCTCCAAACAAAGAACCTGGGCAAGTGAGAGACAACATGATATCACCCTTATCCTGAGAAACTCCAAGTAACCTGTAGCCCAGGGGATGCTTGTACTCCAACAGGTCTTAAGTGGGTATTGAACAAATGGCCAATCCCTGGCCTGGCTTCTTGGACCTCTGCCATTGTCTTGACATCCTAGAAATTGATGCTACTTGCTTCAGTCATGCAGGTGCTTCTGGGACACCAGTGATATGCAAAACAGCATCAGATAAGGTCCTTCAGTGAATGTCCAAGGATTTCTGCACTGGAAGTGATTTATCATAAATGATTGCCCCTGTTCTTGTGTATCATGTTTATTCTTGTACCATTATACTGACTTTGCACCAGTTTTTCTTCTGTGGAATTTCTTTTTGGCCTCCCAAATGACTCCTTCTCACTCTTCCAAAGAACTCCAAAAGTCAAAGATATGATTTTTTAATAAGGAGCCACATGGAAAAGTAGAGAATTTAATCATAGTGCTCGTCACTTTCTTTTTCAATGATTTGCTTTATAAGGCAACAAAGGAATGGAAATATTTTCTTTTAGAAGAAAATTTGTTTTGACTCTTGGTCTCTTCTGAACTTCAAACAGCCTTTTAAGCTCCCTTTGCTTTAAAGGACACAAATGAAAAGTAAACAATTCCTAAAAAAGGACCTGGTGCTCAATGTATTTAATTTGACAAAACATGTTTCCAGTGAAAAGAAAATGCAAAAAGAATCTAAAGTTCCCAAACTGTGCAATTTCTATTTCCAAACTACAATTGACTTGTGTCCGTCTTTTTTTTCTTAACATCCACTTTCTCTGTGTCCTATACCTGTCTTCCTAGTCACCCTCCCTCTCTCCTGTTTATCTTTTCTGCTTCTCATCTTTTTTGTCTCTCGTGTCTCCAGCATCTCTTTGTCTCTGTCTCTGCCTATCTCTTCATGTGTATGTGCCTATCTGTCCTTCTCGCCTTTTTGTCTCTGTCTCTTATCATAATACTGCCATTAAACTAGAAAGCACTCATAAAATTTGTCATTTGTCTTGTTTTGCAGCCATATTATATTAATTTTGTTTTCAGGATTTGCTTCTATAAATCAAAAGATTAATAGCAAGATTTTGTTAATATCAGGACAAATTCGTCACAGTGTCAAGATAAAACAATTAAATTAAGGCCATAGCTCCGGTTAAGTCTCACATAGTTGCAACAACTGAGGATCGTTTTCATATGTGCTAACACAAGAGTATCCGCCATAAGTATGACAAAGTGGAACAAGTTCAGATCTTAAATCCACCATAGAATTTCATGATATATTTCTCTAGAAATTCATCATCAGTGTCCTAGGTTATATAAATACTACAACTTTTCATGCGGAGCTTGAAAAGTTGCTTTTCTATATATAAGGTGCTTTTCCATATATTAAGTATACTTCTAAACTGTTATGTCCAACATATTTCTGACAAAGAAAATTATGCTCAAGGATAAATAATTCCATGGCAAAGCAAATATACAAAATGAAGCCAATGATGGGCCATGCTAGAAAAAAAATTTCTTCCAAAATCAGGTACTTCCTTAATTGTGACAACTACACTGAGCAACAGTGTCTGCTAAGAGGTCCTACATCATAGAGTCACTGGTACATTGGAAAAATTAATGCATTGGCTTTAATCTATTCATTTTTTTGCTAGAGTGTACTGAACACTCTGTGTTTACACTTCTCATCCAGCAATGAGGTAGATAGAATAAAAGAAGTCAATCCTCTTTCAATATTTTCCAAACCACCTGAAATCCCATGGAGGACTACAAGATAAAAACACCTTCCCAGTGCCGAGTCTCTAAGTTCTTTCCTAACAGTAATATGTATTCAAATTTTTTTTTAAATGGCAAAATTGAAAGAAAAGGGATATTTTAGGTGCAGGAAACCTAAAGTGGTAATATTAAAGTAGAAGTGAGAATTTCACAAATATCTATCGTACACATACAAAATACATCTATCTATCCACATAACGAATAATACTCCCTGTTGAGGAGCTAAATTTACCTGGTTTCCAGAGAGATTTCTATGCCCAAGAGTCTAAATAAACATAAAGCCATTGAGCTTTGGCTTGAACTAGGTGGAAGATTAAAAACTCAAAATGTGCCTATCATAAAAATCATGTGACAAGAGTGCAAATCACCCATGTCACTCAATTTTATTATAAGCCTCCAGTCACTATTTTGTCAATCTAAATGTGAATTCTTGAACATGCACAATTATTAGTTTAAATATATTTCCTGAAGAGAAAAGAGAGAGAGAGTTCTAACATACTTAGATTAAACATGAATCTCATCTTTAGCTAAGTAGGTATTCCGAGACAAACTTCAAAAGAAAAAGAACCATCATTCATAAAGATAAAGGAAATGTGGGAAATCAGTCATATCTTCATTACATTTAGCAAAATAACCCAGTATTACAATTTAAATAAAAACAAGTTAAGTTACACCAAGATGATATTGGGCAAGAGGCGTGAAATTAGCACATTCTGTTTGCTCTAATTCTGATACCTTTCACTTCTCCTGAAATTGATTTTAATTGTTTTATATTTTTGTCACATACTTCATGAAAAGTGCCCTGAGGTACAAATGCTGATCAGCCAGCAATGCTTACCTTCGTTTTTTTAAGATTACAGTCCTCAGTCACTTCTGCATTCAAGCACTGTATGAGGTATTACAGTGAGAGACAAATAATTCCATCATTTCAGCCTGGTGCTCCTGTGAAATGTGGTGCTAGGAAACAGCAGACAGGCAGTGCATCTGAACAAATCATAGGTCCTGTAATTGCCGCTTAGCTCTAATTACTATTGAGGATAGTGTTTGCAACTTGATTCCAGGGAGAGGGCAGACTACCTTCTGACGACACTGAACCAAATATATCCTAAAAGACGGACAAGTTACTTTCTTTCATGTAATTTTTCTATCTTCCCAGCTACTCAGAAACTACCACTCTGCCACAGTAAAACCGAAGTCAAATCATTTGAAAGCCATTTCTTGCCAGAAAAGCAATTTAATTCTCTCTAAACATTTATGCATAAAAATTTGGAATTTTGGTAGAATTTAAACTTAAGGAAATTGTTTTTTCTTCTAGATGGGCAAAAAGATCTTTAAAATTGTTTTTTACTTCAAAAAGAAATGCATTCTTAAAATATGAAATTTATTTATATTGTTATTCCAGAATAGTTTATTTGCATGCCATTAGGCATGAAGAACTTGTTTACTTTCTTGTGGATTTTTAGGTTTTAAATAAAAATTTAAAGCATATAATTTAAAAATACTAAAGCAATAATTTGATGCTGATAACATTAATGAGGATGTTTCTGATTTCAACTAAAAAACTTGATTTCAGTTGTATGGGGAATTATGGTGAAAGTAACAGTTGTACAGGCTTGAAACTAAAATGATACATTATTTATTCAAATATCTAACCAATTTCACTCTCTATCTAGTGCCATCTGACTACGTGATCAGAATAAAGCTTCTGATATATCCATGTTACACAGCATGGGTATGACTGGTTGTTTTGCTTTGGCTAAGCTTATTGTCACTGACACTGATAATTTAGTTTAATGGTAATCTGTCCGAATGAAAAAAACTTGAAATGACTGTTGTTTGTAAATGTCAGGAAGGATTTTACACCTTTGGTTGTGCAACTTAGCACATTCACCAACGAACACTTGAGTGGCGTACAGAACAAATTATACCCACCCAAATTCAGCGATTTAGTATATCTGCTTATGTCAGATTTGCACAGTAACTATTAGAGACAGGTAAACCTAAGGGAATAATTAGATGCAGCAATCAAAATGGTAATTATAAAACCAGCTCTTAGAAATGGTGCACATCTCCAGGCCCAATGATCTCAGTTGTTATGAATAACAAAATAACATTCTAATTGGAACATAGTATGTTAGCTCTATACTTATTTTTCCCCAAATAACAATTGTGTACTTATTGCTCACGCAATATTTAGTTCTTCATGATTAAAATAAAATTATAGTCACTGCTGTTGTTTTTACTTTCTAAATTTATTTTTTTAAATCTACACCTATTTTAATAAAAATCGTTACCTCCTCCACCCAATCTATACCTATGATAGACCTCTCCTAAGAAAACTCTTTGGTCTGTAGGGATTATGTTGATGTTTTCTTTGAAGTATTTTTCTTTCATGGAGCTAGGCAAAATATTTCATTATTTTATGTCTGCCCCTAAATCATGCCTGATTCCTGGAGCATTTTTCTAGAACATTTCCAGGTCTGGCATACTAGCCCATCCTCAAACTCCCAAACCCTTTATTGGTACCTCTCATAGGTCCTTAGATTAGTTCAGTAGTATACAAAGTATGGTCCCCAGATCAGTAGCATCAGCATCACCTGAGAACTTGTTAGCAAAGCAAATTCACAGGCTCCATCCCAGACCTGTAGAATCACAAACTCTGAGGGTAGGACCCAACGACCTATGTTTTAACCAGCCCTCTAAGTGATTTGAGTACCATGGTCCATGGTGCATGTTTGTAGTAAGAGAAGGGGAATGTGGCAAGGAACATTTAAGCCTCTATGGGAGAAACTATGGGAAAGTAAAGACTTAGCAGAGAGATGGCATTTAAATGGTCACCTAAAGAATGAAAAAAGTCTAGATAAATCTGAAAGAGGCACCAGGAATCCCTCACTTGTCTAACTCATCACCTGTGCCCTTGAGTTAATACAACCCCACCAATTCTAAGATCTTACTCCATCAGTCACCATCTTTCTTCAGTCATTCTATTTTTAAGGAAAACAAAGAAGACTTGCTTCATTCCTGTTAGTCAATTCATCTACCAACTACTCTCTTATCCTTTAACTTTCAATTCTCTCTCTTTTTTTTTTTTTTTTGCTATCACCTCACTTCATTTCATAAATCCAGTGATCTGGCTTCTGATTTCACAGCCTAACACAACTATAGTTTTGGAGCCCTTTATCAATCCGTCTTGACCTCTGATCCATTGGTAGAATATGATCCCACGTCTAAATGACCTCTTTTCCAAGCTCAACATTTTTATTTCCAACCACCTATTGTATCTCTCTCACCTGTATCCCAATGGCAGCCCCACTTCAACTTGTATAAAATTAAAATAGTCAACTCCCCCTAAACCCCAAGGGACATTCCTCCTCTGGTTGTCTTTTTTTTCATTGCCTGGCACCATAAGATTCTAAAACTGGAAGCTGTATTTAATGTCTCCCTTTTTCTTGACCCTGAATCAAGTCAGTTATCTCTATGACATCCTTCACCTCCTTCCCCTTTTCATACACAATACCATTACTTTCATTTAGGTCTTCATTAGCTGCTCAGTAGCATAAGCCTTTCATCACTGTATTCTCCCTGTAGTCAAATAAATTTTTAAGACGAACAGCTCAAGTCAATAATTTTCCTATTCAAATATCTTCCATGACTCCCCTTGGTGACTTATGGCCTCTAAAATCCAACACACCTGTTCAAATCCCTACTCTGCTACTTATCAGCTAGACAACATTAAATTAATTGACTTGTTAAGCTCCAGTTTTCTCAGCTGTCAAGTAGAAATAAAACAGTTATCATATCTCATGAGGAGATCTGAAGAAACTAATGCATGCAAATTCTTACTAAAGTACATAGAACATTGAAGGATTTAGTAAATGATAGTGTTATTATCACTATCACTAAAGCCATCTCCATAGAATACAATTCTAACACTTCATTTCAGTTCAGTACCCATCGCCATCCTCAAACTTAACTGAAAACCATTTTCTTATTCATACTTTGTAAGATATGCTAAACTGAATTCTTCCTCAAGGGCAAGAACCAAATTTTATTTTTCTTTCTGTCTCCGGCTTCATAGGGTAGTGTTTTACACCTAGCAGTCACTTCAGAACTATTCACTGTATGGAGTACTGGCTGGTTCTTGTACATACATACACACTTCCTTAGTTCTGTCACTTTGTTCATGCTCTCCTGATTCCCAGGATGCCCTTCCCTTTCTTTGCCCTTTCAAATTCTCTCCATTTCAAGTGGAATTTTAAATGTTATCTCTTCTAGGAAGACTTCCCACTTCCATTAGAAGAAAGCACCTTGCTCTCCTCTGAACCCATAATACATTTAATTTACTCTTCTCTTATGGTACTTAAGACATTCTATTGTATATGTGTCTTCTTTTCCAAGGAACTTTAAGCTCTTCTGGGTTAGAAACCAGACTTGATTTACTGCTGTTTGTTTAGTGTGTTGCCCAGAAAAAGCACTTAGCGAATGTGTTGAATAAATAAATGAGGTAAAGGGAACAATATCTACATTCTTATAAAAACTGTGTTGCTGCATACTGCCTGCTTAAAAGTTTTCCCATTGATAATCATGTTGGTCTTCAAAGAATAAATAGATTATGAGAATTAAAGAAACAAATGTAATAGGATCCCTTATAAATGGTATGTGTTCCTAACCTTAGGTTTAAAATTAGTATTCTAGAACTCAGAAGCATTTTCCATAGTAACAAAATCATAAATGGTTATTGGATTCCTGGGATAGTTCTCAAAAGCTTAATTAACCCACAGGACTTATGTATTAGCTAAAACCTTTCACCTCGATGCTGACATTATAAGGGTTCTTGAAAAGGGGTCGATATACTATGAGTGTTTATGAAGATGCTCAGTCTTCCTTGCAAAATATAAAACCATGAATTTCATTTTCTTCTTTACATTTTAAGACATACTCAGAAGATCATAACCAGAGGCCAATTTTCCTATGTATTCCAATGATTTCATTTCCAGGATGAATGTGATCCACTTAAAGAATAAATTTATAATTGTCAATTACAAATTGTCAATTCAGAAAATGATAGCCCTCTATAAAACTGTCTAAATGTTTAAGTTTTTGGAAATCAGAACTTGTTTGCTTTTTTGCTTACAACTCTAAATTTCAGCTCCTTTGTCTCCTTTTTGGATAATTTTAAATTGATTATGACCCCTGATACTCTAGCTTCAGTTCATTTACCCACATCCCATGACAAATGCATAATGACCTGTTAATAAACTTTTAATTACATTCATTAAGGAAGTCTGTTATTTTAAAGTAACTCTTGAGTGAATAAATAATTATTTTTAATGGAAAAAGGATTGCCTAATTATCTGAATTGCCATTTATTTATTTAAAGTAAGCAGTATATAAACAAGTTATCTCTGAAAAAAACATATTTTCACTGTTACTTTTGCTCCCTCCAGCACTAAGCTTAACATTATAGTAAACTGAAAACTGGAATCCCTGGTCCTTAGGAAGGTAACAGTCTATTTGGAGATCAAAAATAATATATCTGAAACAATTAGAGAGTAAGACTAAGACATAAAATTTAGTGTGAATTGTGGGCACAGACAGATAAGCAGTACAGGAGAGAAGAAAAACGGGCAGGGATCTTTATTCCTTAATGTATCTTAAGTACCAAGAACTGTGCCTTGCACGTATTATGGCCTCAAAAAACAACTGCTGCACCAAAAGGATAGACAAAAGTGGGTTAGAATGGCTGGAGATAGTTTTACTCTAAAGACAGGGCTTGACCAAGACCTTGAAATATGTGATTTCTTGGTTCCTCCTTTTGCTTACCACCTACATCCAGACTACTAGCAAGTCTTGTTGTCTCCACCTTTAACATATATTGCAAAGCCTTCTGTTTCTCTCCATATCACTGTCGCAGTCTCGTCCAAGCCATCAACATCTATCTGGACTACAGCTAATGGCTCTTAACAGATCTTTTGGGGACAACTTATGTGTTCCTACACTTGGTTCTCCATACAGCAGCCAAACAAAAAGTTTAAAAATACAAATCTTATCATGTTACTTCAGTGCATAATGGTTTCCCACTGCACTGTGAATGAAATCTTACCATAACCTACAGTTACCTCATGATTTAGTCCCTGCTTACTTCCAAAGCCTGACCTTGTACCAACTCCCTTTATCCTCCACACTCAACCTTCACCCCAGAACAAAACTTCTGCTCTCTTTTCCAAACACGTCAAATTAATTCTTATCTAAAGGCTTTTGGCTTTGCTGTTCCCTCAACACAGAACACTCTTCCCCCAATTCGGTGTGTCTCAGCTCAGTTGAGAAACAATTGAGGTCATCAGCAAGGCCCTCCCTCTACTACACTGCTGTTTTGTTTACTCCATCCACCTATCTGTCTCTAAAATGATCTTGTTTTATTTGTTTACTTGCTCATTGTCTCCTCTCACTAGAATATAATCTCTATTACCGCAACAACTATATTTTATGTGTTCTATTCCCTGCTTCTAGAACAGTGCCAGGCCTATGCTAGGCATTCAGTATGTGTTTTGAATGAATGAATGCATAACTATACTTTCTTAGCCTTTTCAAGTATGAAGCCACTTTTTAAATATTAAATGGTTTGAAGGACTCTTTACATGTTACCAATGTTTTTTTTTCCTTAGTATTCACTGATTATGCACAATGTTGTCATGAAGTCAGTAACATTTAAAATAAAGGTATTTCATTACCATAGTAGGGCCGACATACATTTGGCAAGAGTATACTGGGTATGCGTATAAAATAGTATTTATTCAGTCAACCACATACTTAGTGCACATTTCCATTTACAGGTATATGAGGATCCTCAGCCCACAGGCGTATGGGATCCACTGACTGATGTGCAGACTTGATATAAGAGAGCAAAAGCAATGGCAGCTGTCCTCATTACAGCTTTTTTAAGACATAAAAATAAACTCAGTGTAAAGCCTTATCCTAAACTAAGGATGAACTAACTTATTTTTTGAACCCTCCAACAGCAAAGTAGATTTTATTGGTCACCTTTACACATTTGTATAACAATGGCTAACATATAACATTTATTATGTGCCAACATTGTTCTAAGCATTTTATGCATATACTAATTTACTCAATTTTCAAATTAACACAGTAAGAGATAAAGTTTCTACTATCTGCATTTTGTAGATAAGGGAACAAGATACACAAAGATTAAATATCTTGCTTAAGATTTTAAAGCAGGTAAGTGGCAGAGCTGAGATTCAAACTCACACTGTCTGGCTTGAGAGTCCATACTTTAACCACTGTGTTACACTAGTAGAGGATCTCTTGCACTATATACAGCATATAAGAAAAATTACATATCAGATGTCAGCTGCTTCTAAATGTGTATAATATGTATTCCATTCCCAAACATTTTTAAGTAGTTGTTTCTTTCATTACTGCCAAGTAAAGGTCTGAAATGCTAGCAGCAAGTGACTTCTTGAAGCAGTTCTATATCATGTGGGAAATCATGAGGAAAATCTAAATCAAATACCAAATCTCACTGTGCCTTTAATATCACTGTGAAAACAGCATGATTTTCTAGGACACATTGTGAAGTCTGAGGTGATAAGATAGCATATCTTAAAATGACTTGAAACCAAAAATGGATTTGTGAGTGTTATTCCCAACTCACCAAGAATGTCCTATTTTGGCAGGTTAGAACATGGGGATTCAGACCTCACCTTAATATATAAGGTCTTTAAGTGTGCCTACCTCAGAGATTTCTGCACAACATCGGGTCAGGCTGTTTATGAAGAAAGTCCAATATTAGCTTGTAGAACCAAGACAGAATGCCAATGAGGCTCAGGTTGTTTCGTCATTCATGTAAGTTCCTTCAATTATTCTAACACCATCTATTCCCTCCCTTTTAAAGAAATTAATTAGCTTTCTTGTAAAATATGAATGAAATCAAGGAGGAGTTGAATCTACTGAACAGCACATGTTGTGCAACATGACCCTTATGTAATAAATCTTTCAGAAAGCAGGTCTTCTTTTCTCCTGTCTTCACTTTTCTCATGTGAGACTTGGCAAACGGGACATTCTGAGTCTGACAGGCCACTTCTCTGCTCTTCAGCTGACAACTCTTTTACACAAACATCAGACAAAACCTTTACTGGGGCACGTAGAGGATCAAAACTTTTGAATCATGTCCAGTTAAGAGAATCCGTCCATCCCTGAGCTCTCCACCTGCCCCATGTCCCCAAAGCATCATAGCACTCTTGCAAGTCATCCCAGCTCCAATGAGATGACACAAAACACTGGATAGGGGAAGGATTAGCTGTCAACATGAAGCTGGAAAATATTTGCATGCAATTCTTTGAGACAAGGAGTCCGCGGATCCTAATTTAAGAATTCCTGGCATAAAGCCTAAAGAAAAAACAAAGCCCCCAAATAAATGCTCACTGGGGCAAATAGAACCAGATTGAATCAACTTTTAAAGGATTCTGTGATTCGAAGAGATTAAAAATCTCTGCCGATATTTCTAAAAAATTGTGGACAAACTGAATATCTTTTTGCAAATTGAATTTGATTTTTAATGTACTAGAAGAAGCCAGTAAATAAAGGACCTCTATAATGAATCTTTCTGTAAAGCAAATACCTGTTTCATAAACTGTAGGTGTAATCCAGAGTTTTTCAGTTTTTACAAAAGATTCAGATTTTCAACATCAGATTTACTTAAACTAGAACATATAGTGATATTATATGAATAGTAACCAACTTTCATTAGCAATTTATAACGTAGCATGGAGGTCAAGTTCAGGTTTGATGTAAACTGAAAAATAAGAAATTCCAAAAAGTCCTTGCTCTTAAGTGGACAGAACCTTAGTTATCCTCTGCTCCAAAGACCTCATTTTGGGGTGAATAAATTAGGGTTCTGAGAGTTTACATGACTTGCCCAAGGTCACTGCAATCATTACAGACAATAAGAAATAACAGCTGTAAAAATGATGACAGTGATTATGATGATGATGACAGCACTATGATCTATTGAGCATTTACTTGAGCTAAGCCTTTTAAAGACTTTAACCTCATGTACTTTCACTACAACCCTAGAGAAAGATTTTATTACATCCACTCAGCAGATGAAACACCCTGCCCAGGGCTCCTCAGCCACTAAACGGACAACTCAGAACTCAAACTAACTCACAATTCAGAACCTTGTTTTAACTTGAAAGACTGTGCTCTAAGGCACTAGTTTAAACTGCTCCCCAGAATACAACGGAACACAGAATCACATGGTCTTGAAGTATAAATAATTAAGAGCTTAGGAAAGATGTATCTACAACCTTTAAGGTTTATTCAGATATTCAAATTGATTTTTTAAAAAATACAATATTAGACAGTCCTTGTTAATGCTACACCCTCACAGATACACACTAAGAGTACATCAGGAATACAAGCTTTGAATAAATCCAGATCATCTCCTGCTTGTAGTACTACCCTTAGACGCAATCGTCTCTATCCAGGTCTCTCCCCAGTCTGCAGGCCAAGGGAATCAACCCACAGAGTCTATGTTCCCTCTGCCCCACTTCTGGGCCACATTCTAGGTACCTGGGATTCCATATGTCCATGTCCTAATAATAGCCTTGGAACCACTTCCAGGGTCTATACAGATCTCTTTTCCAGATCTCTTACTCTGAGGTAGACGACATCTTTGTGGGCCAGGGAGTGGCCTCTAGATGGCTGTTTTCAGGAAATGTAGCTGGAGCTCGGCAGTGGGGCACGGGTCCGCGCTCCAGTAGTACAGGACTGGGCCGAGGTGGGAAGAAAAGGAGGTGGGACAGGAGCCACACTGTGATTCTATGTCCTGGCACATAACTTTGAGGGGTCTGGGAATTCCAAAATAATAGCTGGCCTTCTCAGGCTGTTATGACTATATATTTGTCATTGTAGGAGGATAAAATATACTTTATTTGCCAGTTTAGTGGTTTGATTTTTAACTTTAAAATAGTCAGATATATGTGGGCCTCTATCTGCATTTTTGTCCTAGGCCTCACAAATGGTAGGACGGGCCCACTTTTCTACTTCCCAGGGCTATTCTCTCTTGGTTTTCATGGTCCTTTGATCTCTTTGGCATGGCTCTATACCTGCTTTGGTTCCTGCTTTCCTCACTCTACTTTTAATGCTGAACTGGTTTGAAATCCATCTACCCAAAAAACATCTGACATTTAATGACTGATTATAAGGGACACACTCTACTGGGTGCTATGGATATGACAAGAAACTCTCAGTTTCTGCCCTCAAGGAGATAAGTGTCTTATGAAGGGTCTATTTGAACATAAAGGTATTTAAAATACAAAGCGATAAGTGCGATGATAGGAGGAGTAATACTGAGTATGTTGAGGGAACATCGCTCTTTCATAGGTGTCCAGTAAGGCCTAAACTGAAAAAGTAAGGCCTAAACTGAAAACCTGAAGAGTAGGATTTACCTAGGCAAAAGGGAATGAGGTAGGAGAAGAGGAAGAGCTGGTTCCAGGTTTGTTTTAAGTAGAGGGAACTACACATAAGACAAGGCCTGAAGCCAAAGCAAACATGGTGCCCTGAACAGAAAAATGTCAGTATTGACTAAAGTATGTCTCTGGGGTGAGACATACTCCTGAATTTGGACCAGACCGATGCAGGTCTTATAAATCATGTTAAGGTGTTCAGATGCGACCAAAAGGTAGTGAAAAGTCAAAGGAAGATTTTAAGTAAGGGCATGACATGATGAGACTTTCATGTTAGGAACATCAGTGGTTAGAGAATGTGGGTTGTGTGTGTGTGCGCGAGAAGAACTGGTAGGGAGGGGGTGGGAGGGAGGGGTAGAGACTGATGGAGCTAAGGAGTCCAGAAGGAGACATCATAGTAATGCAGGTGAGAAACAATGTTGGCATGGACTGAGGGTTAGGTTGCAGTGAGAAAAGAAGACAAATGAAAGAGGTAAAAGCAATAGGACATGGTAACTGATTGAATATGGGGCTGATGTCCAATGGACTAAAGCAAAGCTCCCAGTCTGGGTACATGGACGGATCAGTCACAGAAAAGGAGCACAGAGGGAGGAGTGAGCTTGAACGAATTTTCAGTTCCTGAGGTTTGACTTCGGCACCACTCCAAGTCAGGGCTTTGGTTTTCACCTTTCAATACCACATTCTGAGACTAAGAGTCCAGGGCTTAAGTGCTAGGCTGTGGGGGCCTCCTCTTCACACTGTGCCCTGCTTCTTTTCCATCAGGTGGAAGGGCGAACAAACAAAAGCCATGAAAAAGGGAATTCTTAAGTGATGCTCTATTTATAATCCCTCTATTAAAGATAATCATTTGTTTTTCGTTATTGGCTATCATAAAAGTTACCAGGATTATTCAATAAATGATGATGTGTCTGAATTTCTACAATTATATTTGATTTTCAGGTGTCTCAAATATGATGGCAAAGACTAAGATTTAGTCAATATACCAAGATTGTGCTCTCAAGTATTTGTTGTTAACCTAATAAATGTTGATCTTTTAAAGATGAAGTTACTTAGTGAATGGCTAATTCATATCACTCTCTAACATATCTTCTCAAACTTTACACGTGCATTTCATGGTACATTTATATCAGAAATTTATATCCTTATCAATATATCTGAGTTATAGTCTTTTCTCGATCTCCAAGAATTTCACATAGGAATTTCATATGGGAGGGAAAACAGCACTTAATTTTGGATAAAAAGAATATAATTTTTATTTTTTTATTTTGCCAGACTAAACATAAACTGATATGCTAACAATCCATTGTGAAGTTAGCAGTTACCAGGAAAAAACAAAAAACAAACAAACAAAAAACCTTAAAGGACGGGTTAATTTCTTGAAAACAAACTTTTCAAAGTAAAGTGTATCATTTTGCTCAATATTGATAAATACTGTCTGCAATACTAATTAGCTATATTATATGCAGTATAGTCGGGTCTTTTTTTAAAAAAATAATCCAAAATTTAGGTTAAAAGCCAAATTTAAGAAAATTACTTTTGAAAAAAAAAACAGATGAGCAGCTTTCAAGGGCTCTGCCAATATTTTTAAGCAAGCTTAGAGGTCAAGTTGTTGACCTCTAAGTTGTTAGAAGTCAAGTTGTTGCATCAGCAATGCCAAGGTTACTCATATCTAATGACTATGTGGCTTTGGATACAATTCTTAGTTACTTTATAGCTCAGTTTCTTTGTGAATAAAAGAAATAGAATCAAAACAAACACAAAATGCCATAGAAAATAAGGTTTATAATGAGTTCGACATTCAATTGATAAAAAATATAGCACTGTTATTAGATTTACCTTATTTTATCTTTATATAGACCTGTATCTCTATAAACCAAAAATAATGATTTTTTTTTTTTAAATTACTCCTGTACTCTAATGCTCTTCAAGATTGGTAACAAAATCTTTCCCCAGGAGGAATAGGAAATAAAAAAATTAACAAAATGAGGGTAATTTAACAAAAGTATTACCTATACCTAGATTAAGAGGTTTAAATCCTACATATGAACTGCATTCTACAGTGGGGCACACATACCTAAACTACAACCTATTCAGGGAGAAACAGAACCGTACCTTTTTGTGGATAAAATACAGACCATAACTGACAATAATCAGACAGGCAGCATTCTCCTCACTCAGAACATTGTACAACAAAATGATCTTTTCTGTTTATCCTTCTAAAAATTGTTAGGAGTTCTCTTAGTGCAAATAACAAAGTAGAAACTCCATGAAAGCAGAATCTAAACTATTTTTGTCTGATTCTGAGAGAGGTATTTATCTGTTTCATTTTGAACAAGGAGCAGAGTGGACTAAAAAATATCCCTGAGTAAACGATGGTAAAATCTGCCTGATAACCATGAAAATAATAACTACTGAAACACTTGCATTATAGTGAAATTAATTGTAGCTAGTTACAGGAAAAGACCATTAAAGGCCACAAAGCCTATAAACAAACTAAATGGAAGTGATGCTAAAAGAAGCTCATTTAAAGTCATACTTGCACACAAAGGAAATGATATTCTTCACACGGCATAAACCATTAACATTTAGAAGTACAGAAATGATTAACTACCATCTTCCCTTATGGTTCAAAAGAGTTGGGTAATGGTGGAGGACTATGAAAGAGGCAGGTCAAGGAGCCAGGTTAATGAGAGGGAAGTGGGTTTTGCCTCAGGTGTTCTTTGCTTCGCCTGCTCTCTTCCTCCTTGGACTTCTCTTTAGCCCTGCCCCCTGAGTTATATCTCTCCAGGTCCTTCTCTGGCCTCTTTGATCAAGTGACTCTGTCTCTTTGAGGACTTTTTTGTGTATGTGGATGTTGAGGTTTCAATAATAATTTTCTGCTGTTGGCCTTCTACACCTTCCCGCTGGATGATCCCTGTCTCTCAGGGCACTATCTATGCTAATGACTGCTACTCAGTGCCCCAGGCCTCTGCCACCAGCCTCAGCTCTGTATATCCAGATATCTGTTGGCATAGCTAACTGGATTCGCTCATATAACCGCATCTAACACCAAACTTCTTTGGGCTGAGAGATTTTACTCTTTCATGTGAGAGAATTAAGTTACTTATCCTGAAAACAATATCCTGAGATAATAAAAGATATATTCAGAAGAGGAATAAAACCAGTGGCAAAGAGTAAGGAAAAAAAATTATATTTCTTATAAATCTTCAACGAACAAGAATTAAATATTTTAACAATACTTGTAACCATTTGAGTACAAATTAAATTTAACATTACTTGAACTTTAAGTTCAAATAAAGGATGATCCTTAGATCTGTTGAATTTGTTTTGCCCCTCAATAAACGTTAAAATTAGACTGAGAAACAGAAGTTTCTGGAATTCCCCTTGTCCTGCAAGCATTGCTCTTTTCCCATGCAAAGTGGAGAAGCTTTCAAAGGCCACTTGTTTGGAAGGCTTCGTGTGGTAGCTGACTATGCCCTCCACCTTTACTGCAGAGAGCTAGGCCCCAGGGAAGAGCACCAGAAGAAAAAAAAAAGAAAAGAATTAATATATTTCTCTCTCTACCAAAATTTCTGTGTGTAGAAATAGTAATTAGTTATACCAAAATGTTTTGGTATCATTAAAATAAAAAGAGTTTTTAAAAGGTGAGGTGCCCATGTATTTATGTTTTTGACCTATTGCTAATGTAATGTCCATGATATATTTTAAAAGTTTAAAGTGCTACAAGATTTTCATTGAAAATCTATGAGAATTTCTTCATGGGTTCATTTTTAAAGTAAAAGTTGAAAGAAATTTAAATTCCAATACATTTGCAGAAAAAGTTGAATTTGATTTTTTTCCTAGACAACTCTTCTTGTATTCTTTGAGTTAAATGATGGCAACTCTACCATAATGCATGCCTCCTACCTTTCCTTTTCTTCTCATAGTCACACAACCACCAGGTCCTAGATGTTAAATCCTACAATATGTCTCAGATTCATTCCTGACACTGACCACTGTCCTAGTTCAGACCTTCATTTCTTCTCATCTTTACTGGTCTTCTTCACTCTACTTTTATTCTCCTTAGATCCACCTTCCAGACTGCTGTCGGAACAACATATCAAAAATCCAAATCGAACCACGTAACTCTTCTGCTGAAAATCCTTTTTCTGTTTATCTATTCAACACATATCTGCAGAAGACCAGGACCTATCTGTCAGATCAATACACAGTGTCAGGAGTGTGGCATGAACAAGCCAACAGGGTTTCCAGGTCCATAAGCTTTGCCTTCACTATGTGATTTACATTAGTGTGGCTTATATGGGCCTTCATGAGGAGACCCCTAACAATCATCTGAGCTTTATTTCTCACCATCCCCGTCTTAAACATTGCATCAGCAACACATATCTGTCTCTAGTATCCTGTGTACATCCATGCTTTTTCTCACTTCTGTGATTTTCTCCTACTGGCCCTTTCTTCTCCTTCCCCACTTTCGTCTGCTTAAAAGAGATGAAATTTCTCTTGACTGACTCAGGCTCGGTGAAGTATTCCTCCACTGTGTTCTTATAATACCTACATTATACATATATATGTGTGTGTATATATATATATTATATATATATATGTGTGTGTGTGTGCATATATATATTATATATATATATATAATATATATATATGTAATCATTTGAGATACATCTAATTCTAGACAAACATTTATTTAAAAACTACCAAACTCAACATAATGATTCAAACATTCTATAATGATTTTAGAGAAAATTGGTGGCAAAGAGATGCTGATGTTACAGAGAATTATAATTCTGGGAAGGGGGCAGGAGGCAAGAGGCAGGAAGTCTGGATTGCAGCTCTAATCCCGCATCAACTACGGGCTTTAAAAAATTCAGGCAATTCAACAAATATAGACTAAATCCAACTTTATGTTGGAAGATGGATCTAAGGAGAATAAAAGTTGGATTATATGATTCTCTTGTTCTAGTAATCTCTGCTGCACTAGTTTGTTTACCTTCCTGACTGAGGTATTAATAATTAAATGTGTTGTGATAAAAGCTGGTCCTTTTCCTAGAGGAGGTGGATTGAGGAAAAGCTCTTAAAAGATGGTTTCAAGCAATCTTCATATGAAAGATAAGGAATATAGAAGAAAACTAAGTATGAAAATATATCAAGACAGTAGAAAGTAATCATTACTTGCAAATGGACAATTATGACATGGAGAAGAAGCCCCATACCACTGGGCTACTACAGTAAAAACTAAGCCTTTCCTCAAAGCCTCAGATGAGACAGTAGGCCATGAGACAGTAGGCCAGCTACTCAGTCCTGGTTGGATTGAAGGGCTGTTGTTTTTTAAGGATGAGATTAGTGGAGAGTAAGACAAAACTACCTCCTTGGAATAACTGGTTTTTTTTTTGTTTTTCTCCATTTTAAGCTACTTCTAGTTCTAATTAGAGTAGATAATACAAAGTTGATTATATATCAGATACATAATTTCACAGTGAGACTAAAGTTTCTCTAATGACACATGCCAAAAAGTATACATGAATATAGCTCCTTTCCATCTGTAAGACCTATTACTGTAATTCTTTAATTATATAGAGCTGGTATCTACTTTAAATAGAAACTTTGTGTATGTCAGTGCATTTCTAGTAGAAAATATGTCAAATGGACCTGTGTTTTTTTATAATTACTGATCTTAGGGAAACTTCGGTTAATTTAGGGTTTATTAAAACCTTATGAATTGCATAATCTCTTATTATTAGGAAAAAAACTATAATTGCTTTTTAACTAAAGTTTGGATAATTAAGTTTTAGTATTTTTAGTAAATTATTAAGACGAATACTAGTTATGTCCACAGTAAGGAAAACAATGAAGAAAATAATTGCTTTGTGGCTTACCCTGACAATCTGTCTTCATTTTTAAAAAACAAAACAAATAACTGGTGGCCATAAATAAATATGTCCTTGAATTTCTGTAAGTTTTCTTGGGACGATAATGTTCTTAAACTGACATATGTCCATTTTTCACATTAAGAAATTAATAAGTTTAATTATTTTCCTGCTCCAGTAATTGCTCTTTATTTAATTACATATTTTATGGTATTATTGTTGGCTAGACACTTTAGACATTACTTACTTTCCTTAACTAGTAACAGTACTATGAATTATGAGATGTTTGTGTGTATATGTGTGTCCATATACACATGGATACATTCTACATATCATGCTTATATGTAGGTATGTTATATGTTTAAGTATTGTAGACTTCTATTCATAAACTCAAATTATGTATCCATTCATTGAAATATTTATTAAGCATCTACTATGGGTCAAGCCCTGTGTTCATCTTGAGTAAGACATGGCATCTGCTCTCAAGAAGCTAATATGTTAAAGAAAACAAGCATATACAACAAGGACAATGAGTGAGCTATTTACAAAGTAATATGTAACTCTCCTTTCTGAGTACAAACCGCAAATTAAACCATATCGTAAAACTATAATAATAGTGCACAAAAACAAACTGATGTAGTAGGTATATTCATCTTGCCTTCTCAAATCAAAACCATCAGAGAGGGTGTGTGTGGGTATCGTCTATATGTGTACAGTCACTCTGAGACCATCTATGAGGCATAGAAAATAATTTTATGTTATTATCCACCTTATTCATCTATATATTCATAGTTGCCCTACCCAGATACTAAGAAGCATTTAGGATCAATTCAAGTCATAAGTATACATTCGCAGTCAAGACGGTTCAGAAATGACGAAACTATGTAATTAGAGGGAAGCAGTTTTTACCTGGAAAAGTCATCAGACGTCATTCCCAAAGCCTGAAAGTCACATTGGTCCTTCACTGTTTGTTCAGCTGATCATAAATCAGAGGTAACGCCATTTACATTGCTAAAAGACTTTGCTCCTGGTTTGGTGTAGTTTCTTCTACCTAAGAAAAGTTTGTTTGGCCTCCTGCATGAAACTTCAACTAGAACTATCATCAAAATAAAAACATTCTCTTACTCATACATACATACACACATACACACAATATACACACACACACGTACACATTAAATCTAAAAAATATATGAAATTTTCTAATTACCTATTCCATTTGAGAATCAGGACTGATGTGCAAAACAAATTAAGGTATATTATTAACTTACCCTGACACACACATTAAACTACCTGACAAATCTGGGCACATTCTGAGAGTACCATCCTGTCATTATGGTTGACATAAGCCTATATGATAATAACCTCTTAGGTTTGTAGAATCTCAGTAAGAAAAATATGTATTTCAATGAAGATTAAATCTTGGCTAATATAGAGAACAATCACAAATAATTGAACTTTTTTGTATAGCAATTTTTAAGCAGCTAAATCTTTGCTTCTTTCATATTTCTTTGATCACAATTATTAGCATATGTTGATTGTTATTGGCTTACTGGTATAAAATGAAAAATGAGAACTGCAAACTCAGTTTTCTTCATTAATGAATACTAAATGACCTAAAACCAAAGCCAGATAACTCAAAAAATTCCACTGGTTTGCTTAAAGTATAACTACTAGAGTTTAAAATATCTGCTAATTGTTAACTGTTTCAATTTATTGCTTGACCAAGCAAGAATAAATGTATACACACCGATACAGATGTTGAGGTGACAGTTAAGATACTTTTACCTCAGTAAAATTCATACTATAAATTTTAATACTTATAAACTTACAAAGTACTTCAAAATCAGTCACCAGCTTTCATAATTTGAATAATATTTTATCCTAAAGTCAAGTAAAACATATAATTTGGTTCCAGAGTTAAATTCAATGCGGTAGAATTTGATATGTGCTTAAAAATAATAAGCAACAATTTTGAACAATTTTCTATGCAGCAGGTACTATGCTAAGTGATTTATATGCATTACATAATTTTCATTAGAACCTTATGAGGTGGACTCTATTATTTCCAGAGAAGACTGAGGGATTTTAGTGAGTTAAGTAATTTGCTCACTTACTGTTAATAAGTGACAGAACTTGGATTGAAACCAAACCTTAGTGACTCCAGAGCCAAATTCTAGCTTATATTTGGTCTACTGTGGATTAGAAATTAAAAGGCCTGGAATGGAGTCTCAGCGTCAATCAATTATTAGTCTTGATCCCTTAGGAAAATCACTGAAGTGAGGTTCCATGGTGTCATGGTTAGCACTCTGGACTCTGAATTCAGGAAAATCCCTGAAGTTCTCTAAACCTCAATTTTCCAATATGTAAATAGAGCTAATTAAACATCCTAACTATTCTCATGGAGTTACCATGAAGATTTAAGAGATAATGTAAGTAAGAAAACTGTAGAATGCTCTACAAATATCATTTTATTACATTGTAATATGTTAACATTTTATAACTCCAAAGCGTTTTGTAGGGCTGAACAATGACATTAAATCAAATATTTTATCAGAGAAAGAGACTTTAGGAAGTTGCCGGAGCAATCTTTTCTTCTACTATAGGCAATTTTGAGCAGGTTGCCCAGGATGGCACAGGACAAGTATTAGAAAAAACATTCATTTTTTTGTGAGTACCATGCTAAATGAAAGGGAAATCAGTGTTATGGACTGAATATTTGTATTTTCCCAAAATACATGTCTTGAGGCTCGAACCCCCAACATGACTATAGTCTGAGATAGGGCCTATGAGCAGGTATTAGTTAAATGAGGTCTTAAGGGATAGCCCTAATTCGATAAGGCCAGTGCCTTTAAGAAGGAGATATCAGAGGCCTCTTTTTCTATCATGTAAAAACAAAGAAGGCAAAATTACCTGCAAAGAAGAGCTTCCTCTTCAGAAACTGAATTGGCAAGATCCTTGACCTTGGAATTCCCAATCTCCAGAAATGTGAGAAATAAATGTCTACTGTTTAAGTAAGCTGGTCTATATCATTTTGTTATGGAAGCCCAAGCCAACTAATACAACCAGTATCATGTTCACCCTTCATGTTCCCAATGTCACCCAATGGGCAGGGCCAACAGAGTCCTGTCCAGCTGTCAGCAGTGTAGTCTGATAGTGATCACATGAGGGGATGATAACCTGCAGTTGGGGCCCACAAATGTAAGAATGTCCTAGGCAAGGTTAGCATAAACTGGGCTTATTATGAACTGCTTTGCCTAGAACAAAACTGTCTCTCAGCAGGTTACAGTAAATATCCTCAGGAAAACAATCAAGTCAAATCAATCAAAAAACGTTCCCAGCGATGCAGTACCAAATCTGTAAGTATAAATTATTGCTAAAGCTTGAAACTGAATCCATGCAATGAGTAAATAGAACAAAAATTCTGGTTAACAAAATTACAACTGCGCAAACAGAATAATTTCTACATTAAAAATAAGTAACATAGTTTACTTTGCATCTTCCTCTTTTTTGACAGGGAACAGAGCCTTCTAAATAAATCTACCAGGGTTTCCTGAGCTTGAAAGGAAGCTAGCTGAAGCCATTACACATAAAAACAAGTACACTTTGAAATATTACTTCTGCAACTTATTTTCCTTAGGATGAATATAAATCTTATTTCTTGGGAGTTGCACCTTAATTTAAAAGAAGATAAAAAGTTTTCAAGTGCAAATATAACTTCCCAGAAAGGTCTAAGTCATAGTTGATAAAATGTTTCCACTTGCCTTTTCCTTTCACACTAATCACCTTCCAGACAATTTAAAGAGAACATCATTTTGTGAGCATTTATTCTATGTGAGGCACTACTCTACGTGCTTATGGCAGGCTCTGCTAGTTTTCTTGACAATCTCCACAATACCAGAAGTATTAGTTTAGAAGATTGCTTCCCAGCTGAAGAAAACATTTCCCAGCTCCCCTTGCAGCCAGTTGGGGCAACATGACTAGGTTCTGGCCAATGAGATATGAGTAGAAGTGATAACTTCCGGGTCATGCCCTTAGAAGGAAGAGTGTGGGGTGTGTTTCCTCTAGCCTTCCTCCTTCCTGTGGCCTGCAATGTGGATGTGGTGGTGAGGTGAGCATGACAAAAAATAAACGAAGACCAGAGGTGGCAAAGCAACAAGATGGAGTAGCCTGGGCTCCCAAAAAGCTGTTATACCATTCTTGGACTGTGAGGTGAGAACAAAACAAGCTTCTGTTTTATGAGAGCCACTGTATTCTTGAACTCTTGTTACAGTAATCTATCCTGTATTTTCATTAATAGAGGACTGTACATATACTTTGTGAGGTATTACTATCCAAGTTTTACTAAAAAATTGAGACTTAAAAATTTTTTTGACAATCACATAGGTTGTAAATGGTGAGGCTAGGATTTTAATCAAGTGCCTTTCCATCAGATCTTTTTTATACTATTAGAAAGAAAATTGCTAATTTTTGGAAAATTAGTATTGTGCAGCTTTCTAATCCCTGATCTATTAATCTCATAGGATTATAAAAAGGCTTAAGTTTCTTTGAATTAGAATCAGTGCTACAAACTCCTATTTTTCTAATAAAGTGCCTGACAGTCAGTTACCAACTCCTCCAGGACCTATCCTGCATAAAATGTTCCATTAGGAAAATTACGAAGAAAAAGTATGCTGACTCTCCTGGACTGTGAAATGAAGGGCAAGTCAGAATGCCCTTACAATTTATAAAATAATACACTGGAAAATCACAATAACTCAGAAACTGATCAGAGGGGGTTTGGGTATGCATTTTCTTCTCCAGTATTATCCTCAGCTAAACACATAAATTTGTTTTTGGAAGGCAACATATATGCATTTATTCAACATTTGACAAATATCTATTGCAAGTCTACTCTATGTCAGGTACTTCTTTAGATACTAGGGAAATGGCAGGAAACAAACTAGACGGAGTCCCTGAATGCATGAGAATTATACTTAAACACATCTACTGCAGACAGTTTCCTATACAAGTGAAGCCTATAGGGGGTGGTTAATGTTTTTTTCATGGTTGGACTGGAGTTATAAGTTTTTTGAAAGAATACCAGAGATAAATTCCCTTTTAATCACTTCATACCAAGGGATAGATGATACTAATGATTTATCACTGGTGATGTTAATGCTGATTGCCAACAATTCCTAGTTCTGTTTATTGGAGAATAATATTGAGAAATGCAGAACTGGGCATTAGGTGTAGTCATTGCTACTGGGATATGATTGTCTCCACGCTCTCTCAGTAAGTAATGTAACTTAAAAAATCAAATAATGTTTGAATGTCAGAACTAATGAGCTCCATTTCTGAAAGTCAACATTAAAATATAACAAATTCATTTAGGAATATATACATGTACATATGAATACACATGTATACACAGACTAATTTAGAGGTGGTTAAATAATGTTTGGTATAGAACAGTAAAATGAATTCTTTAAATGCTATAACATTTCTGTTTATATTCTAAGATGCTAGGTCTTAAGGAATTTATACAGCAGCACACTTACTGTAGCAGTAATGCATTTTGTAAGCTCCTTAAGAGAGGGCATAACCTTTTTGAACGTGTCCTCCAGTTTGCTGCTTGGCACACAGCAGTGGTGACTGGTGCTCGACCAGGCATTTTGAGTACTAGGGCCATAGTTTAGGACTGATAAAGTGTTGAGCTAAAAAGAGCCTGGATTCCCTAATAATGTTGTGGAGGTATCATATAAATCCTGAATTGCAGACCTCCAGACTTCTTTTGTATGGAAAGAAAATAAACTATCTGTTTAAGCCATTATTACAAAGGCTCTGTTTCCGAGTCGAATGTAATTCCTAACAATATATGTGGTTTGGAGAAGAGGCAGAGGGAAGTAACATTTATTGAGAATCTGCTATATATATAGTACTTTATATACTTTAGTTTATGTAATCATCAAAACAACAATATGCTTATAGTTGAGAAAATTAAAGATTAGTGACTCTTGTTTAGGTTGACACAGCTTAGTATTGAAACTAAGTCAGAATTTAAACCAAACCGTTTTCCCATCACAACATGCTAAACTGTCTTGTTTATAGCAGGTACCCAGACCTATGCTGATTACTAGCAATGGGGTACAACACATACATTATTATGCCCTCACTCGACAAGTAGTATAGAATGACATTTAAATAAATAACATTATTTATATTTAAATATTCAATAGAACAGAAACATACATCCACAGTTTGAGTCCTAATTCCCTCCATTATGAGCACATCAAACAATAGATATGGCATCAGGGCCATTTTAGTATATCCTCAGAACTTTTTGCTCTCAGGCCACGTATAACTCTAGATTTTCTCTCTGGGATAGAATGGGAAGCCATTCACAATATCCATTAATCTATCTATCCATCCATGCATTCATATTTACTGAGCATCTACTATATGCTTGTAACAAAGTGTTGGGGTATTACTGGCACCTAGTAAGTAGAGGCCAGAGATGTTGCTAAATATCCTACAATGTATTATCCCACAACAAAGAATCATGCAATAGAAAATGTCAGTAGTGCTTAGTTGAGAAACCCATTCTGTTGTAAGCGTATATTCATATTTATATTTTGTTTCTCCCACTCAACTGAAAGCTTGTGAAGAATAGGGATTTTGTATTATTCAACATCATACATGCAGAAATTAACAGGTCTCATCTCTTACAGTTCTTTCCCTTCTGCTCCATAGTTACTGCTGTCACCTTCATCATCTCCCATATGCCTCTTTAATAGCCTCCTAAGTGGCTTCCTTGTCTCTAAACTATGCCCTCTACAAGTCTTTGCTATACTTTCTCTAGAATGATTTTTCTGGAACACAGACATTAACAGTTGACAAGCTCTACTTGGAACTGTGGCATAGCTTCTTAAAAAATTCAGAATCTTTATGTCATTATAAATCCTTTTCCATTTGTTTCGACCATCCATTGCATATTTTATCTCATATTATAGCCATATATGACTTCTATTAGATCTTGATTTACTCCTATAGGAGTAAGTACTGACTTACTCTTATAGGGCTGTGCTCTTACACCTTCCATTCCCTGTTCAGCTGGAGAATATTCAAACTCAGTTCGAGCATCTTCTCTGTAAAGTCGCTGTCAATTTCTTTCCTCCCACCTAAACCCCGGTAGGACTGACCACTCTTGTTTTGGTGCCCCCTACCATGTACCTTATACAAATTTCTGTAAGAGTATTGAAAACCTCTTTATTGCATACATTAGTTTTTACAGGGGTCTCTCCTATTAAACTCTCAGCTCCTTGAAGACAGGGGCTGCTTTACATTTTTATTTTATGTCTCACTGAAACATGGTACATATTAATAGCTCAGTAAATACCTGTTGAATGAATCTGGCACAAGCTTCTATCATCACCAATGAGAAAACATGGTCCAGATATGTTTAATGCTACCCAAGGACACCTACCTAATGAGTGGCAGAGTAGGGAATAGAAGATGTATGTGCTGTCTGGCTTTAAATTAGGGCTCTTAGCACTATCCCAGGACACCGCCTCATCTGTTCAAAGAGAGGGCACCTAGGGCCCAACTTGGTAGGTTGTTAATTTGATTGAACAAATTTTAAAATCGATGACTATGTATACTGCCAACAGAAAGAAAAAAAGTCATTGAATATCTGATGATAAACTACTTTTTTTTTCCTGTTGAGAGAAATGTGAGCTAGACAATTTTTAAATGATGTATTATTTGATTTTATTCTCATCTTCTTTTCTTTGCTCTGTTCCTTCTACCTGGTTGACCTCACTAAGTAGCATTTACTTAGATATTTTCAAAGAGTTCAAAATCTCTAAGTACATTCCAGCTGAAGATAAACTGTTACCACATTCTTCTTATTGATAGGGGAAAAAAACAAAACCTGTCTCGGATTAAGAACTTACTATAAGTATTTCATACTTAAATAATCAATAGTAATTTGAAATTGCTTTTTTTGTTTGTTTGTTAAAGATAAAAAACAAAAAGACAGAGAGTAATAAATTTTAGGCTCCCTTGGAATTATGTGACCAAGTTGCCCAATATGAGGAGACTAAGTTTGTGTTAGGTTATGATTTTTTTCCCTGAATGACCATGAAGATAACTAACATGTCCTTTTCATTTGTGATCACAAATAAAACAGAACATTTAATTGATGAATACTTTTTATTTGGAATACTTAGATAGCTCTTAGTATATAACATTAATATGTAAAGGCCCTAAAGAGTCCATTAAAACTCTGCACAACAAGCTGCATTTTAATAATGCAGAGACTATGTGAGATAGAAACTAATTTCTACCATTTAGGTAACATAAGCAAAAACCAACTTCCTGAAAGAACTGAAGCTTATAAGTAAACGAGGTTTAAAATGCACACATTCTACAGATGGCAGAACTTAACATCAGCCCAAAAGCATAGGAAATAGAAAAGATTAAAAAAATTCTCTCCAAACCCAGGCTTCTTTTAAGTCTTCTGCTCAAAAGAGGATCGAGGATACTAATGAATATTCAACTCCTAGTGTCTTCTAATAATAAATTCCACTTCGAAACCTATGAAGTAAAACACACTTGCCCTATGATTAGTTTCTCTCAAAAGATAAAGTGGTCTTTCATATTCTTTTAGGAGTTCATGACATTTGAATATGAAAAACCTTGACATACCAAGATAAGGTGAAAAACCAACAGCCATTTTGCCTAAGTCTGTATATCAGCAAAACTTCTGATATATAGAAACCCTGTTCTACTTGGGCAACTTTTCATTTCAAAGAGGGGAAATTAATAAGGAAGAGGATTTTTCTCATCTTTATATCGAACATCCCACACGTCAAGACCTTGTCCTGCCATCATTCCTCACACAATCAGAGAGGCAGGTGATGGTATTATGAGTTCTGTCAGACTTACCCACCATGATTGCTAAAATCATCTTCCAACTTAGTCTCTCTCTCAGGAAGAAGCCGGAGGCCATGAAAACCACTCATTCATCACTTGCCACACCACAGTGATTCTCTGAGCAGACATCCTGGGCTGGCATAATTTGCTTGACAGCCCTGAGGTCAGCTTTGCTTAGTGACTGAAGAATCTTTTCTACCTTCAAATGTTATAATGTACTGTCCTTTGTATACATGGGTGATATTCCTGACCCACTATCAATGGTGGTAAATCTGAAAAGCAAAATGTAACCATGCAATAAGGCAGAGCTTGAGGGCTACCCAAAGAAGGAAAAAAAAAATGTCACGAGAATGACAGGAACTCTTGAAAAACCCTGCCCAGCCCCACAAAGAGAGCTCTGCATTTGCCTGCATTTTAGGCCTTCAGAAACTTCTTCCATCTGACCCCACACCTCCAGCCTCTCTGGTATTATTCTTGTTTTGGTCTTGGTTTCAGGCAGATTTCTATTACCTTGAACAATTTCAAATGTTGACTGGTACCCTGTATATTTACAAGGACAAAGAAGCATTTAAGTGATAATTATATTCAACATCTTGGAAAGAATTAAGAAAGGTGTGTCAACTTTAATTTTGAATTTTCTTGTTACTTGTCAGTTTGCCTCTCAGACTTAATGCCAGAAGGGAATAAAAAACCATCATTATTATTCTTAGCTGCTCAGTGGCATACAGGAAGTGAAGTGAATAGGGGGCTTACCTCTCTGGTCTAATTGGCTCAATTTCTGCCTGTATCAGCAGAGAACCAGGGACTGAATGATCCCGCCTCCTATTCATTCTCCCATCACATCTAAACCAGGTAGAGCTGCTCAGATACAAACATTTCTTATGGAAAGGAAAGCAGCAAAGAAGAGAGCAAAAGAAGGTTGTGGAAAGGTGAGAGCATGAGTATATTTCTAAAGTGGACTGATTGGGAGGTTATATTGGCATTTATTTAATCTATGGCAATTTCTTGTCCCCCAGAGAAGGGGAGAGAAATGGTGGTTCTCTTCCACCCCAGTCAAAGCCAAGATTACATGTGTATTTCATATTTGTATATATCCTTTGACAATGAACCTAATACATGAAGAGTGTTTTTCTATGGGGTCCCAGCAATTAGAAATAATTAACCAAGCCTTACTTTACTAGCTCTATGAATAGAAGGAAGAATGTCACTGAGACACCATCAGTTTAGTCACTGGAATACAAGCAGTTTAAGAACTGTGAAACTATCCCAATCGGTAATAATTGATTCTTATGTAAAGCTATGTAACTGGCTAATATGAAAAGAAAAAAAAGGTTGTTATTGTGATCTGAGTGCTTATTGCTAGTCTAAAACCTAGCGTTAATCTGCTGATTTTTCTTTTGTGAGGCAGTTCTAATTATAGTCAGCTATCTAATTCAGTGTTTATTAAACTGTCACTACAATGACAAAAACTATAAAGGGGAAAAATTTAGCATAGTATAGTATAAAGTGCAGGCTTAAAAAGAACTAACACCCCTGCTGTTGTGTGGTCTGTATATAACCCTGGAGCCTTCACCTAACCTCCTCCAGTAATAAGGAAACCATTACTTACATCAGCAGATGATACCAGTCTTACAAGGGTGTCAGAATTGAGTGAGAAAGGGGCACAGACCCTGGAGCCACACTACTGGGGTTTGAACTCATGCTCCATAACCTCAATGACCTTGGGTGAATGAGGGAACTTCTCTGTCTCAGATTTGTCATTTTTAAGATGGGCATTATGTTAAAATTTGTTTCATAGAATTATGAGGCAATGTGCACATGGGGTTTCAGCTCAAAGCCTGGTATCTGGGACTTCTACCTGCACACATTTCACCTGTATTACCTGCAACTGTTGTTAATGTTGTTATTATTATTGCTTTTATGTTATCATCCAGAATGTAGTAGTGCTCAACAAATAGTGGCTTTATTTCTCCCTCTTATATTATCATTCTGCCCCTATTCTGAGAATTTACATGTTTAATGCCACATAAATTTTATCTGATTATTTCAGCTTTTCCTGTAGATAAGTGTTTTACCTGACTCGCACTTACTTATGACAGCAATGGTCCTAGAAAATTAAGGTTTGATGAGACCTTAGAGATTCTCAAACTACTTAGTTACTTATTACAAAGATAAATTATCTCAGTCTCTGAGTGGCTCATTCCTTCCAAGAAACAAAATATAAATATATATTTGACATATAAAGTATATATTTATACATATATATTCAAACTCTTAGAAACTCTGTAATCATGAAATTCTGCTAATATTTTTTCTTTTAATTGTTTATTTCCTATTGGTTCCACACAATTAAAAATGATCACTGAGTACTTTCTATATTATCTGTATAGCGTGGTTTCAAAAATGAAAGTTCTTCAGCTTTCCAGTGGTTCTTGGATTAATGAAAAAGTGAACATTTTTATTAAAAGACCCTTAACTGTGAATAGAGCTTTAACTTTGAATGGAACTTTACTTTCTTGACAAGGAAAATACTGGGACTTTGGAGTTAGGACTCCCAAGCAGACAGTCAGAATCCAGGTGGAGGTAGGGGAGGGGGGAGGAAAGGGGTTGGCCTGGCTAATACTTCTTTTCCTATACACTTTCGTAAAAGACTTTGTATAATAATCATCCCCAGAAAGTTGCTCCCCTAGTGAAACTTTAACTTAATCCCTTCTAAGCAGGGCTAATTGCAAAAGCACCTCTGGAACATTCTACCCATATGGTGACTTCAGGACCTGGTGGGGCTTTATTTAGAGTGGAGAATAAAGCAAGTGGCCCTTTTCTTTCTGCTTTGGCTTATTCTTTGCTCTGCCTACTTAACATTAAGAACAGATTCTCCTTGAAGTTTCACACAGATTCTCTCTCTTATCCTTATAAATTAGATGGGATTTTGATGGGATGTGCAGGTTGTCCTCATTCATAGATAATCTGAGGCACAGGCAGAGCCTTTCAGGGATTTATCAAGTGTCAGAGCTGTAAGGTGAATCTCAAGTTCCCCCCAGAGCCCATTCCAAAAGGTCACTTGAACCCTAAGGTCCCTCCTGCTCCAGTGACTCTATCCATCAGGTTATTTCCTTTTTCTTTAGTGGAAAACAAGACATAGAACCTGCCAAATGGTCCATAATGAGAAAATGTAGTGGTGTGTGCAGTAATGAAATTAGGTGTCTTATAATTATAAATTGGGCAGGAACAATATCTTTTCAAAAATCAAACCACTGAAACTTGCATATATTCCACTTATTAAGAATAAACAATTATGAATCATCTTAAAAATGAGACAAGTCTGAGACTAGCAGATCTCTCTTTTTCTCTGCCTTTCCTTTCTTTTCCACGGTCTTCTAGAAAATATGTAGATCTCCCAGCAGTGATTCAGTTAAGAGCTCACCACACCCCCTTCCTCTAGTTGTTCACATAGGCAAACATAATGTCTATTTGGAAAAAAAAAAAACCTGTTTCCTTAAATAACTGCCATTTTTATTAACTCATAAGTATAGCACTGACCACAATAATTTAATAGTCTCAGTAAGGTGGATGGCCAAAACACACAATTCAATCATGACAGTCATGACACAGGTTCCACTTTTTTCATAGAATGCTTTCCTTTGGCAATAAGTACACCTCATTAAAAAACTCAGAATGAAAGCATGAGACTGTGATTAACCTCAGGTTATCTTTATAATAGCAGAACTGTACAGCAAATTTCATCCTGTAAAAGTGCTAATATTTAGTAATTGAGAAAAAAGGATACTGAACAAGAGTATACTATAAATTCTTTGGACAATCTTTTTTACAGGAAAAAAATATACTATAAAGACTTCTGGAATTGTATTCTATTATTTCACCATCCAGATGGGGTTGTTGCATTATGTTAATTATTAACAAGGTAACACCAAATTAAACTGTGTTAGCTCTAATTGAAAGTTGTATGTTTAAACTGTGTATGGAACATTTTTGGCAGCTTTAATCAGATATTTTACTCTTCTGTGTCTTCTTTTATTGATAGCAGGCTCTAATGCCTTCTCAAAAATCCCTGCAATCTTATATTAAGTGTATTAGAAGTGAATATTGTGAATTTTCAGATGGGAATATTGTCTATTAAAACCTACTTGGGGAGTCTAAAACCTAGGTCTCTGCAGTGAGTTTTATTTATTCAACCCACCATAAAAAGTTAATGTTAGAAGGGAAGACAAAGGAAATAACTTATTCAATTACATTTCTTCAAAATATTAATATCACTTTCAATTATGATAAAAATGAATTACTTGCTATTGGTGGGAATAAAAATCTGGTTTGGGGCAAAAAACATTTTGCTTAAACTATAATAAACACTGAAATATAACACTAAATAACCTTCAGAAATTATATGTGAAGAAAGAATATTGAAGTATCTGAAAAAAGACACCACTCTATTAATTTTAGTGTTTGCTAAGCATATCAAATATTTTCAATTTAATACTTTCTTTACCTAAATTATCAGCAATAGAATAAGTGTCTTTGAAATATTTTTTTAATTCCATCATGAATACATTTTATTAAGTCTCCATTTATATTTCTAAAATATAATTTAAATAAGAATTTTTATTAGAAAACTTTTTTAATCATTGAATTAAAAATACCTTCTCATTTATTGTAATTCTTCAAGAGTCTAGGAGTTCAATTTTCACGCATGTAAATAAGAATAATTGCTTAAATATTTGAAAACACTCCCAAAAGATAACATAGTTCTGAAGAGTACAAAGAGACCCCAGTGTCAGAAAAGGCAGTTCTATCCTTCCTGTTATTAAGAAGACACTAACTTAAACTGGTTCTACCAAAATTTCAACAGCTGTCAATATTTTTTAAAAGTTCCTACATTTTTCTACACCATCTTTTAGCTCACCTTAGTTGTAACTAAGGTGACCATGTAATTTACTATCCAAACCAGGACAGTTTTAAGAATGAAAGAGGATGCTATTAATAGGCTTAGACTGAAACTATTCCAAGCGAGCTGGAATAAATGATCACCATAGTTCTAGCCATCATTCTTCATAATATTTCTGTTATTAAGTTAAAAGAGCACACATGCAGAGTCACCTTCTCCAAATTACAACTTGCACTTCAAGGACACATTAGTAAAAGGAAAAGGAAGGATGAAAGAATATAAACAAATAGGCAGACTTCATTGAACTTTGAAAAGGAAAAGCAGAGAAAAAGGAAGAAAAGACCAAAAAAAATAAGATCAGTTAGTAGGGAGGGCAAAGATTAAAAGAAATTTACTCTGCTGCCCCAGTTACTCACTTCTTGCTTTCCTTTGAATCCTTTGCCTAATAGTATAGATTAGTAATTTGTTTAATTTGTCATTATTAAACAGCTCTGATTTGAACTCAGTTTGGCAACCATACATATAAATCTAAAATATATTACAATAAGAAGTAGTTCATTCCATTAAGGTTTCATTTTTTAACAATGCCCAAAGCTACTATAAAGGGTACAGTGCTCTCAAATGGCAGCTGTGCTCATTTAGTCACTGTTAAGTCATCAACATACACTTTAAAATACCTACTTTTTTTGCATATGTTACAGCACAGGAGGAGTTGTTCACCACTACTGGTTTCTAGTCTTCTTTGTGACTGCCTACATCGAAGCCCCAGTGTTCTAAATGTAAGTCACAGAAAACAATACCTAACATATGACTTGAGCCAGCTAATGGCACTTAGCCCAAAGTTGACTCAGTTACTAAAACTACCATCATTGCTGTAAACCCATTGTAAGCCAATGTTATTTTCGACGTTAGTGTTTTTGAAGTTAGTTCAGATAAAGAGAAGCTACATGCCAAAAAATGCTTAAGTAGGACTTTCACTTCAGGACAATTGTGATACAGTTGTCTCAAGCAACTGTCTCAAGTGATACAGGTGAATTCTTACTGTAAGTTAGAAATGAGTAGCAGACTTGGCAGATCTATGATAATATGATAAAGTAAATTTTATATTAACCTAAAATAAATGCCAGTGAAAAATAATACTCTGATTTTTACCTTAATTTAATATTAACCACTAAAAAGAGAATTTTTAAATGAAAATGAAAACTATCATTTAAAAAATGATAACTATCATTTAAAATTTTTGATTAAAATCTCAAATTAGTAAGATTCAAAGGAAAAAAAAACATTCTTTAAGAGTTTGATCTTTTTATTAATACTTTTAAAACAGAGAATTTGTCTTCCCTAAGTGGCTTTCCTAGGCCTTTTTAATTTAAATTATTAGGCCCCATTGGGGGTTGTTTAACAGCTACTCATCAACCTTCTTCTAATATTCCTTCCTGGAAAGCTTAAACACTACATTTTTTATATGCTCATGTGGCTAGGGTTCCAGATATGATTTAGGTTCCACCAATTAAGTATGCTAAATTAGGTAATATGAGGAGAATCTTGGGGCTTAAGACATTTGGCTGTGATGCTATAGGTTACAGTAGAGGTACCGGGAGGTGATGGTACTGAATGGTGGCAATAACAGCAGCTCATTTGAAAGCCCAGTTCTGTGATAGCGCTTTAGGAGTCATATGTAGAAAGTCTAGCTAAAGGCTGTTTTGTTTGTTCTTTAGTTATCCAAAATATTCTGGATGTTAATATGTTCTAATAAATTATTTTCCTAGTGAAATAGCTAATGTGGATTTATTCTCTGCAGTTAAATTCTGACCAATGTATTAGCCCTTAAAGTGGGAAAACAAGACTATAAGTTTCCTCATTCAAAATTAAAAAAAAAATAGTGAGCATCAATTTATTCTGAGATGGAGTTTTGGTCTTCCCACCTTGGCCTATCTCTTATCTTTATCCAGTATTTTAGCAAATTCTTAGCATATCATACAACTTCCTCTCCTATAGCCCTATATCTTTTATTGCTACTCTTAAAGAAAACAAAACAATTCAAGTTGTTATGTTCTGGAACGTTGAATTGGCCATTCTTCTAATCCCCCATCTCCACCCATATATGTTTAAAACATCTAACTGTAGGCAACATCATTTTTCTCCATTTGGAGACTTAATTATGTTCTTATGTGATAAAAGCTAGAGTAGAAAAACAAAATTTTCCCAAATGGATTGTTTCTTTGAAGTGATACTTCCAGGTTCAGGTTGATATATGAAGTTTCTATACAAAGTAAAAATTCAATGAATGATATTAATAGGTATACAAGAAAGGTAAGAGATGGAAAGATACCACAATGCCCTATGCCCCTGTGGCTATAAAGGGGAGACTTGAAACCTATATTTCTCTAAGTGTACACTAAGATGAGTTTGAAGTAAAAAATAACTGGTGAGTTGCTGGATCCAATAATATATGCATTTATAACTTCCTAGATATCATATAGAAAACATAGCATTTAAAAAACTGTTTTAATAGCCAACATTTGGTAAACAGTTTAGAAGTATTTACAACAATCCCAAGAAATCACTGCATTCTTTCTCTCTCCCTTTTTTTTACTGAGGTAATATGGTTTATAACATTATATAAATATGAGGTGTACAACATTATAATTCTATATTTAAATACATCATAGAGTGCTCGCCATTAAACGTTTAGCTTCCAACCCCTGCCCCTCTCCCCACCACCACACCATAGATTTGGACTGCGTTTTACCCCTTCTCTTCCGGTAACCACCAATCCATTACCTGTATATGAATTTATTTTTATTTTGTTTTGTTTGTCTCATTTTGCTTTGTTTTATAGTCCTCTATAGTTTTATAGTGAAACCATATGGTTTTTGTCCTTTTCCAACTTACTTATTTCACTTAGCATGATACCTTCAAGGTCTGTTCATGTTATTGCAAATGGCAATATTTTATCTTTTTTATGATTGAGTAGTATTCGTGTGTGTGTATGTGTGTATCACATCTTCTTTTCTTCTTTATCCATTCATCTGTCTATGGATACTTAGTTTGTTTCCATCTCATCTTATTTAGCTATTGTAAATAACACCACAATAAATATAGGGGTGCATATATCTTTTGAATTAGTGTATTTGTATTCTTCAGATAAATATCCAGAAGTGGAATTGCTGAGTAATACAGTAGTTCTATTCTTAATTTTTTAAGGAAACTCTATACTGTTTTTTATAATGACTGCACTAATTTACAATCCTATCAACAGAATATGAGTTTCCCTTTTCTCCTCTCCAACATTTGTTATTTCTTGTCTTTTTGATAATAGCCATTCTAACTGGTGTAAGGTGATATCTCATTGTGGTTTTGATTTGATTTCCCTAATAATTAGTGACGTTGGACATCTTTTTATGTGTCTGTTAGCCATCTGTATGTCTTCCTTGGAAAAATGTTTATTCACATTCTGCCCACTTTTTAAATGGGTTTGCTTTTTGTTGTTGAGTTTATATATTTGGATATTAACTTATTATCATTTGTAAATATCTTGTCTCATTCAGTCGGTTGCATTTTTATTTTGTTGATAGTTTCCTTTGCTGTGTAGAAGCATTATAGTTTGATGTAATTCCATTCATTTTGTTTTCTTTGTCATTGGAGTCAAGTCCACAAAGACTGTTCTAAAACCCATGTCAAAAAGTTTACCACTTATGTTTTGTTCTATATATTTCATTTCTCTTTCTGATATTTGTTGTTACTATACAGCTTTGCCACTGTGTAACAGATTTTTGTGTATTGATTTTGTACCCTGCAACTTTACTGAATTTGTTTATTTACAGTAAACAAATAAGGGTTTTCTATACATAAAATCATGTCATCCACAGCTAATGACAGTTTTACTTCTTTATTTCCAATTTAGGAGCCTTTTATTTCTTTTTCTTGACTATTTACTCTGGCTAGGACTTCCAGTACTATGTTGAATAAAAGTGGCAAGAGTGGGCAACCTTCCAAGTCATCTTTCTTTTTTCATGAATTTTAGCACATGTTTGTGGCTGAGTAGTTTTATTAGCCTTCTTTCTGTAAGTAGAATTTTGGAGTCCAACAGCTTCCTTTCACTTTGTACTATCTTGTTTCTTTTCGATCCAAGCTGGTAGTGTTTCTCCTGATATAATATTCTTAAGAATTTTGTACACCTCTTATGGGTGGTACGACAACGCTCTCCATTAGAAAGAAGCCATATCCACAAATCTTTTTGAGATATCCCTTCTCTATCTTTGGTTCCTGCTGAGATGGCTGAGGGGCATACAGATTTCTATAAACCGTCTAATTTAATTGAGAAGATTTATGAGGTACAGCCTTAATCTAACGACTGAATAATCTTTTGATGTTTCAAAGGTTTTAGCAAAGAGTTGTACAGCCCCACTCTTGGCCATGACATATATATATATATGTCATATATATATATATATAAATCATTTATATATATATATATATATATATATATATATGTCATGTCTTGAGAAGTAATCTTAATTTTAGCATCTTTTGTCATCTGAATAGGCTGAGAATTTCCCAAATTATCGTGCCCTGGTTTCTTTTTGTTTAACAGTTCTTCCTTCAATTTATATCTCTCTTCTCATATTTTTCTGTAATCAGGAAGAAACAGGCCACATATTCAACATTTTGCTTGGAAATTTCCTTACCAAGATATTCCATTCATCTTTCACAAGTTCTTTCCACATAACCAAAGGACACGATTCGATTAAACTTTGCCACTATGTAACAGAGATCTCCATTTTTCTATTTCCCAATAACATGATCTTCACTTCCTACTGTACTCCCATCAGCAGCATCTTTAATGTTCATCTTTCTACTAAGATTCTGTTTAAGGGAACCGAGGATTTTTGTATCATGCTTCTCAAAATTCTTTCAGCCTCCACCCACTTCCTGATTCCAAAGCCAATCCTGTGTTTTGAATTATTTGTTATGGCAGTAGCTTACTTCCAGGTACATAATCTATTTCATCAGAAAGATCCCGTTTCCCTTGGTTCTTGTTTGGTTTTTGTTTGTTTGGTTGGTTGGTTGGTTCTTGTGTTTTTAACTACATCTGGTGTTTATATTTCTATGGTGGGTTTAGTGCACCATCTTATCTTAAAAGGTACAGTAACACTTGAACACAGTTCAGTAGTAGCCAACATCTATGAAGTATATATTACTCTGTATTTTACAGACAAAATATAATACATTAACATCTACGTTTGGATATAGACATAGCTTAATATAAAG
Source organism: Pteropus medius (assembly GCF_902729225.1). Taxonomy (NCBI): domain Eukaryota; kingdom Metazoa; phylum Chordata; class Mammalia; order Chiroptera; family Pteropodidae; genus Pteropus; species Pteropus medius. The sequence continues at coordinate 38,002,296 of NW_024354875.1, forward strand.
TAAATGACTGAAAATGCAAAGTTCATCTGTATCCTTTATAGTTATTTCCCAAAGTCAGTACTCCAATCTTGAAATTAAGTTTCCATTAGTCTTTCATAACCTTTCCTGTGGTTACAACATCTGAGCTTATCACACGACTAATGCATAAATATCTTTGTTTTGATCATTCACAAGTCCTACTGATACAAGCTACATCCAAATACCATTTTATTTAGCATTTAAATGGGCTTAGGAACATTAGAATTTTTTATGAGATAAATATTTAGTATATGTCATATTCATGTCTTACAGTTAGGGGAAAAATTGGATAATATTATTGATTCATAGGACTTTATTTTTCTTGGTTTGAATTTCAAGTTCTAAGTTGAAGTGTCCTGATTAAAAAAAAATTAACACATATAAAATTCTTTGAAAAGATTAATTCAACTTTTGCATGTGAAAAAGTAAAAATCATTTTCACTAGAGCTCAAATATTGAAAATGCCATTCCAAAGAAAGAATCTTGAAACAATTCCAAGTTAGAAAAAAGAAAGATTTATAGTATAGTTGCCATGGTAATTGCAGTACACTCTATTGCAAACTAGTATGAGGTTAAGAAAGTGCCTCTGTGTTAGAGTCTTTAGGTTGAAAGACAGTCTATAAATTCAACATTTTGAGAACTCAAAAATAATATTAGTAAATCTTAAAATGTTCTTGATCAGATATTTTAAAAATATAGCCAAACCTAAAATCCATTAAAGTGAACTTGTTTTCTTGCCTGAGACTACTCAACTGCTTCCTCTGCTATGGCTCTTTCTGGAGCTTTAGTGCATGCGCTTTGTCATCTGCATCTTGCTCCACTGTGGTGAGACATACTACCTTAGGTGGAGTATGGACTGATTTTTTTCCATGAGTGATATTAATAGCTCTTATATTATGGAGCTCACTATAGAATTTTCCTTGCTCTATATTCTTCCCATCATGGCATGATTCTAATGTGCTTTGGTTTTAAGTGTCTAAAACATGTTAGGACATTTCTTTGGTGAATAAATAATTTTCCATATTGAATGTCTCAAAGATAAAGTCCATTTACAATTAACATAATCTGTAATATTCTAATGTGTATTTATTAAAAACAAAACCTGTATGTTAGGAAGTGTGTGGGAATGTGTACATGATACATCAAAAGCATAAATCATATATTATACATTATCACAGTTTTGAATTGAAATCTGTCATAAAATTGTAATAAATACACTAATAAGTTCCATGTAATTAAGGTTTTGTCTGCATAACCAATTTTAAAAATTCTTACATCGTCTAATACCTACTTGTTTGGCACTTTGAAAAATTAGCCTTAGAATTAGTTTTCATCCTTTTAAGAAGTTTAAAATTTTTATGATACAGAAACTTTATTTTGGAAAAAAAAAAAAGCATTTTGTACTCATTCTCTGAATAAATTAGTGGGACACTTTGCTATATTAAATGCTTTAGATATTTACAATATAAATAATGAAATGATTCTTAACTGAGGAAACGTTTTGTGAAGAATTCTAAAATATGTTAGGAATCATAGTTTAACCCATATATAGGCAAAGCTTATTATTTGACAAAATGTAGAAAATAAATGAGCAAAAGAATGTTTTAATAATTGTATTTGTAAACACTGTGTGTGTGTGTGTGTGTGTGTGTGTGTGTGTGTGTGTGTGTGTGTGTGTGTTAAAACAGAATACCTCTGTAGGAATAAATAAGTAGATCTTTTTGAGTAACAGATAATATTTGACTTTTCCAACAGACTGCCTTGCTGTTAGACTCCTATCTTCTATAGAATCTCTTGAGTGATCTAATTACTGGTAGACTTGACTTGTTTGTGGTTCAAAAATACCCATTTTATGGATTTAGAAACTGAATTCCAGGAAGACTTAGGGACTGGCTTAAAACCATAATATTTGAATTCAAAGCTGAGATTCAATCCAGATTTTCTGATTCCAAAAACTCAAGTTATCTGTTCCTTTATACATCTTAGTGCCAAGTTCACTAAGATGGAGAGTATTTAAAATAATGAAAATTAATAGCAACAAAGTGAGAATTCCTGAAAAACTTATATTGCATACCATTATCTCAAAAAAGAACATCCAAATGTTTAATTTCAACGAATTGTCAAGACTCAGTTGCAGCTGAATTAATAGGCAAAACTTAAAGAAATTCTTTTTAAACTTCTTTATTTAACATTTCCCCCAAATAATTAAAAATATGAACACTTTTTATAAGTTTATATTAAAATATTTTCTCCGTAAACTTTTTTCTGTTAAAATATCTCCATGAAATGAAATTTTACATTATTTAAATATTATGGCGTTACATGTCAGTATAGTGTTTTCTCAAAGTGGGTACCCAATAAATACTTTGGATGACAAAATCAGTTTATGGGCATTGTTTAAACTGCAAACAAGTATACCAATAGTGATTAGATTCACCAAGAGATTCTGTGGAATAGATGTGGGAGAGCAAAACAGGCTCTTGGAAATTCAAATATTCTGAAGACCAGTGGTAGCCAGGTTTGATGACTCAGTGAAAAACAGAGTGTATAATGGTGACTCAGGAAGAAACCCCTTCTGTGGTGACAGATAAACACCCTTCGCCTGTCTAACGGGCTATGAGACAAAGCTGCTGGTTCTGGGCTTCTTTGTACAGGTGGATTCCTCTTGGTGCATAGACTATGTTGACCACTTTGAATGTGCCTCCCCTGAGAAACAAAGGAGGTATCAGAAAATGTACCCACTAACCTGTATCTTGATCTCATTTGTTGTGCTATTTGCTGTTTCATTAGTAACCCTAAATGAAACAATTCTATATGGAACATGATCTTTGTGCAAATCTTCCAGCCCAGACCAGATTTAATGGTCTGCCTTAGTGTATATGCAACCATCACCACTAGTGAACGTCTGCAAACATAAGAATTACAGAATAACAGAGCAAATCTATATTCTAATAATGGTCTCAAAAAAGAAACTAATTCCAGCATTTCGAGAACTAAAGATACCGCTTAAAAACAATGTGGCATTTCTTTAAAATATCATTTGAATATGCAATTAAGAGAAGGGGGTTTATCGTTTTGACTGAAAAACTACAAATATAAATTGGACAATGACAAGTTTGACAATATATTATATTACTTCTGCAGGCAAGTCAACCAAAGGAAATCTAATAACATTCTAAACAAAGAAGTATTGCATAGCTTCCTAAGGCGGCTATTCTGAATTAAAAAAAAAAAACAAAAAACAAAAAAAAACATTTATCTAAATATGTAAGTGTGAGGAAATGATCATGTTTCCATTTTTATATTTTTAGATCAAATACTTTATCTCTCAAATCTTTGTGCACATATACTCCTTTGTATTGAAAAAATAATATATAATTCCTTATGTTGGTTTTACAAAGAAGCATAGCCATTTAAATTGCTTAACAAAACTAAAGTGACTGTGTTGCATTTCTTGTTTTGTACTATGCCACTTGTTCACACAGCCATCTTGACTACTACACTGTGACATACTTGAAGAGGCAAGAACCAATCCTATATTATTTATGTTTCTTCCTCCGTCATAGAAACCAGCACATGGTGAGTGCCTAACAAAAGTTTCCAGAATTATATCACTCTTATAGAAAGACTCACATTCCATTTAGGAAAAGTGTTTCCAACTCCCACTTTCCCTACATAATAGCAGTATTTAAACTCCCACTGGAGAAGGAAATGGTGAAGTGCAGCTGAGTTTCTCAAAAGTTTTACAAATATATGTGGATAGAGAAAAAAAAAAGACAAAGTGAAAGTGACATTATAACCTCAGAGGCCATTTCATTCTTGGATGAATGAAGGCATATAACTCACTTGGGTATCCCAGTCAGAACCTTTTCCTTTGAATATACAAGACAAAACTGCATATTCTTACAATCTTTGAAAACATTAAAGACTCAGTATATTTCTTTAGCAACATCTAGAAACTGCTTTTAGGTTTGGGGATGCAGCCAGCTTATTTGATGGCTTTATGCTGAGGAAGGAGTGTTTGGGCTGGGTAAAGCAAGAATAAGAGATTTTGAAATTCACTAAGCAAATTCTGAAAATATCCCAAAGCAATAATAAAATATTCATTTTATACATAAAATTCTTAGTTATAATCTAAGATTGTCATTTTCTTCCTTAGGAAACTAGCTAACAGGTATGGAATAAACAATTTTTCTGATTTTTAACATAATAGTAACTAAGATATAAAGTTTGTAAATTTTAGTATGGTGACAATTTTGCAGTTTTGCGTTGCCAAATCTATTTTTTAATAGCCTGGAATTATGTAAAAAATAGAACCACATATAAAAACTTGTCTTGGCTTGTGCCCAAGTGATTTGAAGAATCCTCTACTTTCAAACTCACATTTACCACTTGAATTTGGAACATGGTTATGACAGATGTGCATATTTCTGAGTTACTTGAAATTCTATATTAATTGTGAAATATCCATGACAGATTCCTTGGGGTCAATAGTTATAAGGTAACTTAGAATCTATAGACCCAGCGATATTGTTACACTAAAATGTCATGATCAACTAAAAATTTTTAGTTTTTAAACATCTTTCCTCCAAAATATGCCATAATGACAAATCACGTTTTAATGATCTGTTTCTTTATTTAAGCTATGAATAGCTGCATCTATTACTGTGACAAGATCCAAAAGAGTCAACAACAACAACAAAAAATGGTTCCATTTTAATTACCTCGTAACAAACCTACAGTACTCATAACATTGAGGTCGGATGTATGTACAATATATAGCATCAAATGACATTAAATGCCTCTTGTAGTAGGTTCTACAACAAAAAAGGAATACAATAGTATGGCATTACAGGATTTTAAGGATTATTGATCACTGGTTTATTTCATAGACTCACTCTAGAAGTAATTTTATTTTATAAATTGTCTGAGACCTCATTAGAAAATACTCTAAAAAGGTATTTATGCAATACTTGAAACTGTCCACTAATAAAATGTACAAGAAGGCTCAGACTATTTTATGAGCTTATTTTTAACACACTGAACAATTACAGGCTCTGAGCCCCATTAATAAAAATACAACATGCAAGCTTTCTTTTCTTTAAATGTTATAATAATTATAACATTCTAATAGAAAATCGCCTAAGTGCCAAATTTGAACTGAATTTTTTAATATGTCAGAGTTGATTTCTCTGCTAACCCATTTAGGTATAAATTACTTGATTTTTTTTTTTTTTTTTTTTTGCCTTCTGCAATGGTAACTACTCTGCAATTTTTCAGGAGAAAATATCATATATGTTGCCAACAAATGAGAGTCTGGGAAACCAGAATGATTTTTCAACTGGAAGATTTTTTTTAAAATGGAAGTTATCATAATTCAAATGTTATATTAGAGAACAAAATCCCGATGTTATAACATAAATTACATATTTGGAAAATTCATGCATTGCCAATAAGCATGTCTTAAACAATAAGTCATGAAAGAAGTATATTTTGATATTTAGTTTTCATTATCGATTAGTATTTCAAAAACTCTTTATTTGCAAAGATGCTAAAATATTCCTTAACTATCTCTAAGAAGCAACATGATTCCATAGGTATCTTCAAACTAATTTGAGATTAAACGATGTGATTCTTCATGGATATAAACTGCTACAAAATTGACTAGACTTTAGCTAATAGTATTGTCAGAACAGAAAAGAAGAAATGAGCATTGGTGCTGGAGTTAAGACAATTTGGACTCCAATCTGGCTCTGCCTTTTTGATCTGTACAGCTTTAAACACATTAGTCTATCTAAGCCACAATTTCCTCACTTACAAAGTTATGATAATAATGCTGCCCACCTTTATATCGCAGTATTGAGGATTAAATGAGACAATATGCCTAATGCAAACTAAATATAAGCTAATGTTAGTACAATCTTCCAAGGCAGGCCAAAATAATCGACTGGTATTGTTAGGGTCTAGTTTAGAGTATAAACACTGGTAAAGCTTGGATCTTTTAAAACAGGATTTCTGGGATCTGAACTTTCCCCTCCCCCCCCAAATTATTTTCAATCCCAACAACAATGCAAGAACCTTAGAACAATAGTATTATTTTATAATGCTCAGTGTATCACGGTAAACACATAGCATAATCATACCATACATTTTAATGGTACTTTATAGTACGCAGAGTGTTATTTCAAACACTATTTTATGCAATCATGGTAACAATTCTATGAAGCAGGCCAAGTAAGTAAGTAGTATCTCCAGTTGGCCCTTGATAAAGGCAGATTGACAACGATTGGTTACTTTAAAAGCTCACAGGGCAAGTCAATGATGGAGCTGTAACTAGAATTAAGTTCTTCATCCTTGTCTCATACTTCCTCCACACCCCTCCCCACACAAACTACATTAACTGTCTATTTATAGGAGAGTAGCAAAATGCTACATTATACATAAACCAATATTTATGTGAAGTTCAATGTAAGTCTTCCTTCATAAAATGCCTCTGTGCTAATTTGTGATCAGTTTTAAAGTTGAGTCTATTTAGAACACTTATCAAAAGCCTTCTCTAAGGATTGGCACTGTGGGAAATATCAATTGTGAACTCAAAGTCTCTGCTCTCAGTAAGTTTAAAAATTGCCAAAAGGCAAAACAAAACAAAAAACAACCTAAAAGTATAGGGAAGACTATAAAAAATGTAAATTTCTAAAAAGTAAATTCCTAAGAAAGGATTCATGATGTCTAGGAAAAGGAGCTATCTCAAGAAGAGAAATAATAAAAATAATTCTGTCCCAATAAAAGAACTGTCCTATTAGCTAGAACTTCTCAGTTAACTGACAAGAAATAACTGTAGTTGGAACCCAGAACGTTCATCAACCTTTCCTACAATTTAAAAATATTTATGTTGGTAATCTTTAATTATATTTATCATATAAATTCAAATACAAATAATGTACCAGTAAGTCTTAATATCTAGAAAAGATTTTTCCAAACTAAATATTATTTCATATTGTAAATATTCATAACTATATTATAGGACATTTTATACAGATTTTAATTTGTTACAAAGTAAAACAGTAAGATTTTTTTTTTGAGGAAAATTTCTTGCCTGTTTATAAATACTATCCTTGTTTGAATGGTTTCTGGAGAGAATGTCTTAAGCTATATTTCCAAAAAGTACTATAACTGTAACGTTTAAAACTGTAAAATGTCATTTTGTCTATACACACCTTATAACTTAATCCAAAAACATTTTATATTCAGTAGCACAAGGGAATAGTATTTTCTTCTCATACTAAGTACATAATTGTGAAGTAATTTGTTTTCCACAATGCATATTTTAAGAAGCTCTCACATGATGTCATTATGTTTCAGGCTCCATATCTGTTTGAAAGCTTACCTTATATCTTTAATATAACAAAGCCCTTTTCCCAACCTGAAGGATTTTGAGTACCTACCGGAAGCATGTTTAAGCATGTTTAAAATACACAGTATGATTTTTTAAACTCATATAGCAATGTATTTTCACATGTTAAATGTTAGTAATAGTTTAATATACAAATATTTTAATTCTACCACATGACATTCTTAGGCTGACTAGAAATAGTTTACGATTCTTCTGTGATGCCTACTTTCTGATTAAAATAAGACATCAAGACATATTTCTTCCTGTGTTACTTCATATACTCTGGTTTATAAACTGATCCAAGTTATCTGCCATTTGAAGAGTCATTTTCTAAACGTGGAAAAACTTAAAATTTCATTAGAATTATCATTGTTAATAAGAACTTTTTTCAATGAAAGAGACCAAAATGTAATTTTGGATTTGAAGTGTATTTGTGGGTAGTCAGTCATGAAGCAGGACTTAAAGGCAGTCATTCATGTTGGGTTGCCAAAGTGAATATCCTATTCCACAAATGGAGATAGTAGGTCCCAATGCTGGTAAAATGTGTGCATTGAAAGGCACCTATGTATACTTATTGAGTGATTTGATTCCATCTGAAAAGTGAACAGTCAGGAATCCTTATCCCTTAAGATGCATTTATTTTCATACATTATCTAATAATTTTAATAATTGCAGGGACTAATTACTAATTCCTGTTCTTCCTGGTTCTACCTAGCAAACATCAATGGTATTAGAGGCCTGAAGCCTCCAGTTTCCCAGGAAATCAGGGCAGCAAACGATGAGAAAGCAAGCTTTCCTTCTCCTCCACAGGGATTTTAGCCTGAGACCTATGAAATCTTCTGAAAAGAACATCAATAACTAGATGAGGAGGGCTTTTCAGTACGAAAGAATTCTGAACTGATTTGTAAACCACCTTTGGAAAATAAGAATCCATTATTCTGGAAAACTCAGTAGAAATTATTTTTTTAAATAATAGCATAAAAAGTATAAGTAGTAGCTGGCAGTCAACAAATTTATAGGAATAGACTTATCATATCTGTTAACATTTGTACAAAATTACCTCTGACGTCACGATCAGAATTGATTAAATGATCAACTAGTGGAAAACATGTTGAAGTACAATTTAAAAAGTACTCTTCTTGTTCAGAGGGGAAAAAAAGGGTTAAGAGATCCCTGTGACACTGAGCACTTCCTTGAATGGTGTTTAGAGCTGACCAAATCACACACATATTTAAAGGCCTTTGTCATTACTGTAGGGCTGGATAGTAGAGTGTCTGTGTCACACTAGCACATAGGAATCAGAGTCATTCTTGAAATGCCTCGTTACACATTTGGCAGTACAGTATTGCCTTCAAAAAGTACAATTTCTGCTTTCTGATTCTTCATATATTTCTTCTCTTTTGCTCTGAGAAAAAGATTTTCTCCTTTATGTTTTGGAAGCTATGGAAATCTACAGTTTTCTAACCTCTAGACTAGAGTTTAGGAAGATCTACTGTTTATAAAATATGTCAATAATTTAAACTTAATGGCTGCCATGTCAGTCCAGTTTTTCATTTCTTTGTTCTTAAAAGAGTTTTCTTAACAAAATAGTCTATAAAAATAATTGAAATGTTTCTTTCTCATTGTAAAAACAGTATAGTTTTATCATAGAAACTTTAAAAAGCACAGGAAATTGTAAAAATAAAAAATTATATTTTCATCACTTTGGAATAACTACTTTTGACATTTAGATATTAGTCACATTTTTATAATTTCCATAGATTCCAGACAGAGTGAAACTTGAATGACCTGAATGAGATTTTCTCATCCTGGGAGCACCCTAGGAAGGCACAATCTGGGAGACTGTGTGCAGTGGTTTCTGGTAGGTCTTTGGTCCACCTCATTCTGGGGTATGTGGCTTCTCCTTTGATGCCTCTGTTTACTTACCTACTGTAACCCAGATTGTTTGGTTCTATCTGGAACTGGTTTCTGGCTTGCACATGAATGAGAATGTGAGCATGATCATATTTAATAAGCAGATATATGTGTAGTATGGGCCAATACACTGAGGAGTAGAGATGGGTGTGAATATTTGAGACTCAACATATCAGTAAATACATCACAGACATCAACAAATGTGGGAAGGCAGGTTAGAGATCCAGGGATGGGGAGGAGCTATTAAAATAATAGGCATGCAGAAATCCTGAGCGCTCTCAAAGGAACAGTAGGTCATAATTCGGGGAATGAGGGAGTGACCAGTGAATGTTAAAAAGGACTTTAGTAGCTCCTAGTCATGATGACAAAATTTAACACTCAAAATTCTAGGATGAATGACTCTGTCTGTCAGAGAGATTTCTGTGTTTCTGGTGACTGACAAATACATGCCATTTCAATTCGCTTCTTATGGGGGTGGAATTTTCCATATTTGAGACATGAACTTTGTGTGTCTTCTCAGAAATCCTCAACTGCTCCTTTCTTTTTCTCTTTCTCGGTCTGCACCTACCCCTCTACTTTCAGACTTGACTACTGTAACCCAAAAGTTCCCTGGGGCATGGAGCCGGGGCCGGGGCGGGAGGCGGGTGGAGAAGGGGAAGCGGTGAACCTCAATCAGCAAAAAGCAGGAGTCAGGAAGGAGCCAAGTGTGAATCTTCCTTGCAAACTATCTAAAGAAGGAGTTCCACATGCTGAAGAAACCCACCTGCTGACTGAGCTGCTGTGCCTTTTCCAGATTCATTTTGACATAATAGGCACAGTATCTCATGGCTTTGTAGCTTCCCTTGCCTGACTTCCCTCTTCCCCTTATTCTTACTCTCCTAGGCCTGTACTCTCAAATAAAATCAGAACTTTAATCCTTGCCTCGGGTTATGTTTTCTAGAGCAACAATTCTCAAATTTTAAAGTGGATATAAATCACTGAGGGATCTTATAAAGTAAAATACAGATTCTGTGTCAGGAGATTTGGGATGACGTCTGAGACACTACATTTCTAACTATTATCCAAGTGACATGCACACTGTTGGCCTTTTACATAGCAAGGTTCTAGAAGACATAGAATAAGACAGAATTCATCACCACTCAATGTAAGCTCTTTGAGGGTCAAGACCCGCCAAGTGGTGTGTGTGTGTGTGTGTGTGTGTGTGTGTGTGTATTTTCACTGTTCTAACCCTGAATCTACAACAATGCCTAGAATGTAGAAAAGTGCTCAATAGATATTTTTTGACTGAATAATCAGCGAATGAATTCTCCTAGATGACTTCAGTAATTCCTAGCTATGAGAAATTTTTCTAATTTTAACATTCAAGTTTTAGAGTAAATTAAATTGTCTTGCAGTGGGTTTTCTGTATTTCTGATGACTGACAAATAAATGTTTGCTATGGACTGAATGTTTATTTCCTCCAAAATGCATATGTTGATATCTTAATCCTCAAAGTAATGGTATTAGGAGGTGGGGCCTTTGGGAGGTGATTAGGTCATGAGCAAGAAGCGCTTATGAATAGGATTATAACTCATTTAAAAAGAACCCAGACAGTGGCCAGGACATGGAAGCAACTGAAGTGTCCTATGATAGATGATTGGATAAAGAAGCCGTGGTACATATATACAATAGAATATTACTCAGCCATAAGAAGAGATGAAAATTTGTGACAACATGGATGGACTTTGAGATAATCATGCTAAGCAAAATAAGCCAGACAGAAAAAGCTGAAAATCATATGATATCACTTATATGTGGGATATAAACCTAAAAGCAACAAATGAACAGGACAAATAAACAGAGACTCATGGGCATGGACTATAGACTAGTGGTTACCAGAGGGGAGAGGGGCGGGGGAGGAGGAAGAAGGTAGACAGGGTAAAGGGGGTCAAATATGTGGTGACAGAAAGAAATCTAACTATCGGAGGTGAGCACACAGTGTAAATATATATATGCCTTACTGTTAAAGTGTACAGCTGAAACTTATTGGATTTCATTAACCAATGTCACCATAAAAAAATTAATTAATTAATTTTAAAAAATGGAAACAAACAAACAAAAAAAGGAACCCAGAGAAATTTCTTGCCCCTTTCATCATATGAAGTTGCAGCACAAAGAAGTGGAAGTGGGGCCCTCACCGGACACCAAATCTGCCAGTGCCTTGATCTTGGACTTCTCAGTCTACAAAACTGTGAGAAAAAAATTTCTATTGTTTATAAGCCACCCAGCCTATGGTATTCTGTTATAACACCCAAATAGACTAAGACAATGCTGAATGCCACATATATAACAATACACTTATATTATCCCAGCATGGAAGGGTTATAAAAGTTTAAGAGTTACATTTTAGAAACTTGTTGCTAATTTGGAAGCATAGACAGACAGTACCAAGGTATCTAATTCAGGAAAGATTCCCTTAGGTTCCAGAGGCCAGCCTTCCTCTTAAAAGCCTGATTGTCTACTGAAACAGGTACTAGAGAGCAAAGAGAAGTGTGCTTAAGATCCACTATATTGGGAGTATCTCATGTTTACTCACCCAGAACTTCACTTTTCATATAATATCTTTTATTATAGAGGATAAATGGCAGTTTTCTGCTGAATTTTAAAATAGTGCATCATGTATAATTCATAAAAACTGCCAGGAGAATCAACATCCTCCTCTGGTATTTGCCCTACTTAAGAAATATAATACATTAGACTTCTGCGATTGGTGTTACATCTATTATTGGATGTAACTGACCTTGTTCTACTGTCTCTTATGTTGCTACCAACAATCATTTGGACATTTAAGATTTTTTTTTAGCTGACAACACCCGCAGCTATTCTTGTTACACTTTTACTGTTGTCATAGAGACATAGAAACAGCTGAACAGAGTTTTCACATATGGTGTTCCCAATGAAAGGGTGACACTAACCATGCTAATATATGTCACTGAATTTGTTTCTCAATGATTGCATCAATGTCAGGCTCTTGCTCTCAAATTTTAAGGAATTTACAAAGACCATAAGACGAGTTTCTACCAGAAACTCTCATTTGGAAGACTCCCTTTTATAGGGGTCCTCTAAGTGTGATCCTAATACCAGTAGCATTTGCATCACACAACAACTTATTAGAAATGCCAATTGTTGAGCCCCGTGAGAGTTTACTGGCCCGATTATCTGGTAAACTATTATTGCTGGGTGCATCTGTGAGAGTATTTCTGGAAGGGATTAGCATTTAAATCAGTAGACTGAGTACAGAAGATCGGCTCTCACAAATGTAGGCAGGCATCATCCAATCTGTTGAGGAACCATACAGAACAAAAGATGGAGGAAGGGTAAATTCTCTCTCCTTGAGCTGGGACATTCATCTTCTCCTGACTCTGGACATCAGTACTCCTGGTTCTTAGCCTTCAGGCTCAGACTGAATTATACTACCAGCTTTCCTGGTTCTCCATTTTGCAGAGAGCAGATTGTGGGACTTCTAAGCCTCCATAGCCACGTGAGCCAATGCCTATAATAAATCTCATATCTATATATCTTTACTATTAGTTCTGTTTCTCTGGAGAACTCTGACTAATAGAGACCCCATCCCAGGCCCATTAAATTAGAAACTCTGTAGTCTACTTTAACAAGTCATTTAGGTGATTATGATGTATGCTAGAGTGTAAGAACCACTTCTATACTAGATAGCTTCCTGTCTCTAATAGATAGTTTAGATGAGAAATATTAAGGTACTCTAGAAGCCAGAGATAAACTGAATACGAGATATTCTACATAGGGATATTTGAAAATCTAAAGTATAGAATAGCATTTTTAGAACTGGAATTGAACTATATATAGTACCATGAACAAGGTACTTATTAAAAATACGTAAGCCTCACCCAGACTTAGTGAATCAGAGTGTCTGAGTTGGGGCTGATTGCCTCTTAAAGGACACACCAGACAGTTTGGAGGCATTAATTATGATAACCATAGAATAAAGTGTAGCTTATGTAAACATCAATTATCTTTGGGTGATGGGACTATGGATGAGTTTTATTTTCTACACACTTTGGATTTTTCAGTTGGATGCAATGATCATATACTACTTTTATAACCAGAAAGCGATTATTTTAAAAGGATAAAACAGGAAAAATAGCATTGAATCATCTTGGAAACTTGAGTGATTTATGTATATTCCTTATATTACTTATATCGGAGCGATGATGAGCTTAGATCCTGGAGTAGGACTCTCTGGGTTAAAATCCTAGAGGCTTAATTACAAGCTGTGTAATTTTCCTCCTAAAAGCCTGTTTCCTCATCTTTTAAGTAGATATGGTAATAACAGTGTCTATTTCATAGGGTTGTTATGAAAATCAAATGAGAGTACTTAGTATTGTGCTTAGCACATAACGAGGTCTAAAAATGTTAGCTATTAGTAATACAAAGATATCTATGTTTTATGGCTATTTATGGCACTATTTTTGTAGCTATTTTTAGTCATATAATAATTAATCAACCCATTTTAATTGTAATGCATAAACGATGGCCATGACTCTAAGTAAAAGATGTCTCTCTTTGGGGAAAATAACTCTCCTGCATCACCCTGGACTCCCACCCCTCTCATCTGAGTCTTGTCCCCTGCTCTTACTCTCATCCTCCCTCCTATTGACGAACCATCATATCTTATCTTTTTTTCCATCCAGTGCCCAAAGCCTTAATGTTTCTACTTTTTCCCTTTCAGTCTGGTGTCTGTTACCTTTACCATATTTATTTGACCGCCAAAGATTGCAACAGCAAGTTATTTCTGAGCATTTAAGAAATATTTGCTAAATTCTCTTAAATCAAAAGTTCAGCATCGCCAGCTTTTTTTTTTCATCTTGAACCTAAGTTATGATTTGGATTTCTGAGGCTCTGTCAAATAGAACAATTCTGAATCTCAGATAAAGAACTGATTTAAAAAAAAAAAAAATCATTCCTGGGTTTGTACATCCAGGGTCGGGGTTGATGCTGTGCCTGGTGCAGCCTGGATGGGTGCTCCTGCAGCTCTGTTTGTAGATCTGGAGCCCAGCTACACTTCTCTTTGTCAAAGAGAGACCCATATATGTTAAAGGCTTAGCATCTAATTGGGATTTTTTTTTTCTCCTAGATTTAATCAGAGATTTGTAAAACATTGAAAAAAGGATTTTAGGAGAAAATTTTACCAACTTTCTACTTTCTGGAGCACTTGTATATTGAAAACAAATACTTTAAGGCAGTAGTTTTCAGATTCAAGCATGCATGAAAATCACCTGGAGGGCTGCTATAGATTGAATGCTGTGTCTCCCCCTAATTTCATATTTTGAAATCCTAGTCCTGAAGGTGATAGTACTAGGAGGAAGGAGTCTTTGGGAGGTGATTAGGTCACGAGGGCAGAGTCTGCATGAATGGGACTAGTGCCCTTACAAAAGAGATCTCACAGAGCTCCTGGCCCCTCCTGCCTTGTGGTCCCCTCACCAGACACTGAACTATCAGTGATCCTGGATTTCGCAGCCTCCAAAACTATGAGAAATAAATTGCTATTGTTTATGAGGCACTCAGCTCATGGTATTTTGTTATAGAAGCCAAAATGGACTAAGACAAGGGCTTATTAAAACATAGGTTGCTGGGTCCCACCTCAGAATTTCTGATTCAGTAGGCCTAGGATGGGGTCTGAAAATTGATATTTCTAACAAGTTTCCAAGTGATGCATATGCTGATGATGCCAGTTTAGAAATTTTACTTCGAGAACTACTCTTTTAAAGAATCCGTTCATAGGAATCTTGAGTACTTGGTCCCCTTAAAAAGGAAGTAGTTAGGATTTAGCTATGAGCCCTCCAGTCACACGTATGTTTCTCTTGCTCGCTCTTTTCTTCCTCCTGCTTATTGAATATTGCCCAGATATGCCAATTCTAACCTGAGAAAGTGATCACTACCATACTCAGTAAATTTCAGAAGACTTTATCAAAGAAGAATAAAAGAAATTTCTAAGCCTTGCCTTAGAAAGTCTGATTATCTATTAACCAATTATTATAATTTTAACAGCAACATATAAAATTTAGCTCTACAGATGCCAGCCTCTGTATTTTTACCTCTTATTTTTAATCTCAACATACCTTTCTACAGTAAATATTTGTGCTTCAGTCCTACTTTAAGCCTTTGCACCATAGCTTCCTCTGCCTTAAATGTCACTACATTCCCTACCTATCCATGTTCATAGCTTCTTTCAAAACATAGTTTTCTAAGATTCAATGCTTCCAAAATGCCTTTCTTTAAAAACTTTGACTCACACAAATAATTCACTTGTTTTGCTTTCCAGTGGGTAAACACGGTTCTGAGTTCCGATGTTTCATTTTCTATTATTTTCTAGTATCTTCTGGCCGATTTTTCTTATTTTTTATTCTGCTATCTTCCTCTCTTCTACTTTGGCACTCTT
This sequence comes from Pteropus medius, assembly GCF_902729225.1. NCBI lineage: Eukaryota > Metazoa > Chordata > Mammalia > Chiroptera > Pteropodidae > Pteropus > Pteropus medius. The sequence continues at coordinate 38,018,075 of NW_024354875.1, forward strand.
CCACTAAAACCAGGATATTACAAGGAATCAAAACTAATGACAGCATTTCTTTTCATTGCCTGAGCTCCTCAAATGATGCATGGGGTGGGGAGCAGCCAAGTTATCTCCTGAATGGGAGACCACGGGAAAACAAGAAAGCACTAAACTTGGCTTTCTTGCCTCTAAGTTAAAAAGTCCAATCACACTGCCAGCAAAGACAAATTGCACCTAAATAGCTTGGCTTCAGTGACCCCAGATCCTAAGCCTAATATGCTCATTCTTTCTTTTTACCATGCTTAGGAAGGTAGCACAGCCAGAGGGTGGTGAGTTTTGTTTTGCACTTAATTTTTGCTTTAATATTCAGAGAATATATTATGCAGCTACTGTAAAATAGCACCTGGCCTGTTTACTAACACAATATTATAAAGGTAAAACAGAATTAAAAAAAAGAATTGGATGACTGGGCCCCAGGACAAAACTCAACCACAAATTATCACCTTACACACATAATTACCACACTAATTTGAGTGTGGAATAGATGCCAAATGACTTAGGCCAGCCAGGTTAGATTCCCCTGCTGTGCAGATGAACATTCCAGGGCACTTGAACATTGCATTGCTCTGTCTATCAAAAGCTCAGCGAGGAGGCCACGAAGCTGACAACGGCCAACAAACTCAGGAACTCACAAGCTTCCAGGAGAAAAATATATTCAGCATCTTTTTTATGTTCTCCTAGATCACTGGTTTTCACATTTTACTTCTTTCTTCAGCGATTTTTTTCTTTTACTTTGATGTTCAACATGCATATCCAAAAGCTATGGCAGAAGCTGTGTAACCAGTCCCTGCCTGATTTCTATACTGCTCCCCTATCCAGCTAAGCGCTTCTGTGAGGATCTCTAAGCACATCCTGCAAACCTCTATGGACCCACAGAGCAGAGGTGAAAATGATACCTAATTGATTGATAGCAAGAGCAATCACTGAATATTAACACACTAAAATACAAGCCCAAATTTTTCTTTACTCATTCACTTGAAAGGTAGGTTTATTTATAGGGAAGGAGGCACACTCTTATTATAAATCAGCTTGTGAAGAGATTTCTGTCAATTCTAAACATTTTGACCTGGTTCTTTGAAGGCTGTTCTCTCCAAACTAGGTAATATGCATGAAAAAAATGTATAAAGAAAATAAATGAAAGTTCTATTAACCTTAAAAATTAAAGTATTCATTAAGCACAAAGTAAGTATTATAGCATAATAAAGAGATTCCGAGCCAGAAAGTTATGAGATGAAATTCTAATTCTGTTATATACTATGTGGTCTTGGCAAGTCTCTCAACTTCTATGAATGTCAGTTTCTCATTTTTTTAAGTTTTTTTTTTTCAATGGTGATAACAGTATATTCCAGAGTGACTCTGAGGTTCAGATATTGACTAGTGAACTTCTGTTCTGTGTCTCATGAGTGATTAGCTAGGATTAGAATTGCTTTCTCCTTGACACAACTAGACACAGAGTTAAACATTTCCTATTCATGTAACTGACTGAGATTTTCCCTGGTTGGAAAATCTCAACTGTAAGTTCCCCCATCTGTAATGTGTCGATTCCTTCCTATAAAAGACTAAGGTAAAATCACTCTGTGGAGACACACTCTGATTTCCAGATCTGGGGTACTTTCCCCACTACAATAATCTGAATAAAATCAATTTTCTTACTTTGATGATTTTTGTCTTTGATATCATATACATAGAAGTGCCTGGCACATAACTGGTCCTCAGTAATTGGAAGCTTTTCATAAGGACTTTCTATAAATGGTGCTCTGAGTATAACCTATGGAAGGCACAGAGAGGAGCGGAATGCATCCTTAGCAATGGCATCTGCTGAATCTAGTAATTCCTTATATTTATGATATTAAAATCTTATTTTTGTTAAGTCTTCTCGACTCCCATGATAATACACTAATTTGGTTCATCAGTAAATGGTATGAATTAACTCACAAATTAATTTAGTGTGAACGTTATAGTCATCTATTCATAAAAGCTATAAGTAGAGTTGAATTTTAATATGTATACCAGTTCTTTAAGATTCCGTTGAGTTGGATGGCTCCATCTCCACAAAGCCTTCTCTAATCTCTGCATTCAGGAATAATCTCTAGTCTCTGTGGTCCTGCTTGGATTTCTCTGTACTTTTTCAAATACTATCTTTCACATTATGCTTCACATTAGTCTGAGTTGTGTACATTCTGATTAGCTCCCTAGGTTTTATGTTGCTTGAGACTAGGTACTGTGTCTTATTTTCTCTGGCACAATATCTTAGGCAAAGGAGATATTCAATTAGCGTTCACTGAATTGAGTCTATATACTCTTTGATGCCTTGGATCATGCTAACTTGGCAATACGTAGATGAATACTTCTTCATAAAATGTCAAAGTTTGAGAAGACTAAGTAATCAAGACAGAATATTAAAGAATGAGGTAAAAAAAAAGAGAGTGATGGTGAAAAGATACCAACAACACATTGAGAAATCTAACAAGGTAAAATTAGACAGGAAATAAAAACATCGTGACTAACTTTTAGAGAACATATTCCAACTCCACACACACATCTTCAGTACACAAAGGTTTGGGTAAGCCATATTATAGTCAGGGTCTTCAGAAATTTCACCTACACTGACAAATCAGAATCAGGAAGTGATAATAATGGTAAGGTTGTGATACACAATGTTCCTTTCAAAAGCAGGTCACCAGTGGAATGCTAATAAATGTTAACAACATACTCTTGGGGAGAGGGAGCCCTGATTCATACATAGCACCAATTTTTACAGTGTAAACATTCCCACCATGGCTGATATTAAGCTACCAACATGTCACATAATGTTAAGTTTGGGAAGAGATGCACAAGACTGGCTCTCTCATGCCAGTGAGAGCCAGTTCCATCACATTACTGCCAGTTTCTTTTCTCCAACCCTTTCTTCCTTTATTTCCTTCTGATGAAGAGGAACAAAGCTATAACTGGTCTAAGGGAAAGGATAGCCAGGGAACACGGCTCCACATGAAATTTTGCTCCTTAGTTTCCCCTTTGGGATTGTGTTTTGGAGACAATGCATCACCTCCATCTCACTTTTCAGTGTAACCTGAAAATCCAAAAATCACTTTGGAAATAAAATAAAAACCTACCATCTTCTTTTAGGGCACTGATAAAAATGTCAGGAAGACTTGCTTCATGCTAAATGTTACTACCCCCAATTTGACAAAATGATGTGTTTAGCCTCTCTGAATCTTACAGAAACTATAAAATTATACATAAGACTGAAACCACTGAATTTTCAGGATTTTTATCTCCTTCACTAAGACAAAGCTGTAACTTTCTAGCTTCAAGTTACAGCTCATCAAGTGAGCCAACATTTGCTTATTAGAATCTATTTCCTTGTTTATCATAACATTAAATATGCTGAAATAAAATGAAAAAAATTAGCATGGTACTGAGCACTTACATAAATTAGTAACAGTCAAAGACCCATAGATAGGAATTAATCAGATCTAAAGATGTGCAACAATTAATAAAAATGTAACATGACAGCCCATCCCAGGAACATGTTGAAGGTCATCAAGATCAGATGCATCATCACCCTGACATCTTTCAGCCTAGTCTGGGCTGGTGCAAACAATAAGTCTATGGAGTGCCCTGGATTTATTGCCAAGGATATGCATATGAAATCCAACTTTTTGTAGCACATATTTTGTGGCATTTAATGACACTGGAAAATCCCAAAGAAAACCTTCCTGGAACAACTCAGAGTCACCAAAGTTAAAAATAAACTTTATTTTTTAAGTTTTGGCCAGTAGAGGGCATCCTCCCAGGAAGGTTTGAAAAAGTTATTTTGGTTCCAACTCTATATATTTTAGAATTTTTCAGGAGTTATTCATGTTCTTATTCTATGTTTCAAGAACCCTGTATCATTTTAATTACATATATAAGAGTAGGAATTTTTAATCAGAACTAGTTGGATAATCTTTCCATGTCTCCCCCTTGTAAAACTGCCACAACAGAGTGCGGTCTGGCATGATTCTTTGTAACTGGCATTGTTAATAAACAAGAGACAGAAAGAAGATGTGCCTGCACTCTGGAAGAGCAACAGCTGTAGAAAGGACTGATGTGGCTGGCAGAGCGCCTGGTGAAGAGAAATGCCTGCACAGCTGGCACCTACAAAGGCCAGTTTATGCATTACCGTCATTACTGCAGCTTCCCTGGGAGCCTCAGAGGGCAAACACATGGTAAGTTCCCAAACATTTAGATTCATTTTCAGTTGTTCCATTTAAAATATAAGCCCCAACAACAGAATGAATTTAATATCAAAACTTAAAGTGTTGGCACTTGATATTAAGAAGTTGTGATGCACGAGGCTTAACTAGATGTTCAAACTGGTAATGGCTCTGGGTAGGTTTGAATTTCATCATTTGTTTTATTATTATTATTTTTTTTAATTTCATCATTTAAACTGGTACAGAAAATTAAGACTTGTTGGATTGTATTTTCTAGGGCGCCCTGAGACTTTAGCTTTAAAAATCATTCTAGAATTCAAGAATATCTGAAGGTTTGAAAGAGAATTTAGTGGACAGTTGTCTTTTATGAGGGTGCAGCAGAGGGGTGAGAAAAGGGTTCCCAGATTGTAAACTTTATGTCTCTAAGAGGAATTCATATCTTATTAGTCTTGGTGGCAGAGGCAAAGTTCACTCCTCAGTATAAGAGCCTATAATGGACTGAATGTTTATGCCCTTAAAAATTAATATATTGAAATCCTATAGCCCAATGTGATGGTATTAGGAGCGAGGCCTTTGGGTCCTCATAAATGAGATTAAAGCCCTTATAAGGGTCACAGGAGAGCTTGTTTTCTCTCCCTGTTCTTTAGCACATGAGGGTGCAAGGAGAAGCGGCAATTTGTAACAAAGGAGAGGGTCCTCACCAGAATTTTACTCTGCACTAGAATCCTACCCTGCTTGTACTTTGATCTCAGACTTCCAGCCTCCAGAGCTATGGGGGAGAAAATTATGTTGTTTATAAGCCACCCAGTCTATGGTATTTCTGTTATAACAGCACAAATGGACTAAGACAGAGCCCAACTGTCCAGATTCTTAGTTTCTCAGCCTTCCTTGAGGCTAAGACATGAGCACGTGACTTAGTCTAAGCCAGACATATCTCACCTCTCCTTCCTGCCCCCCACCAAATCTTGAAATATATCCAATCTCCAGGAGCACAGGAGGCCAGCAGTGTGTCCAGAGGTGGAATGTAGGTCTGTTGACCAGTGTTTAGTGGCAGCATCAGCTCTGCTCTTACTAGGTAGTTTCCATGGTATGAATGTAGGATGTGTTTCTAGCTAAGTTTTGTGGCTAGCAAATAAACCTGATTATTAAAAAATAAATTTCAGTAAAAAATTTTATTTCCCAATACTGTTGTTTGTTAGACCTCCCCAAAATTAGACAACTTCTGTTTCCTTATAAATGGGCTTTCATATGCACTCATATTTTTAAAATAAAATGGAAGCCTGGTAGTTGTTTCTATGCTTTCCTGAAGATGACTTCTCCTTAGGTTCACTAGAACTAGCCCAAGGATCTTCTGTTTCATCATTTCTTCTTATTCTCCCCAATACTCATTTGTCTACTTTCCCCCCAAGTAAAACTTACCTGGTTATTCCTATATACTTTCCTTTATCCCTTTTTTCTAGGTATCTCCATTCTTCTTCTGCCCCCAACCTAATCTGAGGCCCCAGTCCAATACCCTCTGTCCTATCACCTGTGTTTAACTGTAGGCTTTTTATAGTGATTCCTCCCAGAGTTGTCCAGACCCTCCCTGTTTACCCATCTCTATTGGGATATTATACACTATGAACTTTCAAGTTGTAGAAGTGATTCTTCTACCATTGCATGAAATAGATGATTCATTAGTATCTGAACATTTTAATGATTCTGTTTGGTGCTTCAAATATTAGGTCCTCTGTCTTTCTAGCTCACTCCCAAATGGGTCCCAAAGCATATTTGCTTGACAATTTTTGTATGAAAAGTAATAGGACTCCTGATATACATGAAGCCTAAAAGAATAAGAATAGTACCACTAGACTAAGTGAAAGCTGGTAATTAGCAGTGATATAAAGAAAAAAAAAAAAAGCAAAGTATAAGCAAAAATTATTCCCGAATATTTTGAAACTGCTCCTGGATGATGCTGTGGATGCAAGCCTTCAAAATATTTGTCACAGAATAGTCTATCTTTGTGTGGAGGGAGAATGACTCATCAGATAGTAACCTTGGTAAAGTTACCAGTTTTCACCAAAGAATATTGACCTGATCCCTTAATCATAACTTTTTCTAAAGTACACTCTCTATCTTCCTGTTTAGTTAAAAATCTGGTTGAAATAGGTGATATTTGGGGAGGACTGTTTAAATGATTTCTTCTAAATGTTCTAAGTAATATCTTTAGAACAAGCAAAAGATTTCCTTATTGGACCACAATTTTCTCTCTTCTCACAGATTTACTTTTGCTGGGATTTATCCTAAAAACTTCAGCCTTTATGGAGAAGCAGAATAGAAGTAAAATTCATTACCACAGCTTTTTCAGGAGTGTCATGTAGATATTTTCTAGTCCAGACACTGATTGTCTTCTGTATAACACATCATGTGACACATGTCTTTTCGTTATGTACTTGTGTATATAAAGAAGCATCTGCATTCCCTCAGGGTATCTTTTTCTCAATAATAATAATAATAATAATAATAATAATAATAATATAACTGACATACACTGTTTTTAACTGTCTACCAAGAAATTCAGATGTAAGAATGAGGCGTAAAGAAAGAGCTATGAAGAAACTTATTGCCTGATTACATTTTTCCTCTGATCTTACTTATCTTTATGATATTTAAGAGTGTATGTGTGGGTATGTATGTGTGTATATAAATATATATTTAGAAATGTGTATGTTTATGAACATATTATGGTTCTTTTTATTTATAATCCAGCCATTATTTTCTTATTTATTTGTGCCATAAGCTGCAATAAATCCGTTGTGGAAGAAGAATATGAATAAATATATAAACATATGAATAAATATGGCCAAATAGTATGTTAGGATGAACATAAGCCATTATTGCTATTAACATTAATGACTTAATAAACACATACTACTGTGTATGTGAGGTATGTGATGAGTAGGAAGATAAGAGAGCCGAAGGTAAAGCTCCTGACTACAAAAGTCTTGAAATATAATCGAGATAATAGGGCTGGTATATAAGAATATAAAAAATACACTATGTTATAATTCAGTATATACGCGCACACACACGCACACACATATATACATATATACACATATGTGTATATATGGACAAGCCAAATAGTAATATCCGTACTGCTTAAGAGAGAAATTAAAAGACAAAAGGTGCATCTCCACAACCACATCTCCCCAAAACCATCCTCTCTTAATTGATCTCTGTGGTCCCCAGTGAGACCTAGGCAGACTCAAAGCTTCTTCCATCCTCATCTAAATCCAGGATGATTTTGTTTAGAACAATAACATTTCAGATTTCTTAATCTGGGTATCGCTTTGATACCTACCACAAAAGGGAAAGTTGTTTTCTTTTAATGGACTTTTTATTGTATATTTTAAAGCATCTTAAAAAAAATTATTTATTTTAATGTGATTCAGTGAGAAATAAATCTTACTTCACAACTTAGAATGTACACACACATCTGAAACATACATTTCACAAAACACTATTGATCCTTCCTATGTGTGACACATTCTATTTTCTACTCTATTTTGTTCCATTTAATTTCTTAAAACATTCTTATTATGACTCATTAAATTAAATTTAGTATAAATAGCATTGTTTTAAGGAAACAGGAACTTCAAATTTCCAAGGGAGAAATGTTTTAGTTTTCTGAAGGAAAACTATTCTTTTAAAATCAAAGGCAACTGGGCCAACTTCAATGCATGATACAGCATACTGCTTCTTATCTCATAAGTATTTGCTCAGAAATCCAAAATATGTAGAGTTATGATTCATGCAAGTCTCCCTCAGAGGGAAAAATACACTCTCCAAGTTGTATTCCAGTAGGAACACATCAACCCACACACATAAATCAAATTCAAAATGCCTTTAGTATTAGTATTTCCAGATTCTAAATATGGGCTTGACTTATAATTTAGCTTCTCTCTAGACTTGGTTACAATGAACTTAAAAAAGATTTTTATATATGCATACAATTCAGTAATTATGAAAATTGCATCATTACTTACCTTAATCTTAGATTTCTACACAGAAAAATACATTGTTCAGGAAAAAAGGGGGAAAAAAAGTCTTACCTTAACTGATATGGTTAATTACCCAACTTAAACAAAAAATTTGGAAAGTAAAACATTACTATTATTAATAACTCTGCTCAAACAATAATCAAAACTGTGAATGGAAACATTTCCAATTTCCAACATAAGCCTTAATTTTATTCATGCCAGAAACATCTCAGCTGGGTCTTAACATTCCCTAGGAGAATATTAAGTAAGTTACAGGCTTTTTACCATGTCAACTCTAAGATAATACTTAATTCTTACTGTGTATTTGCAGTGCCAGGTCACATTGGACAGAAAACCCTATCTTTAACAGATAGTTCTGTTCTAGCCACAATCATATCGCATTAACTTCCCAGCATACCTATTAATATCCAACCAAATTAGAGCTTGGTGAGCTTCTGGCAGGTTTGTAACTGCGCTTGAAACCTGCAATTTTAACTAATTATAGAAATCCTGGGCAGGAAGCCCTCTGAAAAGATGATCAGCTTCATTCCTTTCTTTTGAAACTTTGAAACCACCCCAAACCAAGAGTTCTACTTCTCTTTTACCTTGAAGAAAAGATATTAGCACGAAGGATCACGAGCTGGGTAACTACACCATAGTAGGTCCATTATATATGTGACCTGACTTAATCCTTATATCTTAATATAGTGGGAATTATGATCTCCATGTTATAGAGGGGAAACTAAGGCTCAGAAGAACTAAGTAAGTTGATCAAGGACATGTTAGAGGTGGGATAAGGCCAAGAGTCTGACTGTAAAAAGTAATTATTCTCTGTTATCTCCTCCAGCAGTGGGCTGCAGCTGGCCATACAGGCTCACAAGAGCTAGTGGTACACAGCTCTTTCAAACTCAGTAATGTCACATCAGTAGGTTGAAATCGACCATGGTGGGAGTACTTATACTGTGCAAATGGGCAAGCATTACGAATCAGGGCTTTCTTCTTCAGAGAGAAATTTATCAGCACACCACTATCTACATACAACATTTGTTTTTGATATTTCACAAATGTCATGACTGGATGGTTCTATTGGTTAATTCTTTTTCATCTTCAAAAGTTAAATAATAACAAGAGTATATAGGACTAGTATCTTTCAGTATATACTCCTCCCATGTACTTCCTGTGTACCTTTGCCTACCATTAAGAAAATTTTCAATTATTTAAAAGTAGTTGTAATAATATGATAATCCCCATGTCTCCATCAACCGAATTTAATAATTATCAACATATTTCACTTACAATCCCCAAACACTTTTTTCTTCCCAGATAATTTTAAGCAAATCTCAGATATTAGATCATTTTATTTGTAAATATATCAGTTTGTATCTCAGAGATAAGCTCATTTTAAAACATTACACCATTATCACACTTTAAAATTATCAGCAATTCCTTAATGTTGTCTAAGACTCTGTCCATGTTCAACTTTCCCTACTTGCCTCAAAATTATCTTTTACAAAGTTGCTTTATTCAGATCAAGAACCCCACATATTACATTTAAATGTAATGTCTCTTAAATATTCATTTATCTTAATATGTTAATTAATTTAATTCCTTATAATCTTAACCCTTTTTATTTTCCTCTTGCCATTCATTTATAGAAGAAATTGAGCCATTGTCCCGCAGAACATCTTATATTTTGGATTTTGCTGGTTGGATTCCATGGTATCATATAACATATTCCTCTTCTGTATTTCTTGAAAGTTGGTACTTAGACCTAGAGGTTTGAATAGGTTCATGTTTTACTTTTTGGTGAATAGATTTCATGCTGGGATTGTGTACCTGCTACTGCTAACATTAGAAGGTATATAATATCCATTGTCTTTATTTTTGTAATTAGCAGATTTTGGTGTTCCCAGCCTAATCCATCTCTTCCAAATACCCCCATTAACCTTTTACCAAATGGTTTGGGCAGCATTGATGATCATTTCCTAGATTCATTATTTCAATAGGATCTGCAAAACAGTGATGGCTTAGTTCTTTCATTCCTTCTGCATTTATTGGCTGGAATTTTTTACAAAGCAGACATTTTTCTTATCAACTATTTTGTTAACCTCAATTATAATTTTTCCAGGAAGGCAGAATAAGTTTTTCTTTACCTTTACAACAAATTTTTAGAATGAGCTTATGCCTTGGAAGCCTTAAAAAGTGGTCAAAGAGGTTTTGGTTTTTACTTTTGCCTATCAGTATGCAATCATGAATTTTAATATATTTCATGTGTTTCAATAAATTTCAGTCATTTTTTTATTCATTCACATTGGTTCTTGTATCTTTTTGACATGACCCCAGTAGTTTTTGATAGCTCCTTTGGTTTATAGTATATTCCAGGCTCTTGTACATTCCCTTCCCCAGTTCTAGAAACAGACAGTTTTCTGAGGATCCTGATTTCTTGTTGTGGGAAGTGTTCTTCCCACCATTTAAAATGATTCTGTCTTTCTCAGGAATGATTCTCAACGAGAACACTCTGAGCACTCACAGGATACAGATGAGGTACAAAGAACTGGCAATCAGCTTCTGAAATTTTATTTCTTATCCCAACTCTAACATGTCCTTGATCAACATAATAGGATCTATTATGTTAAATGTATACAATATAATCTTTACCATAACCTAACTCATTATCGATTATGAATGAGTAACTAAATATAAGACTACACTGTACATACACTTCATATATTAGTAGAGGATTGGGCAGATTCAAATTTTGTGAGACCTGAAGTCTAAAAAATTGTGAGGAAGCTCTCTTTTTTCAGAAATGAATATAAAATTACAAATACAAAATTAGAAAAGAAAGTGAATATCTAGGTTGAGAAAAAATCACTACAAATGTAAATAAGCTTAAAATGCCATGAAAATCATAAAATATAAAAAATAACATATTTTCATTAATTTACTTCTACATTTTTGGGCTCCCTACTCTTTGATTACATTTCATATGATAATGATTTTGTGATATCATTCTATAGAGAGATTAGAAAGATAATTCAGTCTTTCCTCTAGTATGGTTGACTAAACTGTCTAAATTTTCAAAAGTTGAAGTGCTTAAAAACTTGTGACTTAACACAGAAACATATTCTTATCTGTTGCATTACTATGATTTGTGTCTTACTCAGGAATTTTGATAAATTCTATTTTAAGCAAGTTCTATCAAAAGGGGGAAAATATATGATACACTTATAACTCTACACACTAATATGTTATTTTGATAGGAGAGAGCTAGGAATCAATTAGAACTAAATCACCCAGTTACAAGTTTACATTTCTGGTGACTGAAAGAAATTTTACACATGTTCTGTACATCATTATATCTCCTGTGCTGCTTATATACTTCTAATTCCACTCAATGTGAGGAAAAGTGAGGTGGAGAAGAAGGAACCAGGGGTCTTAAACCACTGTGGTTAAAACACCTTATTTTTGCAAATATTACAAAAACATACCACCACCTGAACACACTGTTCAGACCCTCCCAGAGTCTTGGATGGGCCCAGGCAAGTGAGGGGCCATGAAGTTTAAGCTTCACTGGCTTCACATTAAGTCTTCATCTCAAGAGAATCGTCACCTTACTACTCAGCTTTTTCTCTCCCAACCGTTAATCAAAACATTTTAACTTTCTTTTGGGAATATTTCCAGTTCCTTAAACATGTATGTAGCTATCCTTTGACTCTTTGGCTCCATCCTCAGGTGACCCCAGTCCAGTGCACACAGACAGAAGTCTGCGCTTTTCATGCTCATCACATATTCTTCACTAAAACCTCTACATGAATGCAAAAGCATCATACTTTTGCACTGTCTTGAAAGCAATCCCTATTTATAATAAAAGAGTAATAGTGTCAGATGTAATTTTTTTCTTATCCAAGCTCTTCACTGGTGGAATCAATAGTATATGAGTCTACAGTTAATAAGAAGCTGTTTGTGTTTTACAAATACAGGATTTCTGTATAAATATATCTAGCCACTCTCTTGGCAGTAACCCAAGAGTATTACAAGTGAAAACAACAAAGTCTTAGCAAATGATTTATAGCTGTTATTTTGGTTAGTACTACAGCATACTCACCAGCAAGAATAGGAACAATGTACTATTAGTTACAGTATGCTGTGCCTGTCGAGACTGGGAGTTGCCGGCAAGCATTTCAGGAAAATTTCCAGAGCTTTTATTAAATATAATGCAGACTTTCCTACCTACCTTTCAGCCTGGACATCTCTAGCAGATGCCTTGATGATTACAGCAGCAGTAATGCTCAGTATCCCGACGGACAGCCTGCCCTGGGACCAGCAGCAGCAATTGACTAGTGTTTTGCAGGAAGAATTTTTATTTTTCAGATACTTCAAAATAAAGACAAGGTCATTCCCAATGCCAGGATTTCTAGCTATGCTATAACTTTCCCTTGTGTATCCAAAGTACTCAGAGAAAAAAAATATGTATGAAAACAAAAAACAACAAAACCAACAAAAAACCGTTACTAAGAAAATAAGCCTTTGAATGTAGTATTAGGAACTAGATATCCAGAATGTACTGTTACAAATTTAACACCAGCATCAACATCTGCACCACCAAAAATTAGTAATATGCATTTTGCAATTACTATTCATCAGGCACTGAGCTAAGTGTCTTATATTAATCTTTGCAGTACACTGATTTCACACATGAGGAGGACAAGACAGTGAAAAGATAATAAACTGGACCTGGTTGCAACCTGTAAGCATGGGGTAGACTGGGAACCAGGATTTGCCCTCAGGCAATCAAATTCCAGAGACGATTTACTTCTGCTTTATACTGCCTTGCAGTATTAGTATGCTTGCAAAACCTTCTCTTGATCCTGAAGTTGGACTGGTAATACAAATTTAAATCTTTATTAGTACAGGGAGGAAAAATATTTATGCTTTCTCTCTGAATTTCTAAACAGATTTTAAATATGATGATCACACCGGATTTTGCATATAGTTAGTAATGTAACATTTAGATTTCTTAGCGTTTAAAAACAGCAGTTTTGCATATTCAAAAATAGATTAAATCAATGACATTGGAAAATAAATTCTTAAATCGAGTATATTGTTTTAAAAAAGTAAACCTAAACCTATATCAAGCTGATAAGAAAAAAAAGAATTAATACACATATAAGCTATTTTTTTACAAATATTCTGACTATAGAGAGACATATCTACTAAGGACAAAAAGAATTATAGGAAATCTTGAATCTGACTCAATAATTTTGTTTTTGGTAGTGGTGCTGGTGTAGCAGATCTGAAACTATTTTGTGTGCATTGTTAAGACTGAAGAAATAAGTAAATATATTGATACTGTGTGGTATAAGGATTCTCATTTAAGAGCAGATAAATACAAATATGGAATAGGGGAATGAGAGAATGATGCTGGAATGAAATGGATGGTAGCAGCATAGCTGTATTATACAATATAGCTATAAGAGTACTATATAGATATAGGTGCATGTATGGGTAGATGTAGATGTGTACGTGTAGTCTATTATCCACTAAAAAGGCCTAGAAGCAATGACACTCCAGTAGCAAAGAGCAACCTTAAGTCCACATCTGGCTTTTAGAACTAGCCCTCCTGGGAAAGAAAAGCACGGGTTAAGCCTTAAGTATCTGGATGTGCCATAAAGAATATGTACAAACTGATGAGGACACATCAAAAAGAAGCAGAAGTTTACTCTGAAAGGCTCCCACTGTTCAAATTTGGCACAATTTGAGCATCAAATAGATAATGAGAATAGATTATAATAATATTGAATTGAAAGTGTAGTCATAAGTACATAGTGATACTAAAAAAAAAAAAAATTAAGGGGAGAGGAAGGAGAAGGAAAAGCAGAGCAAAGCAACTAATAAATATAAAAGTAATCATAGAAATAGAAAACCAGAATTTTATAACCACATAGTAATCATAACCAATTCAAGTAATGATAATCAATGGCTACTAAAGCCACTAGGTAAAAAAAAGTCAGGTAATAGAATAATCACACAATCTCAAAGTATCACTGCCCTATCCATATGCAGATTATAACTGAATTAAAAAGGGAAAAATCATGCTGACACTACCTTTACCTTAACATCACCAGTAACAGAATACATTGGTTCCTATGTCTCCTGAGAAGGACATTGGGAAGGACACAGCATTACTTATGCAGATTCCATGCCAAAAATGCTTAACCTGAATCTGATCATGAGGAAACAGTCAAACAAATCCAAAATAAAGCACATTGTGCAAAACAACAAAACTAAACTTTTCAAACATATCAACGTTATCTAGAATAGCAACACCACCAAAAAAAGCTGAAGACCAGTTTAGTTTAAAGAAGACTAAAGAGAAAAGACAACTAACAGAATTTATAATCTTGGCTTGGATCCCAGATTGAAAAAAGAAGAAAAGGACTATAATTATATTATTGAGACAATGGGAAAATATAAGTAGACTGTTATATAATAGTACTCTATCAGTACTGCTCTATCAGTACTCCCTGGCATTTTGCAGAGAGTGTTCTGGTTCTTAGAATATCCATGCTGAAGCATTTAGGGATGAAGTGTCTCGATGTCTGTAATAATTCTCAAATGCTTCAGCATGAGTACATACACATATATGTATATTAATGCTATATAAATGTATGAACATAAATATATGAAACAAATCAATATTCAATATACTTTAGAGAATAAGAGAGCTAATGCAAGTGTGGAAAAATTAATACTTAGTAAAGTTAGGTGAGGGGTGTATATGGGTGTTTCCTGTATTATTTTTGCAGTTTGATGTGGTTTAAAATTGATCAGAATAAAAAGTACAGTTGGAGATATGAATTTGAAAATAATGATCATCAAATTGCTAAGTGGGGAGATGATACTGCTAGAGAGATGATGGAAGTGTAGACAACCACCTGTCTGAAACAGCTTAGGATGAGCAGTGGTAGGGACCAAGTAAACTCAGAAGGTCCTATTTGGTATTATAAATGGTAAACTGAGAAAAAAAATAGAAATAGGAAAAATTTTAAACAACATTTTAATGTTAGCTTGATTAGAATTTAAATTTTTAGGTTTTTTGTGAACAAAATGGTATGATGGCCACCACTTTAGGTCAAATTCACAGATTATTTGATCTAAAAATTCTCTAATTTCTAGTTTAAAAGTTATGAATACATTTCATTCCTCAAAAGATATATTTTCCCTTAACTTTTATTATAGCTCTATTAAACATGAACTTTCCTAAACTATCTTTGAATCTTTTTATTTTAGACATCTGTACCATTACTGTGGCAATGATTTAAATAATGTGACTAAAAGTGCTCCTTTTTATTTATTATATATATTTTTTACTCTTTAGAACTCCAAAGATTTTCTTTTGTGATCCTTTTCAGGGATTCGATGAACAAGTATGTTTGATCCTATTCATAGGTTACAAAATTTTCTAGTCTTCAATCACATTCCTTTGTTTCTCTAGCCTGAAAAGAATGACATTTTGATCTTTTTTGATCAATGTAGCTATTGCCAATTTGATGTCAACTCACTCACTTTTAATTGCTCTTCTTCAGTCTTCCCCATGAAGTCAGTTATATTTTTCTAGAGGCAAAATAACTGAAAGAGAACATGCTTCTCTGAATCTCTTTATACAGACTAAAGTACACTTACAGTTTCGTTTCTGTGACCTTGATGATGTCCGCCAGTTATTTATTTTTTTAGTGACAGATAACTAGTTTGTAACTGTAAATTCAAGGGACAAATTGTAGGGCCCTGGACTTGTGCCCCACCTTCCTGAAGGGATCCACATGGGTCTCGTGTAACTGTACTTACATACACACCTATGTGCATTTACCTCTCTGGGAAGATCAAAGGTTTTCACTTGGTTATTAAAGGGATCATAACCCCTGTAGGTTTAAAAACCACATTGGATCTAATCTATTCCTTCTGTTTCGTCCCACTAACTTAGCCTCATGTCAGCATCTTCCCCTGAATACTACAATGTTTTCTGGCCTGCTCTCCTGCCTTTGTCTCCCCCTTCTGTATTCCATCCTCCGCAATACTGCCAGAGTGATTTTTTAAAAACATAAACCAACAATCATATTCAAGTCTGTATTTTGTTACATACTTAACAGTATGTTGAGCACAAGAGGTGCTCATCAAATATCCACTAAATAAATGAATGGATAAACTTCTGCTAATAGTCTGAGCCCTCAGCCCAGGACACAAAAATACATCTCCCTGGCTTGCTCCTTGTGATACCCTAAGACTTTTGAGCCTATGGGTTTGGCACTGTATTAGATGTAATGAAATATATGCCAGTATATAGAATTAAAATCATAATCTTCAAGCACATTACAAAACATGCTCCTAGTTTAAATGTCACAGATAAACAGATTACAATCAGATTAGTAGGCATGTTGCTTTTGGCTGTGGAAGCCCAAGCCACTGGAGCAAGACATACCTTAACCCTCCAAAACAGCCGTGCCCCTTGTGCAAACAAAAAGGGCGCAGGAGGAGGGATTGTCTCCTGTCCCGAAGTGGGCAGGGACCAATTCCTTCCTCACAGATGGCTATGATCTACTGATGGGGCCCAAGTTTCTCAGTGGCTCCCGAGAATGCCATAATCATCACAGGGGAGGAACTATGGGTGACCCTTGATGTGGCAGGTAAGCCTGTTAATTTCCTGAATGATATGAAAACCACTAAGTCTGTCTTGACTGCTCACTCTGGACCTATTTCCTTGCTAGATGATAGGACTAGATGGAATCTCTAGGTTCTGAGCTTTTACTCACCCTGTCTTTTGTCAGTGGCGAAATCATCTAGTGACTCATAAATTCTTGATTATGTCCAAGTGTCCCACTCTATTGCTGGGAAGAAACCTAGTCTTGGCTTTAGGGATTACGTTAGGCCTTGCAGAATCCCAGAGTTCATTCCTAGCCCTCCTAATACTTCCTGCTCAAGAAGCCCCCTCAGTAACACCCCAGGACATATTAAACAATATTAATCCTGAGGTCTGAGATCAGGGAATCCCAGAAAGAGACCCTAAGGTAGATCCCATTAAGATTCATCTAAAAGATCTCCTGTCCTATCCCCTGTCCTATCCCCAAAATAGACAGTATCCCATCGGGGTTGAAGCCTGCAAGGGACTCCAACTTCTAATATAAAAATATATAACTCATGGACTTTTAGTAACCTATTAATGCATTGTAATATACTCATCTTCCCAGCTTTAAAGCCCAATGGAGAATACCATTCAGTCCAGGCCTTAAGAATTACCTGTGAGGCTAATATACCTACCCACCCACTAGTCCCCAATCCCTACTCAATCTTAACACAGGTGCCGGGGGACTTCAGCCGGTTTTCTGTACTGGGCTCAAAGATGCATTCTTGTTTCCCCTTACACCCAGACTCCCAATACCTATTTTCTTTCTTTATTCCGGCCCTGGTCTTCCTCTTCACTTGTGCTCTACCTGGAACCTCCATAAATCACTGTTTTGTTTATAATCACACTCAGCTGTAACCATAATTTTAGTTCCTTTTTTTATTCTTCTCCCTAATGTCCTTTTTCTCTCCCCATATTGCCTGGAGAATGGAAGGAAAACACTCTAGTTAAGCTCCCATGTGTCTTAGCAAGAACAGAAAACCTCACTAATTGCTGGATCTGCCACCATCAGCCCTTATTGGGCCCCACCAGACTAAAGCTATTCCTCTTAGAACCCCAAAGGATGTAACTATTAGCAAAGGCCTCTCGTTACAGCTTGACCATTAGCTGCTACCATAATTTCTCTGTCTACTTACAACCGAATATCCTAGCCAAACAAGATGGGGCCTGTGCAGTCATTAACAAGAACTGCTGCACTTACATAAACAATAGTGGGAAAATAGAGAAAATAGAGCAAAACTATACCAATAGGCAAAAGGGTTACGTGTCTTCAGAAAGGAAAGCCTCTCAAGCCAAGGACATCTGGTCAGTCTCCAAAACTGCCTTTCCTAAGTTGGTTCCTCCAGCTCCTTGGCCCTTACTTATGCTATTATTCCTTCTCATCTTCAACCCTTGTTTGTTTAATCTCCTTGTGAAGTTTGTATCTTCTAGAATACAGAAGTTTTACCTCCAGATGGTCATCCACCAAGGATTCCAACCCAACACTTCTGGAGATACCAAACCACAACAGCAACCACTCAACCAAGCGGCCTGGTCCTTTTATTCTCTTGTGGATACCCCTTCCACTACTCCCTAAACCTGCCACAGCCCCTCTGCACAATAATAGAATAGCAAGGAAGTCTCATGCCATAGATAGGATAACAGCCCTAGTCAGGAGGAAGCAGCTCCAGAAGATGGATCTTTGCCCCAAATCTCTCATAAGTTTATAAGGACTCAGGTTTCTTGAGACAGGGGATGTTACAATAGGTGAGAAGAATACAGCCTTGGAGGATGGGAGGGGAGAAAGGTAGGAGGAAGTTCGATCAGTCAATAAGAAAATGCCAGCACCAGACCAACTTGAACTAGATCCCGGAGGCTGGCAGGAAACCTGGGATGCCATCTTACCATTTCAGGTGACCTTTGGCTGATTATAATACTATTAGCATGGCAGCCTAAGAAAATCTCCACCCCATGTCATCATGAGAGTCCTGAGAGCCAAATAAGGACAAAAATGCTTCCTCCCATCTGGATGGAGTGGTCTACTAGGACCTACCTAGGAACATCTATACTGCCACCTCTAAGCTTTGAAAATTCCACACTTGCATTTCATGCGTAATAAATTACCTAATTCCACCCATCTTTGGGATAGCTGCTCTTCTCCAAGCCTGCCCACTCTCACCATCTTGAAAGTGTACTATCCTTCTATAATACATCTACTGCTTGCTTGGCTTAAGAAAAAAAGATTAGTAGGCACATGGTATTGAGTTTATTTAGAATGGCTAGAGATGTCTTCCTTTGCGAAGAGATTTCAAAGAGCTATTACGTAATGAATATACTGTTTACCATACTATTTAATATGTAACCACAGATATAAGCAAAGCTGTAATCTAGATCTAGAAGCGGAAAACTTTTAGAGATTAATATTGTATACAAACTTTTTGTTTGTTTTTTGTTATCAGTGTCAGATGTTCTAGCTTTGACTTTTAGACACAGACTGCCTGCCCTCCAGGTCAGGCTGACACAAAATCACCCTAGAGTCCAGAAATATAAACTTCCCATATCACATTTTATCTATATGAGAATAGACACTAAACAGCTATGAACTAATACTATAGGCTATAACTTTCCCCAGATAAAACTAAGTTCCCTAGTTAGCACAAAAGAGATTAAGAAAACCTAATGTGGGTGAGGTTGTCCCAGTAATGGCCTAGAACATTCAAGTTCCCTGAGCCCTAACTACCCTTTATTTTCCTTATTTTTGTGTCTGAAAACATCTTTGTTTTCTCATTTCTTAGAATACATATGTATTGGTCTCTTCCCAGATAACTTCATATCATTTTTTTCTTACCAAATGCATTTGTAATATAACTCAAATATATTTCCATTTGTAAATGCTGTTAGTTTTTTTTCCCCCAGTTTTATTGAGAAATAGTTGACATACATATATCACTGTATAAGCTTAAGGTGTATGGCATGATAGTTTGACTTACATATATTGTGAAATGATTATCATAATAGGTTCAGCTAACATTCATTTTCTCATATAGATACAATAAAAAAAAAGAATTAAAGGAAAAAGAAAAAAAAAATTTCCTTGTGATGAGAACTCTTAGGACTGATCCTCTTAAAAACTTCCCTGTATATCATACAGCAGTATTAGGTATAGTCACCATGTTGTACATTATGTCCCTTGAATATATTTATCTTATAACTGTAAGTTTGCACCTTTTGACCACCTTCTTCCAATTCCTTCTCTCCCCATCCTGTGCCTCCCGTAATTATGAGTCTGATCTTTTTATGCAAGTTTGTGTCTTTTTCCCTAGATTCTATATATCAGTGAGATAGTGTCTCTGATTTATTTCACTTAGCATAATGACTTTGAGGTACATGCATGTTTTAAAAATGGTAAGACCTCTTCATTTATTATGGCTGAATTATATTTTATTATATATATCACAACTTTTTTTATCTATTCATCCATCAGTGAACACTTAGGTTGTCTCCATGTCTTGGTTATTATAAATAGTGCTGCTATGAACATGGGGGTGCCAATATCTTTTCTAGTTAGTGTTTTTGTTTCCTTTGGATATATTCCCAGAAGTGGAACTGCTGAATCAAACAGTAGTTCTATTTTTAATTTTTTGAGGGTCCTCAATACCGTTTAATTTTTTTAATGGCTATACCAATTTGAAATCCCACCAACGGTGCATAAGGGTTCCCTTTTCTCTACATACATGCCAGCATTTGCTATCTCATCTTTTTGATAGTGGCCACTCCAACAGGCATGACATGATAGTTCATTGTTCTAATTTACATTTCCCTAATGACTAGTGATGTGGAACATCTTATCATGTACCTGTTGGCCTCCAGTATATCTTCATTGGATAAAGTCTATTAAGGTCTCAAAATCTTTTTTAATTTTGAAGTCAAGCCAAGCTATGTCCAACCTGAAGCTCTCAGACCAGAGCTACTCAGAGCTGTCTCAAGTAACCCTGGCCCCTCGCCTGAGTACTATAATGCTAAGTCTTGAATCTGACCCAGGAGATCTTTGAGCTCTAAATCAGCAGGAGGTAATCAGAGAACTACAACTTCCTGCTTTAGTGGCTGTGGTATTAAAGTGAGATTTTCCTTCAGTAGCACTATCCCAGAGACAAAAAAAGAACAGGTGTGTAGCCGAGGAGATCCCAGAGATGGTGAAAACTAAAATGGGATGTTCAGGTATACAGAAGGTTCCTATAAGGCTCATAAGTTAAGGACTACTTATATTAAAAGTCAAAGCATGTGCTAACAGTATCATTAATCACAGCTGGGGGATGAGGGAGGCAGGGAAAGACTTCGAAAAGAGAGGTGAAGTGGTCTAAGGTATAATAGTAATTAAAACAATGAGTGAATATATTTCTATTCCTCCTCTATGGATATTCAAAATAAAATATTGGCAGATAATGATTTTTAAAATTTCATTCACTTTCTTGAATAAATTTTTTCTGATGTGGCAGAGCAAGGTATAGTCTGCATCAGAGTGAGGGTGAGGGAAACTTGGTGACTCAGAACAGGGTATCAAAACAGGTGAGGAAAATTTCTGTGGCAGACGATTGTTTAGCATGGGGAGTCACGGCCCCAGTAAGCTAATAAAGGTGTCCCCACATGGGAGCAGCCCAGCACCAAGTGTTGCAACCTGAATACGGTGCGGAGGGTATGTACACTCGGGCATGGGGTTCAGCCTTCAAATAGACTTTTGGGGAATGGATGGTGTGAGATAGACTTCCACATGGGAAGTCAGACTGGTAGAGGGGTTGTTGGCAGGCCCTTGTGGTGTGTCAGAGCCCAGGTGGAGTGAGGAAAGGGGGAAGCAGCAATGGGGGATCAGTTACAAAAGAATTGATCGAATATGCAAATATATCAAATATATTAAGGATAACGAGAGCCAATTTCTCACTGCTGGAGAAGAGAGTTACAAATAGGAAAAGGGAGATATAGAAATAAATGTATATGTGTATATGTTTGTGCATATGCATGTACATCTATATATACATACACACACACACACACACACACTCCTTGGCACTG
The DNA here is from genome assembly GCF_902729225.1 of Pteropus medius. Lineage (NCBI taxonomy): Eukaryota > Metazoa > Chordata > Mammalia > Chiroptera > Pteropodidae > Pteropus > Pteropus medius. The sequence continues at coordinate 38,040,055 of NW_024354875.1, forward strand.
ACCACTGAGATGGCTTGTTAGCATCAATATCTCCAAAGGCAATGAAGACATCTAGTACCCAGATCTTTGTTTCTAAATACTATTCTCCACCAGAAAGAACCAGGACTCCATGAAGAAAAGGCTGCAGTAAGGGCTGGGGTGAGGAAAGTGCAAGATGAGCCTGAAATATCTTACTGTGCCAAAGAGCAAGGAAGAGTCCAAAAAATGACAAGTCTAAGTCAAACAAATACAAAGTCAGTGTGAAAGAGTTCCAGTGCTACTCTGGGACAATTTGTGCATCAAAATAAATGATGGCTGTAAGAGATTATGACTCATTGAATAAAACAGGAAACCATGATCCACATGGATAGAAACAAATAAATGAAAAATCTGATCAGGAATAGGATATTTTTATAGTTTCAAAGTATCTCCCTACAAAATGTTTATTAATTATAAAGGGGAAAGAGCAGAGTAACTCTATGGTAGAAAATCCAGGCAAACACCAACTTTATCAAGAGATCAAAGCAAATATCATAACTAAGGAGAGAAATTAAAATCACTTAAAATCTAATAGGATATAATGAGAAGACAGCATCAATTCCATGACATTCCTGCCCAAGATTCATAACCTGGAGTTAATCAAGAGAAAACATCAGAAAATTCAAATTGGCCTGTGATCTTCGAGTCAAGATCATAAAAATTAAAAAGAAAAACAAAACACTGAGGAACTATTCCAAGTATAGGAGACTAAATAGACATAGTAACTAAATGAACTGAGCAATTTTTAAATGATTCCCTTAACTATAAAGCACATTATTAGGAAAACTGCTAAAACCTGAATGATGTGTGAGGAGGAAATTTAGGAATAGATCTATGTTAATTTCCCAATTCTAATGATAATATTTTAGTTGTGTGGGAGACTGACTTGTTTATAGAAAATGAATACTAAGATATTTCAATGTAATAGGGTAAACTCGCTTAGGAAAAATAATTCGTAGTACTATATAGCAAGTTTTCTGTAAGTTTGATGTAAAAAAAATTTTAAATATATTTTTAAAAAGAATGAGATAAATGTATAAATTCTCCTATGGAAAAACTACACGATAGACTAGATATGGTACTAAGTAAAAATATCAAGGTACATAAAATCTCATATGATAGCATTTATGTGCATGCAAACATGTATATGTATGTTTGTGTGTATGTGTTTTGTTTTCATGTTTTTGTTCTCTTTTGCTTTAAAACAAAGCACAAAATTCACTAGCAAAGCTTGTTTGGAGGAATAAGGGTTAAGAGTTTGGGGAAAGAAAAACTTTACTTTTCATTATATATCTTTCATTATTCTTAAGTTTTACCATGTTATACTTTACCTTAATTTAAAAATTAATGTTAAGCTTAATAAAGCAAATACAAAATACAATTTTAAAATGTAATTCTAATTATAACATCTATTTGCATTTCAATATGAGTATTCTTCCCTTTTACTTACTAGGCTAAGAGAAAAGAAATACCACTGGAGACCCAGTGCTTAGCACAGAGCCTGGTACACAGTAGGCAATAATTACATATTGTTGAATAAATGCACGAGCCAGTAACTCATACACATAGCCATTTCACAAATATGATTTCATCGTGGTTTGGGGATTTTTTCTGGGGGGGCACGTATATGACTTGTGTTTATTGTCACGTCTGTAATCTATGGACTACTCTCAAAGTATCAAAATACCTCTCTATGAAGATTCTAGAAGACTAAAGTAGAGGGAGAGATTTCACTTGGAGAGATTGTGTATATGTAATGTTTTTGAAGAAGAAAGTATGTTTGAAGTATGAGAAGAGGAATAAATTCTGATTCACATTTAGCTCCATCATACCAAAGCCTCATATTTAGAATACCTGTCTATAGACAATTTTTGCTTGATAAATAGGGTTTATATATTCAAGGGCAATTACAAAAAAATGGGCATATGTGAGAGGTTACATACATTATTCAAGATAAAGAAAGCCTGAAGACAAATGAAAGTCATAGATATTGCTAAATGCTGAAAAGATGACATGGTATCCTCATGCTTGAGGATGGTGCATAGGCTGTGGGGTTTTATTATTGAAAGAGGAAGCCTGTAACAAGATGTCATTTTGAGAGTGGCACTGTGCTTTTTTGGTCATTTGGCTATATCAGTAACACACATTTATTCCATACACATTGCCTTTATCAGAAGTAGAAGAAAAGCAAATAGATAAGGTAGGGAGGTGAGAAACCAAAACACAAAAGTCTTTTGTGGTTATCTATATAACATTATGAATTTTCTTTGAATCAATGTGTCACAGCACAAGACTTGGCTGACTGATAGCTAAATCGTTTCCTGTCTTATTAGACGGCTAAGAGGCATTAAATCCACTAGACAATTGATACAGTCATACCTTGATACAAGATGAGAATGATTAAGGCAAAGGAGCAGCACAATAGTTATCTTCAGTAACATAAAGGCAAACATTTAGAAATAATGCCTATTGCTTCGCCTTTGCCATTGATATTATTCAAGGATAAAAACACAAAGACATACATTAATTTAATTGCATAATACAAAAGAGAGACACAGACTCATTTGAATAATTCTGACTTTAATATTTTCAGAGTACACGTTTTTTCCCAAGATTTTTTACTATTTGAGGAAAATCTGTCAAAAGGGTCAAATTATACAGGTTGTCTGCAAAAGTTAAGTAACTAATATGGGAAAAACTTATTAGGTGTACAACTTGATATTTGTAGGGATAAACTTATTTTTAAACAGTAAGTTACGTTTTGAAATAATATGTTCAGTAATGTGTTTCCAGGTGAAGGATCTCTAAATGCAAAGTAATGTGTTTACTACTAGTGTTCAGAAAGTCTAGAAACACAGAGAAATAATATATTTGTTGTACTTTAGATTAATATTTGGACATATTGCTTTATATTTGGAGGTATTTCACCTAAAAATATATCTGGAGGCTAAAGAAAAGTACATCAAGCATATTAGTTTAAAATATAGCTAACATACCATATAAAAATGAGTTTATATTCTTTTCCAGCCTCATGGACACATTGTATTATACAGCACATAAACCATTCAACCTCTTTTACCACAAATAAACAAACACAAAAACAAAATCTCAGTAAGACAGTCCCTGAGACTAAGATTTTTTCTATGAGAAGTCCAAATATGATCTATAAGTTGATAAAGGAGGATATGAATATTGCTCTGTAGAGGTCTCCTAGGTCTTTGAATGCTAACCCATTAGCATGGTACCAGGTATACAGGCTAGTGTTAAAGTGGGTACTGCGGTGTGAACCCCATCTCTGTGAATACTAACTTAAACTTAAAAAAGAATGTCGTCCTCATGGAAAGTGGTTATTTCCTTTAGGGAACCTTTAAAAAAAGAAAGAAAGAAAAAGCAGGAAGGGAAGATAGGAGAGGGTGGGAGGGAGGGAGAGAGAGAAAGAGAGAGAGAGAGAGAGAGAGAGAGAGAGAGAAAGAAAGAGAGAGAGAGAGAAAGAAAAGAAAGAAAGAAAGAAAGAAAGAAAGAAAGAAAGAAAGAAAGAAAGAAAGAAAGAAAGAAAGAAAGAGAAAGAAAGAAAGAAAGAGAAAGAGAAAGAAAGAAAGAAAGAAAGAAAAGAAAGAGAAAGAAGGAAAGAGAAAAGAGAAAGAGAAAGAAAGAAAGAAAGAAGAAAGAAAGAGAGAGAGAGAAAGAAAGAAAGAAAGAAAGAAAGAAAGAAAGAAAGAAGAAAGAAAGAAAGAAAGAAAGAAAGAAAGAAAGAAAGAGAAAGAAAGAAAGAAAGAAAGAAAGAAAGAAAGAAAGAAAGAAAGAAAGAAAGAAAGAAAGAAAGAAAGAAAGAAAGAAAGAAAAAACGAACAAACAATATAGTCTGGAAGACATGAAAAATACATTCTATAGGAGTCTTTCTATCGTTTAGAAAAACAGTGTCTCATTGGGCATGCCAAAACTGTACAGCCAAGGGAAATGTTCTAGTCTTAGATTTAAAACAGGATTGTTGAGCTTCCTTTTCAACATGTAAGAGGATGTGCTAACACTGGCCCAGATAAAGCATTTTAGGTGGAGATTTGCAAACATGACAAGGGCTATGACCTCTTAAGTAGTTACAGAATCCACAGTTACAACTGTTAAGATATATAAATAACACCAACCACTATTAGGACAATTTTTTCATGATTATGTGTTTTCGTTTTTCATAGTTTCAATGATTATTTTCCAGAGTACAAGTGTACACTACTAGTATAAAGTACATGTTCAATGATCTCTAAAATCATAGTTTATATTGAGCACCCTAATTTAGAGTCATGTGGTTTATCCCAAAACAGCATTAACACTGTGCTTGGAACTCTTTCGTGTGTGTTTCAAGAGTTGAACAGTTTGTGCCAATGGATTCTGGGAAATATTGCTTTTACAAGTGAGTACTTACGGGACTCCCATTAAATAAAAGCACACACTGCTAACAGTGAGGCTTTAAACTGCTTGCCTGAGCAGTCAGGAAATTGGGTGTTATGGTTATTACCGCAACTCTCATAGTCACCCTCGTCCAAAACAACAGAATCATTTGCTGGTCCCATAGCCTTTGACACCCTGCCATTGTAGTTATTTGTTTATCTGTTTCCCAGTAACTAGAAGAACAGTACCCTGAAGACTAAGATATTTTATTAATTTCTCAATTGCTATATATACTAGCATATAGTAGATGCTCAGATGTTATTTTTTGAATGAATGAACAATGATATTCAACACAGCACCATAAATACCTCAGATTTATTTGGTAACCTCAACAATTCGGAATTCAGGAAAGCACCCTCAACCCCCAAAAAGCATTGGAAAATTAAAGATTCTTTAGAGAGTCTCTGAGGTTTCAAAGATTTACTTTAGAAAAAAAATTGAGACATAAACTCCATAAGGGTGGGAGCCCTTTCTGCTTTGCTCACCTTGATATTCTCAGGGGCTTTACTGAGCATAATAGACAGTCGATAAAATGTGTTGGGTGAATGACTGCCATAATGATGATCTCTTTCCTAATTGCTAACAGGAAAGAAAATAGTTGAATTCAGAACTAGGAAACAGAGCTATTATAAACATGGACAACTGTGACACATGCCAGCTGATGTCACAGGACACCAGCAGACCATAAAAAAACATGGTCAAAAATGAATAAGCATGACAAGTTAACACCATTTTTTTAGGAGCAAACAGATATTGGTCTCTCATTAGACCCTGTGCACTACCACTGCAGAACAATGAACATTTGCATTAAGAATCCTGAGTTAATATAAAATTTTAAAAGCCAGTCGATGTCTAGAACAATAAAGAAAACATATAAGAATATGATATACTAAAAGAACATTTCCATCAATTATTATTCAAATTAAATACTAGACGGGGAAGATGTATGGAAATGAGTTCAGGAGACCATGTATGCTAGTTGCTCTCTGCTCCCAAATCCATTCTCTACTTTTTGCCCTTTCTGTGTAAGAAGAGAGCAGTTGGAAAATTTCTTTTGGTTTCCCTCCTTGCCTGCAATCTGGCAGTTGTGTCTTTCTATGATAATGGCTTCTGATGAGTAGTCTCCCTTTCGGTCTCCAATTTCAGCTGTCATTAAACTTAGATGATCTCCATGACCTCTTCTTCTCCTTCAGGAATGGAGGAGCTTTTGGTTGGTCAATAAGAAACTTGACATCTACTGTTGATTCCCCTAAGCCTTACTACTCCTCTGTAAACAGGTCCTCCATTAAATGCTCTTTGAAAATCCCAGCTGATTATGCTTTCTATGTTCAATTGGAACTCTTTGATTGATATACCACAGAATACTGTCAGGTCCTTCTTACTTTATATGAGACTTAGAACCAAATATTAGGCAGAAGTCAATTATCTAACCAAACCATCTCTATTTCCTCCAGTCACATGAAAATACCCTGAAAACCTCAACAGAGTGGTAAAGAAGGAAAAGACAAAGACAATAAGTGACCAACAGTGGCAAGCGTTTTCTCATTTCAGCAATACCCCAGTTAGTGAACAAGTCCAGCCCAGCCAATGCCTTCCTCACATCAGTCAAGGCTACTTTAATTTTTCTAAAGGGATAAAAAATAATTGTCAATGCTTTTCCAAATTACTTTGAAATATTTCCATAGAAAGAAAGAGAAATACATGTGAGTGAGAGGAGGCAAAAAAGGTTTTAACAGAGAAAGGTCATGAATCTTGCTCCACTAATTTTCTGGTAGTCTACAGAGGAAGAACTTTTATTTGGTGACTTAGAGATGCAAATATTAAGAGATGGAGTAAGGGACATTACATGACCTTCTAGCACAGGTAGACAGAATCCTATCACCTGGGCCAGGGGTCTTGCCCACCTTACCTGGAAGAGAGGAAAGCATTGGGAATGGGTTGAAAGAAATACTGGATTGGGTTCTAATTCTAACTTTCTTAGATGAGACATCTTGGTTATTTCACTTTGTCTTAACTGAAATAAATAGGGATGATGGAAAACACCGTATTAATTCCTCATGATGCAGTGGTTCCAAGTATGTGAAGATTATTCTAACCTCCTAGGGATGACACTTTCTGATTTCCAAGTTTGGAGAAATTATTTCACTGGTCAGTCCTCAAAGGGGATATCTTATAACTCTCAACAGTTCTGCTGAAGCGTATGTCTCCTACCATCTTGAAAACTCTCTGATTCTTCACTGGGAAGGCAGTAAGCAGACTTGAGAAAATGCTATGTGAATTAGAGAATATAGAACGTTCAGGGTGTCATTTAGCATATACATATTCTTAATTCAACTTGGCAACCTAATGATTTTTTAAAGTCAAAACTTCTTCCAAAATCCTCTTGGAGTATGATTTTTAAAGCATATGGTGACAGAATCCAAGCCAATATATTTCCTTCCAAATGAAGTTCTTTGATTTCTCATATGCTTTGAAATACGATCTTTGTCTCTCAGTTCCCTGGAAAGCTAGGAAGAGTCTTAAATAATTGTATCATTGGTGCTTTCTGAATTCCACTATTTGTGGATTACTTCTGCTGGATAAACATGTTCCCTACCTATGGTATTCTCTTAACTCTGCTCCTCAAACTTGTATTTTCTGCTCTCAAAGCCAAAAGTTACAAAGCCAGAGCCTGGAATGGAAAACACTACTCTATTTGTTATTTTAAAACTTCTATCACAGAAAAGTGGAAACATTGTTGATGAGATAAATTATCTTAAAAAAGAAATAGATAAACTGAAAAAGCAGGGAGGAATATATCATGAATTTCAGAGTTGCTCATTTATTCTATTTTGCCACATCACAATCCTTTCAACAAATGTACTCCATCTTCTCCACTAGATTTTCATCTGTAGAGGTGAATCTTAATCTTACGAAGAAATCAAAATAGTTGAGGAACAAGGTTGGCCAGTTAGAGTTTTAATAGTATATTACAAAGCCACAAAAGCAGAACAATCATTGGGGGGGAGGGATGGGGGAGAAATAGGGAGGGAGGGAGGGAAGAAATATGAATATTAATTGTGAATATTCCTTTCAAGTAAAAAAAATCTTCCACAGAGTTATAGCAATACTAAATTTCAACCAATTCCACATGAATTTTCAAGTATGAAATACTAGCTGATTCTTAATATTTCCTTTTCTTTAATTTTTCTATGCATGTTGGTGAATATCTAAGAGCAAATATTATCTATACAGATAAAGTAAATGGTAACATTCTAAACAAAAGTGATATCGCAAGTAGACATGAATTTCAAATAATACTAAGCTCTCATGGTACTAGGAAAAATAAAAGAATGACTTTACAACTGAGTAAATCCAAGGTAGTATTTAAAGAGAACATATTTCAAAAGAACTGCCAGAACAATTAATCATTCTACATTTAATATACTACATTAGCATCTACAGATGTTAAGTTCAATTGAGTGAGATTGCCTCATAGCAAAAAAAAAAAAAAAAAAAAAAGTTTAATTTAGATTTCATTATGTTTTTAATTTATGTCAATAGGTGTGGTCACTGGTTTAAAGGAAAACCATAACTTTTTTGTTTAAGAGTAGTATTAACATTTGTTCCAGAGAGACTTCTACATTTTCTGGACAAAATAATTTTATCTCCCAAATTTGAATATTTTTCTGTAATAACATTAGAAAATAGTATTTGACATAAAAGGCACAACACATAGAATTAAAGCTACTAATTTGCATGCATTTCTCATGTATTAGGCGATGTACAGAAGGTTTTATGTACATTATTTTGATTAATCGTTATGATGCTGGAATTCAGCAATGTGAATATTATGATCCCCCAAATAAACTAAAGACAAGGAAACGGAAGCTTAAAGAGGGTAAATGATTTGTCAAGGGTCACAGAACAAATAAGAGAGGGAGGTGGAATTCAAACAAAGTACATCTTGTTCTCAAGACTCTATTTCCTCTTATAACTAAAAAGAGTAAAAGGTACAACAAATGACCATCTTCGACTTATTAGGACATAAATACTGGTTTCAAATGTAAGTACTAAGTTAGACCTAAGTTATTCCATACTGAAAAAATTTAGAAACAATTCAGTGAAATTTGCACTCCACAGGTTTCTAGAGTCCTTTGAAACCCCATCTAGAGCAGTATTTCTCAACTTTTCTTTCATTATTGCCCTCCAGTGGGTCTTCTTGACTTTTTCTTAATCACCCCCTATTAAATTTTAATACCACAGATATACCACATGTATGCTTATGTATTACATGTCTATCTGTACTTTATACATAAAAAGAGTTAAGATATTTTTTTGCCTCCTAAAATAAATTTTTGCCCATTGTGGGGCTATGAGAATGCCCCCCTTGAGGGGCAAGGAGAATATGTGGGCACTCCCTACTGGAGCAGAGGGAAGAAGAACAGAGAGCTTCTGCTGCCAGAATGCCTATGTCACAACTGGGCTTCGGTCTGGTCTTGTTGAACATACTAACACGAAATGAGTCCTATAAGATGCTAGCTCCCATTCATGGTGAACAAGAAATCTTAGTCATAAGCTACCTTAGTGACCATCACACTGTTGATTAATGTGTAAATATTAGGTTTCCTGCTTGTGAAGAATTTGCTGTTTGGTTTCTTTCAGGCCTGTTTGCACATTCCTAACTGCTACGAGGCCAAGAACAAGTAAGTTTATGTAATGTTCCAAAGAAACTGCTCAACACCATGGCTCATTTTAACCCAGATATGAATAGAAGACAGAGTTGAATTCACAAGCACTTCTTTCACATGCTCTGTAAAATATAAATTTTCACTCCCAGAGGCCAAAATGGTCTTAACCATTGAAGTAATTATAGCTCACAACTATAATTTAGAGTTAGCTCTGGTTCATTCTAAATTCACAGAGGAAAATAATTCACTCATTTTATTGAAACACTGGAGCAAATAACTTCATAGAATGCATATAGTTTCAGCAATCCAGGAAATTATGGTGAATCCAAATAGAAATCAACAGTTGATAATTTAGTAATACAACAATCACTGTCTACTGTTTATTGGTCATCACCTTAAATGCTCAAGTACAACAGTTGACATTTATAAATATTACCTATTTAACCCTTATAGCAATCCTATGAGATAAATACTTGTATCTTCATTCACAGAGGAAATGAATGTAGAAAGGACGGGTGATTTTCCTACTCAGAAATGGAGGAAGTAGAATTCACACTCCTGTCATCATGCTTTGACACCTTAGCCACAGTGAAACAATTATAGGCTTTCTCTGTGCAGATTAACCTAATATTTATCTCCGTGAAATGATGGAAGGACTCAAGTCTGCAAACTTTTAATTTATAATAAAATAAAGATATCTTGGGCAAGTGGAGAGGTAATGGATATGGTGTGTAACAAATTGAGATTTTTGCTTGTGAGAAGATACTGGTTTCAACTGAAGAATCACTTAAAAAAAAAAAGTCTTCGAATGGGTATTTGTCAGAATTTTCTGACTTTGAAGGTTGTGAAATACATGCATGTGTATCAGGACTTTGGTAAATGATAAACATAATGGCAGCTACTGAACACAAATATAGGTGTACTTTCCAGAGTCCTGGATCCCTGTCCTAAATTGCCTACATCACTCATTTCCCACCAATGGCCTTGAATCTTATGATCTAAAGGGAGTCCCCATGTAAAAGGATGGCCTTTGTTTAAAATGTTTTGTATAAAATACATGTGTATTTCACACATGTATATAGTGCCCCGAATATGACAGGATAATAAAAACTATGAGGAGAGAAGTGAAATGGCAAAAAATAAAGTAAAAATCTAAGAAATCATTAGATAGAGGAGGTAACCCAATGGTTAGGAGTAGTATTGAGATCTGCAACCTAAACTTGGGTTTCCTAATTTTTAGACCAGTATTTTCTTCATTAACAGTACACTGTTGCCAAGTAGAATAATAAATAGGCTTAAAGTTACAGCAAAACATTGACCCATAACATATATCATCAATTATAGGCTTTCTCTGTGCAGATTAACCTAATATTTATGTTATTTAATTACACACAATAAAGTAAAAATATTTGTGTCTTAAACTACTAACATAGGTATGTTAACTATGTCCCATATGGGTTATCGAACATACCTAAATAGTGATTTTATGAATAACTCCAAAATAAAGACTGAAATTGTTCTCATATGGGAAATAATGTGTACAACTGGTCAAAGTATAACCATTGTAATAAGAGATGTTTTCACTTAATTTCCTGGAGGTTTCAGATGTTTATTTAGCCTTTATTAACTGGAAAATTCCTCAACTCATTGTCTATTTACTGATTTATTCTATTAGGAAAATGCTTTTTAAGTAAATGATCCAAGGCATAAAAGTCAGCCAGTATTTCACAATACTGAGAGTAAAAAAAAAAAAGCATTTTATCAATGAAGCATTTTAAAAATGTTTATGTAGCTTCCAGTGAAATTCTTAATTATGCTCCTCTATAAAGTGAGAAAGCTTCCTATATCAGATCTTTGAAAGGTTTTGCCACATTTCTATTAAAACTAATGCATGCAAATGATATATTTAAAAAGACCTTATATTGTATATTGTGAATATTACTAAAACTATGCAGCATACTTACACTTTACCTTTTCAGTGGTCTACTACTAGAAACTAAATTTTAAACTGATCTGGCCATTTATATATATTTTAAACATCAATCACATAATCATGTAGAATCAGCCCTTTTTAGAAGACATATCATAGCATTTTAACAACATATGTAAGACCAACATATTCTTAAAGCAGAAGTCACATTAACATTTAGATCATGAAGACTGTTGTCTATAACAACTACTGATTAATCCTCAAAATGTTTCACTCATCCTTACGGAAGGAATAAAGTATAGTTATCCTAATCACGAATGCCTCTTTAACTTACACACATATTTCCAAGATCATTCTAAGTTGACTTTTGCCAAAACTCATTGCCTAAAATCTTAGTAGGACAAATAATACTAATTATGGCATTGCCCAGTACTGTATAAAATCTGTACAAATCTGGAAAATTACAAAGCCAAGTTTACCTCTCTATATATTTGCTAACACTTTAGAACAAATCTACCGTTTGTTAGTTATGTTACTTACCTAGAAGCATGTTTCTTAGCAATAGTCAATTCAGCCAGTCTTTAATTTCTGTATAACAAAGGTATCAAGAGCTGAGAAGTACTTTAACCTGTCATACGTTTTATTACAGATAAAGTAAGAGCCTTCACAAACCCTTCCTTGTGTTCTAAGTCTGCTGGAGTACTGGACTGACTCCACTTACTCACTGTGTACCTTCATTGAAACTAGCAAACAATACAGTGACTGTCAGTAGATGCTGCCTCCTCAGCCCACAGAGCCAAAAAAAATTATGGAAAAGTAGGTTATTTCACTGGAGTTGGAGATGTAAGTTCTGAATTGATCATGCTGTTTCCTTAAAATTCCAAGTAATATTTTCTACTAAATTCGCAAAGAAAAAATTTAAACTTATCCAAATAAGTTTATAAAATCATATTTTAAAAATGCAACTACCCTCTTTTCCCAATGCTTTTCCCTCTAAGAATTTAAAACACATTTTACTATAAACTAAAAAGAAAATCTGCCATTTAAAACTGTATAATATGCGTGTTTTAAGGGAAGACAGAACATTAAAATTAAATCACTCAAGTATCAGAGAATACAAATATATTTATTATTTGGTGTTATGAGCTTGAGCCTCCAATGAGATTTCAGTTTCACAATGTATTGTTTGTTTGACTCCAAAACAAAGATAATTATTTCTGAAATAGGTTTCTCCCGAGAGAACAAATCTTACAGTTTTAAAGCAATAAGGATATTGCAGTGAACACTTAACAAAGGAATATCTCATTTGTTTTTGTGTTTTCTACTAGATGTGTATTAACAACTTAAAAAGAGAAAAATCTATTTGAGTCCAAAGGAGGAATACTAGCATTCCAGCTAGCACTAAAGCCAATAATGGAATGTGACTTCTGAGACTATGTTTTCTAAAACAGAAAATAAAATGACACGTCCAAATATTACATATTTAGCAACTGTTTTTAAATTATCCTGCAACAGATGTTACCTTTTATATATTATAATGGCAGAGAACAGCAGTTAAACTATACCTTTCCAGGGTCCAAATATTGGAGCAGTGAAATTTTACAGGTACTTTTTCTTTTTCATGTTTCTATGTTTCACTCTTTCGTAATTTGGAGATTTGATTTTTACATGACCACTTTAATTTTTGTTAAAGTAAGGTTGAAAATTTAACAGCAAAAGTGAGGGAGACAGTCTGAGAAAAATGCAAATGGGAAATGACTCTAGGTGATAAAGGGAAAGTGGGGAAAGACTATAAAGAGAGAATAGTTTGAAGCAAAGAGAACAAAGGGAGAGATGGCTAAGGATGATATAATAAAACATACCAAGCAAGGTCTGGATGTTTTGCCATTATAAAATGTGGACCTCTTGTATATCAAATATTTATATTTGAGTGTAGTTATCTGAAAGATTACACACATAAATTTCTGTATCAAGTGATACAAATTTCAGTATGAAGTAGAGGGGTGTGTGTGTATGTGTCTATGTGTGTGTGTGTCTATGTGCATATGTGAGTGTGTGTGTGTGTGTGTGTGTTTATTAATAAACATTTCTCCATAAACACAGAGGAAGGTCTCTTTCCCTGCCCTTGACTTCCCATTTACTATAACCTAGTGGTTCAGTTCTTATACGTGAGTGTGTATCAGAATCCCCTGAAGGGCTCGTTAAACAGACTGCTGGACCCAATCCCCAGAGTTTCTGATTCAGTCTGTCTGGGACGAGGCCTGAGAATATGCATTTATAACAAATTCTCAAGTGATGTTGATGTTGCTGGTCCAGGAAGCACACTCTAGCTCATTGTGTTACCCTAGCATCTACCATGAGGACAGTTTCCATTGTAAATTGTTTTATTACCATATTACACAGATTCTAAGTTCTTCCTCCTCCACACACATTTTCACAGCTGATTCAGGATGTATCTGTAATTAACCACACCTTATGATAGTTATACACAAGGCAGCACTCACAACCATAGTAGTCAATGACAGTACGTGCATGGACTTGGTCATAGCGGTTCATACTGTCTCTTCAGTTGAGAGAGAGAAGTTTTGAGTGATATCATGTTGAGTTCAACCGCCATTTAAAAAAATTTTATTTAACCTACAGTTTTTAAAAAGTCACGCTACGATTTGGCTTTAAAAAGAAAAATCATTGCATACAAAGATAGCATATAAATAGGTGTGGGGTATGTATTTATAAATGAAGTAGATGTTCATTATTGGAGAAATAACAGCAATTTCAGATTTCCTCGGAAAGCAGCATTTTATTGCACTAGAGGACAGAAGAAAGGTAACCACAAGTGGAAGAAGCTGTGGTACAGGTAAAAGTTTTGCCTAGCACAGGCCCAGTAATGCAACTGAAGGCAGAAGAAACTGCTAAATCCCTTTGAATAAAAATTTCAAAATGATGTGTTGCTGGTATGAATAATTCACAGGTCCAGAGAGACTCTAAGACTCTGTGTCTTTGTTTATTGACAATGTTTTATTCTTTATTAGTAATACATAAAGTAATGATATGACTTATAATAACAAAAAAATTAGATTTGATAAAATATAATATTATTGGGATATAAAATAATCATTCTCTGTAGCAGCTATTTAAAAATTGATGATCCATGTGTTGATTTAAAGCAGAGTTTTTTTGTTATTGTTCCAGGTGTGTGTGAAAACTACATAAAGAATCACTAGGATACCTGCTACAACTAGAGACGTCTGGGACTACCAGAGATCTATTGAATCTGTATCTTTGGTTTGAGAACCACCGAACATTTCACCTTCAATAAATAGCAATTTAGTATGAAAATATTACCTTTGAATCAAAATCAATTAAAATAAGCCTTCGATATTGCCTAAAAGATTAAAAAGACACAAGGACAATTCTGTGACAGTTTATTCCCATAGGAAGTATTAATAAAAACCAAAACACCAAGCTGCATAAATATTCCAGTGCAGCTTTGTGAAAGTAGAGGAAAAAAAGCCAGAGGCAACAGTGGATGCTTATCTGACCAGGCCCAAAGCAAGCAGTACCTGATAGGAAGGCATAATGCTGAAAAGAACAAGTACCTAGGAGTGTCACATCTCCAAGTCTGTTACTCCAGCATCAGCCTAGCACAGTCCTCCAGAGATGTGAAGAACTGGAAGAGGTAATACCAGAAAGCCAAGATATAACTGAATGACTGGAAAGTCACCCAATATTACTGAGCTTTTTCCTTGGAAATAGAATAAAGCTATTGTTAGAATAGATTTCTATGATCCATTCTAGCTCTAAAAGTATGTAATGTTTAAAAGCTTTTATAAAAGTAATAGGGTGTGGCCTCTTTCAACATTTTATTAGGATAAACTTCACGAAAGCAAATGACTGATTAATCCAAGAAAAAGAGCATCTGTTATGGTTTGAATTGTGTCCCTCGAAATTCATATGTTGAAGTCTCAATCAGCCCAGTATCTTAGAACGTGACCTTATATGGAAGTAGAGTCTCTACAGAGGTAATTAAGTTAAAGTGAGGTCATTATGGGTGGGCCTTAATCCAATATCACTTATACCTCTATAAAAACAAAGACATTTGGATACAGAGAAGGTACAGAGCGAAGACCATAGGAAGAGACACCAGAAGAGGTCCACCAATAAGCTAAGGAGAGAGGCCTGGAACAGATCTTCTCCTTAGACCTCTCAGAAGGAATCAACCCTGCCAACACCTTAACGTCAGATATCTAGCTTCCAGAACTGCGAGACAACACATTTCTGTTAAGCCACCCAGTTTGTGGTAATTTGTTATGGCAGCCCTAGCAAACTAATACAGCATCTTTACCAGGTGCTTGATATTAAATATATGCTGATTTCATAAAAGGAATTGGACAACTGACCACCACTTACTCTTTCTCTATGAAGCCTGAATAGCAGTAGGAGAAGCTATTTTCAAAAGGTTAGAACTCAGATGTTTTTTTATATTTGTACTTTCTCTAATTTTCCTCAGTCAAGATTGTTATGCACTAGTGTTTAAATAGATTAACACCCGCCCCAAAAGAACTAGCTGTTGATTTCCATCACACTGTTTATTTTTTTCTTGTGTTTTCTACTCCACTAATATCTTATCTTTATTAACATCTGCTTTCTAACTTCTTTTAATTAATTTTGATGCATTTCTTTCTAGTTTTTAAGATGCATACATGGCTCATTTATTTTTAATTTTTGTTTTTTAATATTAAAACCATTTAAGAGCACAGTTTTTGATAGTTTTCCCTTCCATTAACTTTTAGATAATCTATCATTTTACTTTTGATTTTCCTCTTTTCTCCTTACTTGATGGTTAAAAGAACTGAGAGATAAAAATAATAAGATATCTTTTATTCTTTCTTCATTATTAATGTAGTTTACTACAAATTTAGGTCATCGTTTTAATTATTTTGGTCAATTAACTATACATAAAGAAATTAGGATACTCTGGAGGACATCAGAACTGCTTAACTTTGGAGTTTTAACTTTTCAATTCTGTTTGGTGTATTATCAATCATCTTTCAATTAGCTATGTGTTTGTAATTTTGTGGCAAAATGGCAACAATTTACCTACTAGCACAGTTTTAATCACTGAATTTCATTCAAGGACACAAATATTTTAAATAATCTATCTTTTGAAATTATCTGTCATTATCATTTATAAAAGCATTAACATTTAAAAACAGGAGTCAGTTAATGGGTCAGACATTCTTTGAGGTGGTTTACATTCAATTCTTATAACTACCATTGTAGAGATGAAGACATTGATACTAAGAGAAAATAAGCAAATTGTCCAAGGTCACAAATCTTCCAATTCCGTGCTCCCTCCAAGCTCTCTTCTTATAAAAACCAGTGGATTGAGACAGCAAGGTTGAACTAAAGTTTTTTTTCTAATGATTGCCAGAGAATGTAAAACATTTTATTTTATTTTTTAATTTAAAACATAAATCATTTTTAAGTAAAAAGAAATTTGTTTCAAAAAAGAAATTCTTTCTTTTGTTTCTCTTTTTCTTTTTTCCTTCAGCAGAGATTTTAATTTTTCCTACTCCTTTAGGGAAGCATGAAAATACCTGAGGGTAAATCATTTTATTTTGAACTATACCATATTTTTCTAATATTTAATGCTAAATATTAACATCTAGCACATCATATGTATTAATTCAAGAATCCCCATATTTAGTGTTTAAAATATATGTAAAATTCTTTAGTAGCATTTATTTTTAATACTTAGTGCTTAGTTTTTGCTTAAGACTATCTAAAGGCATTAACTACTGATATTTCTGGTGAAATTATGCTTAACTGAGGAAAAATTGTAACCTAATCAGCTTTTTAATTTTCTACAAGTATAGCTCTCTATAGATGAAAGATAATTACTATTAAGTAGGTTGTCATTTATTTGAATAGAGTGAAATTTAGGGAGTTATATGAGTTCTGAGTGTCAGATCCAGAATGGACCCAGAAAAGAGAAAGAATAAAAAGAAAGAATTAAAATTGTTCTATGAGTGAAGATGTTCATTATAATTACAAACATGTGGAAACATGCTAAATGCTCAATAGTAGATGAATGGATGTGTCAATATTATGAAATATAAAACATATTTAGTGACAGGAAAATATTTACTAACAAGTGAGGAAAACTATGTAGAACTGAATATACAATAGAGGTCATATATTATAAAGGAAGCATATTCTATATCTTTTTGAATGTCTGTATACATGCATGTCTACAGAAACATGTTTAGAAGAAAATACCTCAAAACACATTAATATTGCAGGTTTATAGAAAATTTGACATTATTATTTACTCTTCTGTATTACATTTTTTGTACTACCCTGAAACAAACTCATTTTAAAATTTGTAGTAGGAGGAACTTGCTATTAAAAGAAAATTTATATACTTTATAAAAACCTGGAGGCAGAACTTTAACCAAAAACCCAAATTTGGCCACTTGCCACTCAAAAGCCAATACTTGAGAGGTGACCACTGGGTGGAAAAGAAAGGTTACTTTATTCAGGAAGCCAGTAATTGGAGGAAGACAATGGATGAATGTCCAAAAAGCATCTCCAAAGTTCAGGACCAAGCAGAAGAGTTTTAAAAAGGAAGAAGGGGACGGCAAGTTCCAGGGAACTGACAGAGAAGTCTGTGTTTCTTTAGTCACAGATAACCTTTTTTTCGTATGAGACTCCTGGGCACCAGAAGCTGGTCGCAGCTACCATGGAGACTTTCTCTCCTTCTACAAAACAAACTCATAACTTCTCTTCCAGACCTTGAAGTTATCTCCTCCTACTTGACAAAGAGAATCACATCAGCAACTTATGACTACATTCCTGAGAACAAAAGGAATTGAGCAAGAAGAGCAGTTAACGTGTTCACAAAGGCCTAATTAAGAATTAAATGACTTACTTCTAGCTGCCAAAAATACTAGGGGCATTAAAATCACAAGGGGCTTGGGCTACAGAATTAGCTAAATCAGATAGTAACACTTAAAAACTTTAATACGTAGATGTTGAGAACTAGTCAAGTTCTCAAGTTTCTTTTGGGCTCTAATGATTCTCTGATTCAACTGGAGTAAGGTATAGACCTGGGCAAGTATGTGGAGTAAACACAGGCAGGAGGCTTGCATTGATCACTGTCCCAAGTGCAATTACACTGTAAGTGGTATGAAACAAGCAAGATAAAAGGGAATGAAGATAATACAATATTTATAGTGAACTTCAGCCATCAATTCCCATAACTCCTCTGTAACTCAATCTCTTCACCTGTAGTATTTGCATCCATACAGATGAATGTGGAGAGCCTGCAGAGAGGTCAAACAGAGAATCCAGGCCACGGACAGGCTTTATATGCATGATTTCTTTCAAGGAATTAAATCTTTTAACCACTCTGGTATCATTGCCACTTAGCCAAGTGTTTAACTTATATGAAGGAAATAATTTATATGCTGAGAAGATATGGTTCGCCAGGAACCTCATTAAACTATTTATTCTTTACCAATGTCATCGGAAAATTTCCATGACAACATCATGATATATAATTAACCTGGTTCAGACACATCAGATTGCTGCACAACTAGACACATCAAAAAAATTATTATGTCATCAATGATGCTACTAGATAGAGCACCTGCTCCCCTCCTTCATTGTATAGCAGATGTTCAAATAAAGCAATGTAGCTTTTAGGATAGATGTACAGCTGTGTCAAGCTTTTCAACAGGGTCAAATTAGAAATGCTATCTTTTTTTTTTAAATCTCTACCTGTCTAATAGGCATCCACTCTACCTTGCTTATTTTTATGCAAAGGCAGCTTGTCCTCTCAGATAGAGTTTGCCTAGGGCAGCAAAATGCTCTGTGAATGTTTATCCTGGGTGAGTACTCGCCAGCTGGGAGAAATGTGTTTTTTCTAGTTTGCCTACAGCGTATATTTGGAGGGAGATGGACTAGACAGTAACACTTTGGATAAGTTGAACAATTTTGAAGTGATATGATATTCTGCAAACAAAAATGTTTAGGTACATCTAACTCTGGGAAGATGAAACCCAAAAGAATTTTAAGAACTGCTCTCCATTAACATAAAAATCTAAAAAATAAACACTAAAAAAGTCATCAATGGGCTTTGTTTTCTTTCAAGAGCTGGTTATAGTAGGTGTTCGAAAACAAAACTAGAAATCATTTAAAATATTCTATAAAAGGTGAACTCACTGGAGTCAAAAATGCTACAGCTTTAGAGGCATATGATTACAGCTACCCTGCATCTGATCTATATTGCTAAATTAGCTATAAAAATATTTTGTCAATTATATTCTTTTCCAAGATAATTCACATATATAAACTCTAAACCATATTAATAAAGAAAAAATAAAGAAGTTTGCTTTGTCCCAGGGAATGAGTTTACGTGCTTTAAAATGCCATTTCAAGATTTAATAAATCGATGTTTTTGAATTTTGAATGTATGTCATATAATCATAGAATCCCAATACTTAAAATGACTCCAAAACCATCTCATTTTATTAATGAAGACACTGAGAGCTGGAGGAGCAAATTACCTTGCTGATTGTCATCGATAAGAATATTTATTCATGCCCTAAATCTTTATTGAGTCCTACTCTGTGCCAGGTACTGTTGTGAGTACTGAGGCTACAGAAGTCTCTGCTCTCGCGAACTGACATTAGACTAACGTTTCCTGATTCTGAGCACAGAGCTCTTTTCATTTGCTCACATACTTCCCTCACCGAAAGGGCTAATCTGCACAATTTATGAGAATGCTTCAATGTGTGATAAAAATGCCTGTGGTTTTTGTTGTTCTTTTTTTCCACCTTGATTCAGCCATCATGGTTGTTTTCTTGAAATCAATCATGTTATCCATACTAAAAAGAAAGCCCCCAGATCTTTATGTTACATGTTTTTCAATTAACAACTGACATATTTTATCAATGTAACATATTTGGGATATAATGGCATAATATAATTGGAAATACAATTTCAATTTTTTATCTCTGTGCCCTCCTAAAATGGAAAAATTCTGAGATTCAGAGATAATGATTTTCTATTTTTTCCAACTTAATATTAAGTACCTCCATTAACATTCAGTAGTCATCATGTTATGATTCAAGTGAATGATTTAGAGAAATAGCTATATAATATCGAGTGACCTGTAATAGTCTGTAACTGTAGCAGTAAATCAGGAAGAATTTTAACTTGTGGTTTTATTCACTTGAATTCTGCAGAAATTATGCACTGCAACTTTTAGCAGGAAAAGCCTTAGACAACCACATTATATGTAAATAAGGCAGAATACAAAGCATGTTTCCAGGGCTTGCCAGTTCTCCAGCCTCTTTTACTTAATGTGACCTCTCTTTCTATTACATGACTCTATCTCATTCAAACCACCATTGATTGGATAATTGGTTTAAGGACAACTAAACGTTGGAGACATATGATTAGTGGCCTGGTTTAGAGCAATGTGACAATCATTTCTTCAGGAATTGGGAAGATGAGAAACCAGTGACGTTAAGTACTAAAGGTTGACAAGCTCTGACCAGGTTCACTGAAAGTCATGTTTAAACCAAAGTTTATGAGAAGAACAGGCCACTACAGAAAGGAGAACAGACCAGAAAGTGTCAAGAAAGCAAGAGACTATGAGAGGCAGAGATTATCTCTGAGATAAAAAAAGACTGCTCCTTATGGTTTTCCAGGTCATTATCATTTGTTTCCACAAGTCTCAACATGCTGCAATACTGGCATTGGATTTCCTGAGATACATTATTGTATCCTCACAGTAAACCTGCTCCTTAAGTTGGTCTGAGTCTATTGCTTGTAACCAAACAAATCTTGGCCAAGAGAAATGGCCTTTTACGTATCTACACTTAAGTTTTTACCACAACAGAAAAAGAGCAAAAGATAATCACAAGTGATGGTACTTAATTCCTCTTAAATCTCTGAAGGAACTTGATCCATAAGTCAATTGTGAGCACTGCTTACTATGTCATTAATTTTTAATGACATGGTGACATTTAATAAGTTAATTTCTACAAACTTCTAAATACAAAATCACATGAGGGTTACTGAAAACCACAGCACCGATTTAATCTTTTCCAATTTCAACTTCGAAATATCTACTTATCTTACCTCTTTCTCTATCAAAGGCATTGGAAAACAGGTGCCCAAAGAAACCATAGCAAGTAATAGTCTTTCGATTGCCATGGCTCTGATATTCTTCTCTAACAAAGTGTTCTCTAGCTATTTTTCCCAGTTAATTTTGTTCCTAAAATAGCATATTCATGAGGACTTTCTCCTTTATTCTCCATCTAATTAGTCACTGTTGCTCCTCGAACCAGAAAAGAAAACACAATTTCTGCTTTGTTTTGTATTTTAAAACTTTGATAAAGGTATGTTTCCCTAATTGTTTATCTTTATCACACAGTTCCTATAAGAAATACAGAGTTTTTCTTCTGTATTTGGTTTGTTCCTATTGAGAACAAAGTCTATAAATATTATTGTTGTTACCTGCTATACCAGAAAAAAGCTTTATTTCTTATAAGGTAAAGAAAACATTTTCAGCCAAAGCAAATTCTTTAATTCAAAACGTATATTGAAATGACACAGCAGACATTGTTCTACTATGGCTTTGAACCATCTGAAGCACATTCTCTTGTCGGGATTTTCCAACTTAAGAGAAAATGGAATTTTAAACAGTTAAATGGGAAACCATTGATGTAATTATAGGCTAGAAAACAGTAGGAAAGCCAAAAGTGTAGTAGAAAGGACATTAAGATGCAGCTTTCAAGTATGTATATATGTTACAAGGCATGGAGATGACAAAAAGAACTACTAAGAGAGTGTTCTTGGTTATAATAATGCTAGCAACAAACTCTTCAGTGCCAGGTCCTTCTCTAAATGTTCACCGGTATCAACTAATGTAATAGTATTCTAATTTTATAAGTGAGGAAACCGAAGCGCAGAGACAATAAGTAACGTATTTGAGGTTACACAGTAGGAAGTTAGAGTGGGGATTTAAAGGCAGGAGTTCTGTCCCTGGAGCTGGAATCCTTAGTCTTAGGATGCTTGAACTCTCCTTAAATACTTTGACCAGTACTTCTCAATCAGTTAGTTGTACTTTAGAACCAACTCAAGAGCATTTCAAAGCATACCATTTCCTAGGTTCCACCCTCCGATATTCTGATATTATGGGTATGGGTGGGGCCTGTCGGAGCGGCAAGATCTCTAAGTCCAGGTTGCCTGGCAATTTGGTAGTCAAGCCAGGAGCAGAACCCAGGTATCTTGATTTTTTCCTCTACCTTACAGTGACTCCCACTTTCAGCAAATTGAGGGAGGAAATGAAACAAATGTTGACTCTGGAATGATGATGAATTTGAGTTTCTTAAACCTAAAATATTTTGTTCACTGGGGATCATAAAACGCAAGCATGGTGTTACATTTGGTAGTCATTAAAACTAAAATGAGTTCTCAATTTTCTGAAATAATTAAATGTGTTAATGAGAAACTGATGGACATTTCTGAACTCCCTTTATTAGGTATCATAGCACTACTATAATTTAGACACCAGAGGTCTCTGCTATACAATTTAAACTCTCTACGTAATACAAAGCCCTCCTGAGAAATCAAGGCAAAACGTTTTAAAGAAAGAATGAAGAAGTGTGTGATAATGAACAACCAGCTCTCTGGGGAAAAAGCCCTGATATGTAGTGTTTACCAAACTGTGGTGGAAATACTCTATCATTGCCAATTTTAAGTTACCAGTGTGACGGACGTTATTGAAAGTAGAGCCTGGAAGAGATGCTTAGTAGCACACCACTATACAGTATTTACACCAGTATATAATAGATGCAAAAAAAACCCTTCAGAAAGCATAGATAATAGTAAAATAGAGTTAAATAATTAGAAAGTAATAGGATTCAAATATTTATTACCTTTGTTTTAAATATAGTTCATTTAACGTATGTTTGTATAATTTAATTTTTAACAACACTGTATTTAATAACCGGCTTACAAAATTCCTGAAAATTCAATAATCAGCTCCTGCAAGCTGGCCCAACATACCACTGAAATGAAAGGACATTCATTCAATCACATATTTTTCTTTGAAAAGGGCAATATTTAATTAAATTATTAAGCTTAAGTCAATTTTTATGGAACATAATGTCAACAAGAGAGAAAACAAACTTTCTTCTTTCATTCGGCTTTCCCAGGAATGAGAACTTTTGATTAAATCCTGCAGGGCAAATTCAGCCTTCATTTTGAGCAACAGAACATAAAGGTTAAGAGTGTGGGCTCTGGGGTCGGAATGCCTGGATCTGAGTCCTGGCTTGCCCACCTGTAACTCTTTTACCTTAGGAAACTTACTTCAAAAATCTGACCATATGTAAAATGGGATGATAATGTACCCACCTCTTAGGACTGCAGACATGTAAAGCACTTGCAAATGTGCCTGGCACATTGCAAATGCTCAGTGAATATTAGCTACCTCTATCATATGAAAGTGCCTTTAAGTATGTAAACTATGTGTATTTGAGATGGCTACTTAAAGTTGGCTACTTAAAATTCCCTGAACACATCAAGAGCTTTCAAGCATCCTTGCATTCTCTCATGCTCCTCTTTCCTCTGATATGATGAACTTCTGCCATGTCTTTTTAAGCTCGGCTCAAAAGTATTATTTCTCTTAACTTTCTCTGATTAGCCTGCATCATGGATGATTCAATAGTCCCTTATAAGAACATACTAAATTTATTCTTAACATGTACTTAATAAAGTTCCTGAAAACATGTTCTAACGTCCAACATTTAAAGTCCAAATACAGAGGCATGCATGTTATAAGGTTTCTGTTTCCTGGCATCCTCTTCCTCACAGGTCATTCACTTGTGACCAGAACTTGAACATACATGAGCAGCTTCACCAGGTGATAGCTCAAAATCATCCTTGACAACCAATGTGCAAAAAAAAAAAAACTGTTCAGTGCATGAAAGGCCTGGTTCCTAAAATTTTGGGACATCTAAGTATTATATACAAAAGCAAACTTAGTATTAAAGTTAACATTATTAAACTTAAGGGCCGCTCATAATTCTACGTCTATGTCTTACCTCTGTTTCCTTCTGGCAGACTCTTAGGGCATTGTATTTCAACATATTTGCATCTGCATAGCACAGTTTCAAGTACATATTAGGTGATCAATGAACATCAGTTGTATTTCATTTCATTTCATTGGTTGCTATATTCATAAAATCTCAAGTTTAGGACAAGAAAAACTTTGGTGTCTCCTGTCAATTTAATATTGTTTGTATAATGAAGGAAGTTATAGGACTAGAAATTCCCTTTTCCTTCCAAGAGTGGCTCTGCAATTTTATTTAAATAATCAATTATCTCAGATGGATAGATTTAACGGAAGAAGAAAGAAAGAAGAAAGGGAGGGTAGGAGGAAGGAAGGAAAGGAAATTAAATTTTTCTTCTTTAAAAGAAATATCTCTTTAAATATAGAATCACTGTTGTATTTTATTTCCAGCAATATAAGGAATAAACTTACAATATCATCCCCTTGAAAAATGGATAAAATTATTTCAAGAATCCTTTTAGATGCATAGGAGACTTAGCAAGAAAGTGAGGGAAATCCTCAAAAGCCAAAAATAGAAAACCAGTTTTGTGAGATAACGCTAAGGCCATGAGGGCTTTTGCCAGTGTGAATTTCATACAGTATTGGGTTCTGAATGGGAGCAAAAATCAAGGCTTTGCTCCTCTGCAGGGAGGAGAGTTGAAAATGAAACTCAAAGCCAAGTCCTTTGAAAAGTACTCATGCAGACTGTCTACTTAACAGCGAAGGGAGATGACAAGGAAAACTGTTTTAGCCAGAGACTGGGGAGAGAAGGTGACTTTCTGAGAATTTATAACCACAGTCCTACCTTTATGTGGGTCAAGATTTAGATACTCACTACCTGCCTGGTCCAGGAAACCCCAAAACAAAAAACTATATGGTCTAGGATTGGCTGCATCCTAGGGCACCTAAAATAATTTTTTCTGGAAGGGCGCATCCTCAACTCAGGCCTTGCAGAGTTTCCATATAGAAAACCCAATAAATCATAAGCTCACAATCGGAAATTATAAAATACATAAAGAAATAAGCCAACATGAATAAGAGACAGAGAAAAAGAAAGAGCACACTTTAAACTTCTTCATGGCTCTCTTAGAGTTATTAAACACAGAATATAAACTATATCTGAAATATCGAAGAACTGTAGATTATAGATCCCATAATGGTCATTAAAGGATTCAAATGACTGGCAGAACATAGAATTTGAGAACATATGTTTGGAATTATGGAGGTTTTCAAATAAGACTCCGAATAGGATTAAAAAGGCAATTTTTCTTTCAAGTCTACCTGCTGCTCCCATTCCTTCTGCCTACTCCATTTGCCTTCTCTCTTCTCTCCATCCCTTTTGGAGAGCCTGGAATGTTCACACTGGCTCACTTCTGATTAAGGACAACCTAACTATTATAAGCATCACTGCCAATAATGCACTGCAATCTTTCTTATCTGGAGGCAATACTCATGGTCTAGTTTTATTTGAAGATATTATTTTACAAAATTAATTTTAAAACACTCTCATTACGGCATATTTTTTAAATTTTATAAAGAACCATGCTACTTCATTTGAATATGGTAGTAAATAAAATGTGATAAACCTGCTTTTTATACAGCTTGAAATCACACAAACTTATCTGAAAAATAAAATGTTGTTTGGTATAATTATCAAAAGACTAAGTTAAATGTCTTGGTCTTAGAAGTATAGTGTTTTAACAAATACTATGTACAAATTCTGTTATATATTCATATTGTTTTTACAGAATTAAATCCAGAATTATCAATATCTTTCTTAATGCCAGTAGCTGCTTGCAGTGTCATTGTTATATATTAGGAGGCTAATCCTTCATTCTATGTTTATACAGTATTTATCTATTCAACAATATTTAAATAAATATCTGCTTTGAGTCTGGTACTATGATATGCTCCCTTGATAATGAGCAAAAAATGGACATAGCTCTTGCTCTCAGGGAGCCACAATCAAGTGAGGGAGACAGATTATTACTAGAGTAATGACCAAATAATTGCAGAACTGCAACTGAATAACTGTGACCCATTCTTCTGTGACTAGAGTTAAAAAATACATTAGTCTTAAGACCCTTTTAAAAAATATTTAATTTTTCAAAAGTTAAGGGGCAATAAGTGATTCGTCCATATAGTGAAAACACTCTTCTTTTAAATGAAATCCACACTTTACCTGGGAAATCTTAACCTGATACTGATTCCTACTGAATCCTTTTAAAGTCATTATCAACTTTGCCAGTATTTAAAAATATTTAGGATCCTTTCATTATAATCCCAAATGACAAATTGCTGAATTTATAATTTCAACATTTTACAAAATTTCATTTCTTTAATTATATACAAACTTTGAAGTTATATTGATTGTATGGGATATTTTAATAGATTTTGAATATTTCTTCTTTTTAATGAATTATCATAATTGCATTTAAAAATTTTTATTTTATTATTAGTTTCAGTACATTAGTTAGATATTTATGTAGTTTATAAAATGATCCCCCTAATTGTTCTTTCTCTTTTCTGGCTCTCCATTCTAGCCGCTACATTAATGCTAACTGCATTTCTTATGCTGGGCTCTCCATCCCCATGACCATCTGTCAACTACTAATATGTACTTCTTAAGCAATGTTCAGTTTAATTCTCACTCTAACTGCCTGCCAGAGGAAGGTAGAGACATAGGTCAACACATTGTGGGGTCTGGTCTGCTAGTCCCAAAGAGGGAAAACTGAATTGGAGTACAGAGCACACAGGAAGGGAGAAAGCCTGAACGCCCCCAAATCCCTAATTTCTGACTCTTTACAGCCTTCATAGTTCTCTACACCCAACCCATTCTAAACTAACTGTGGGAAACTTTATAAAGAGTAAAAGAAAAAACAAGGGTTTATTAAATCTGTAGATTTGGTGACTAAGTTCAGTAATTCAGTTTTTTGGTAAACTTGGCTTTTAGATGGTTGGCTTTAGTCCATTTGGGCTAGAATTACCTATAGCAGGTCAATCTAACTGGGTCCTATGTCATCAGATAAGAATATCTTGGCAGCTTGAGGTTAGCCTAGAGCCAGAACTCAGGGTAAATGTGAGTTGAACACGTGGGCAGAGAGGGGTAGAGCAAGGCAAAAACAGGTGGAAGGCCAGGTAGAAGTGCCTGACTGGCAAGAGAAATTGGATTGAGATGAAGCCAAGGGGTACTCGGGGTCCAAGTAAGATAAGATACAAAGGTCTGCCTTTGCCTTAAGTCATTAGGAAGTGGTGATGGTGTCTCAAAAGCAAGTAACATGATGAGATTTGGGTTTTGAAAAGATCGTTCTGGCTACAATATGGAAGATAAACTGGAGAGTAGCTGAGCTGTATGCAGGACAATACAGCAGAAAACTGTTGCAATAGTTCATTGAGCAATGACAGTAGCCTGGAGCCTGGCAGGAGTGAAGATGAAGAGTAGAGCAGAGATGAGAGTAGTGGTCTGCAACTGGGGGTGATTTTGCTCCACAGGAGTCATTTGGCAATGTTTGAAGACATCTGTGGTTGTCATAACTGGGGTAGAGGGATGTCCTAATGGCACCTAATGCGTAGAGGCCAGGAATGCTGCTAAATATCTTATAATGTACAGGATAGCTCCCCATAGCAAAGAATAATCTGACCCAAAATGCCAGTAGTGCCCAGGCTGAGGAACCACAGTCTAGAGAAATACTTAGGGAGTAACATGGACTTTGGATCAGAAATTATCAAAATAAAATGCAATGACCACAAGAATAACAACACAAGTGTCAGTGACTGCTTTAGGTACAACAAAATATAAATGAATAGGTGCAAATCAAAGCAGTCATTAAATACATATGTATAGTTATTAAAATGCTTAGAAGGGATGTGAGCTGTAAACTGCATTCCCATCTTGACAGAAATACACAGTGACTAAATCTAGCATTGTCTGCAAAAGAGGCACGCACTTCACTCTGGTGACAGTCAGCAGGATCTAAATTTAGTATATACTCTTAGTGCATTAAAATAGCATCAAGAAGCTCAGGAAGTCTAAAACCATCACACTCCAAGTTTCTGTCTATACTGTTAATAGCTACTTGCCAAAATCCCTGTTGCTAGTGTGATTATAGCCTATTAAAAACATGTCATCTGCAAAGTTCTTCCAAAAAACAGGAAATAGAGTTAAAGGCATGATTCTAGATAAAATCATTGGCAAGACAAATACCACAATGTAGATATTCATAAGGAGATATTCTAATTTCCAAAGTTCTGTGAGAGGCTTTTGGAGGTTATTTTACTATTTTTACTATAAAAGTCAAAATGCTCTCAGAGTTCCAGTGTCACCATGGTAAATTAGAAAAGCAAATAAATATTTTTATTTGAACAGAAGATTTATTACTTGCCTATCATATGATGTGGATAAAAGTTGAACTGTGGAAAAACTAAGCCAGGGCTATTACTGAAAATGGGAAAAGATTAAGATTGTACCTTGGTGCCTTAATTTAGCTGTTTAATCTCTTCTATTCAAACAAAACCCAGACAGATGAACCCAGAGAGATTTCATTTTTTCCACTTAATTTCACAGGAACTTATAAAATACAGTTTGAGATTTTAAAAAATTGTTTTATTTTCTGAAATTTTAGTTCAAGATATATTCCTTATAATAAACTACTCTCAATTGTTGCCTCCTGCAATCACCTAAGCAAATACATACCACTAGAAGAATGAACCAAGGAGTTCAGAATTAATGTCCTAAAGCAAGAATAATAGTTTTTTTCTTCTATAAAGGGGCCATTTACCAAAGAAAAAATAAATAATAAAATTAAGTATCAGCAGCTTCATAGTTAAAGTCAAATTAAATAATGTTGGATTTTCTTCTTAAAAGAAATATGTATAATTCCCTCCACTCATGGCCAGATTCTTTTCCTGAGTTAGATCCATGAGATACATAAAATAATTACTTCAGTCACTCTGTATTCTCACTCTTGTGCTACCCTTTTCATACTTATACTCCTGTGCCTATAACTACAAATAGATCTTTAGCTAGGTACATGGCTACCTGGAATAAAGTATACATTTCCCAGTTTCCCTTGCTGCTAGGTGTGGTCATGTGACAAAATTCAGGCCATGTGAGATTTCCTAGTGTTTCCTTAAAGGGAAAGAAAGCCACTGTGCTTCTTTCTTCCTATGGCCTGGGATGCAGATATGACTGACACCTAAGAGGCTGTACAGGGAAGCTGTGTGCTGAAGATGACAGAGCAAAAGAAAGTAGGTACCTGGCTCCCTGGCATGGTAGAATACCATACCAGACATGGATGACTTGCAAACTACTTTAAATGAATAAGAAATACATTTCTATTATTTAAACAACTGTTATTTTGTTTTTTGCTTTTTTTTCTATCTCTATAGATGACTTTAATCAAAATTAATATAACACCTTTGCAACCCCAATTTTCTGGCCTTCTGTGTCCTCTGTCTTACTCTGTGATTCAAATTTTTATAGTTTTAATGTAGTTCGGTTATGTGCTTTTAGGAACTCTTCCCACTGTCCATTCTCACAGAAATTTCTCTCTACATTGAACTAGGACTTGCTGTTTACACGTTCCCACCTGATTTTCAGTTTTAACAATTTGTGTATAAAAACTTATTAATTTGAACTTACCCTATGCTCTACAACTAGTTCATAAATTCCTTAAGGTTAGGAATTGTGCCTTCTACCTCTTTGTATCCCCAATACCTTGCATGAGTTAGTAGATGCCTATATATCTGCTAATAGTTTAATATACAGGAGGGGGAATAAAAGGAAAGAAAGAAGGGAAAGAGGAAAGGATGGAGAGACAGAAAAGGGGAAAGAGAGAGAGAGAGGGACAAAGAGAGAGAAGGACAGCTAATAAATGATTAAAAGCAACATAACAATGATGTTTTGCCTTAAAATATGGTTAATAAAAATTTTCGCACCTATGGACATTAATGGGACATTATAGGATTCATGTAAGCACCTACTGATTAAATGTTACTTAATGGCACTTTGGAAAGCATGATTGGGTCAACATCTTTGGGGATGATAAGGGACTCAACCTGGCACAACAACTCCCCATGAGTCTAGAGAATAAGAATCTCTTCATTGTGTTGTTGTTCTTTGCAAAAATAAATAATAAATAAAATAATAATTGCTAATAAGAAATACATTCAGAAAAGGCTTAAATTTTTCTAGAAGCTAAGAATGATTAACATCTGAAACTGTCTCTTGAGTCTGAAGAAAAGCAAGAAACTGATCCAAGAATACGTTTATGAACCAAGGTCAAGTGAGAATAGAATTTATCACTGGTGCTGACAGAAACTCAGGCTTCTTATGGAATTTGCCAGATTAGATGTATCTTCTTTACTATTTGCTTGAAACAAAATTAGTTCCTACATTCCCTTATGCATCCAGATTTCTTAATCATGGCTTATCAATTGATTTTGAACTTCTGAGTCTTGACAGTTTTCACTGTGTATGTTTCTTATTTATGTTTTTGTCTGCCCCATCAATCAAAACCTGATTCTTGATTTATTTCCATTTTGTTTTAACTTTGAAGCTCATGATTTTAAAGTGAATTTTGAGCACAATTAACACTGGCTAATAAGAAATGACTCCACCTTATTTCTAATTTCCTTTCTTTTTAAAAATAAACTAATTACTTTGGAATAATTTTAGATTGATTTCATTTACTTTTAAAAATGAAGTTATGTTCATTCTAGGAATGCAAGGTTGGTTAAGCATTCTAAAATCAATCCAATTCTTACCATTTTAACAGAAGGAGAAAAATCATGCAACCATTTCAATAAGTGCAGAAAAAGCAGTTGAAAAATAAAAGATCCATTTTTAACAACAACAAGAAAAATCTTAGTAAAATATAAATAGAATGAAAGTTCCTTAATTTGAAAAAGGTTATTTATAATCAAAACAGTATGAGACTGGCATAAAAACAGACACATAGACCACTGGAACAGATTAGAGAGCCCAGAAATAAACACACACATATACAGTCAAGTAATCTATGATAAGGGTGCCAAGAATACAAATGGGGAAAGAGTCTCTTCAACAAATAAGATTGGAAAAGCTGGATATCCACACACACACAAAAAAAAATGAAATTGGACCCTTATCGTCTACCCTATACAAAAAATCAAATCAAAGGAGATTGAAGACCTAAATGTCACACCTAAAATCATAAAACTCCTACAGAAAAAAATAAGGAAAAAGCTCCTTGACATTAGTCTTGGCATGATTTTTTTGGACGATACCAAAAGGACAGGGAATAAAAGCAAAGATAAACAAGTAGGACATAACAAACTAAAAAGCTCCACACAGCAAAAGAAACAACCACAAAATGAAAAGGCAACCTACAGAATGGGAGAAAATATTTGCAAACCATATGTCTAATAAAAAGTTAATATGCAAAATATATAAGAAACTCAAACAAGTCAATAGCAAAGAATCAAATAATTCGATTTCCAAATGGTCAAAAGAGCAAAATAGATGTTAATAAAGAACATACAGATGGCCAAAAAGTACATGAAAAGGAACTCAACATCACTAATTATGAGGGAAATGCAAATCGAAACTACAGTGATATATTACCTCACACCTGTTAGGATAGCTTTTATTAAAAAAGAGAGAGAGAGAGAGAGAGAGAACCAGGGATGTGTGGAAACAGGAACACTTATACAATGTTGTTGGGAATGTAAATTGGTACAGTCATTATGAAAAACAGTATAGAGGTTTCTCAAAAAATTAAAAATAGAACTTACCATATGATCCAGTAATCCCACTTCTGGATATAAATCAAAGAAAATGAAATTAATGAAACCAGTATCTTGAAGAGACATTTGCACTCCTGTGTTCATTGCACCATTATTCACAATACCTAAGATATGTAAATAACCAAGGTGTCTGTTGATGGATGAATGAATAAGAAAAAATGTGATATACATATCACAATTACATATAAACATATATATTTATATATGTGTATATATGTATACACATGTACATATGTTATTTATATATTATATATTATATTATTTGTATATATGTGTATGTGCGTATATATACACACATGCATAAAAACACAATGAAATATTATTCACCTGTAAAAGAGAAGAAAATCTTGCCATTTGTGATAACATGAGTGAACCTGGAGGACATTATGCTAAATGAAATCAAACAGAGAATGACAAATACTGTATGATCTCACTTACATGTGGAATCTAAAAAGTCGAAGTCATAAAACCAGAATGGTGATTACCAGGGGTTGAGGGCTGGGGGAAATGGGGAGATGTTGATCACAGGGTACAAACTTTCAGTTACAAGATGAAAAAGTTCTAGGGATCTAATAGGCATTGTGACTCTAGTCAATAATATTGTATTGTATACTTGAAAGTTGCTAAGAGAGTAGATCTTAAAGTATTCTCACCACACCAAAATAAAACATGGTAACTATGTGAAGTGATGGATGTGTTAATAAATTTACTTGATTGTGGTAATTATTTCACAATATATGTATATCAAATCATCACATTGTATACCTTAAATATATACAATTTTTAATTGTAAAATACTTCTATATCTCAATAAATAAGGGGTAATAAGGTTATTTACAAAATTTCTAAAGCAAATATCATAATTAAAAATTAAATATTGAAAAAAATGTTCTCAAATTAGGAATGAGACAAAGATGTATTTTACACTACCCATCCATGTTTTGCTGAAGGTTCTAGTTAATGTGATAAGAAAAAGAAAAAAAAATAAGACTAATAAGAAAAAACAAAACTATAATTATTAACTGATGATATGATTTGTGTATATATAAAAATCTCAAGAATTTCAGATAAGTAATTATATATATAAAGTCAATATAGCACAGATGCTAAATATAGTCAGTGAATAATATCAATTCAAAGTCTATAAAACAGTTGGAAAATAAAATTTTAAAAATCAAATGCTTTACAATAGCATAAAGCACTAAATACCTAGGAATAAATCTCAAGAATGATATGCAAGATCTCTATAGAGAAAACTATAAAACATTACTAAAATAAAGAAAACCCATGGCTATACCATGTTTGTGGATCAGAAGTACTCAACCTTGTAAAGATGTCAATTCTCTCAAATTGACCTATAGATTTGATGTAATCTCAAATAAAATTTCAAAATTTTTCTTTTTTTTTCTTTTCTTTTTATTAGTGGACAATATTATTCTAAAATTTATATGGAAATACTTGAAAAGAAGGTGAAAGGAAGTGCTCAATTACATTTAAACATTTATTATAAATAGTGCTTAAGACAGGTATTGGCTTAAGGCTAAATAAATAAATCAACGAAAAAATATTTATGTTAAGTTCAACACATATGGACACTGGATTGATGGTAGCAGAACAGTGGGAAAAGGACTGTCTTTTTAATAAATGGTACTTAGTCCATTGCACATGCATGAGGTGGGGAAGAAATCTGATCCTTGAATCCTACCTTACACCACACATAAAATTCAATCCCAGCAGGAGTCTAGCTCTGGATGTGAAAGTTAAAACACTAAACTTTCTGTAACAAAATAAAGGAGAATATTTTCATGTCATTGGTGTAGGCAAGGATTGCTTAAATAAAAGCAAAAAGTCCTAACCACAAAAGAAAAGACTAATAAATTGGAGTAAGTTAAATTAAGGACTTCTATTTATTATAATACATCATTAAGAAAGTTAAAAGGCCAACCCACAGAGTGTGAGATATTTTCAATTCATATACAGATGCTCCTCCACTTACAATGAGGTTACATCTTGATAAACTTATCGTAAATCAAAAACATCATAAGTTGAAAATGCACTTAATATACCTAACCTACCAAACATCACATTCCAGCCTAGCCTACTTAAACATGTTCAGAACACCTGCATTAGCCTATGGTTGGGCAAAATCATCTAACACAATGACTACACTACAGTTTCAATTGTTTACCCTCAAGATCATGTGACTGGCTGGGAGCTGCAGCTCTCTAAGGCTGCCCAACATCACAAGATAGTATCCCACCACATATTGATAGCCTGAGAAAACATAAAAAATCAAAATTCCATGTGCAGTTTCCACCGAATGTGTATTACTTTCACACCATCATAAAGTAAAATAATTATAAGTAAAATCATCAGGAGTTGGGGCTCGTCTGTATATGACAAAGGACTCATTCAGAATAAACAACTTTTACAAATCATAAAAGAATAAACAAACCAATAGAAAATGGGCAAGAGACTTAAATAAGTATGTCATAAAAGAAAATATCCAATTTTTTCAAAATTATAAAAAGGTGCTCAACCTCATTAATCGTCAGATAAATGCAAATTGAAACCAAAATGAGATGTTGCTATATACACATGAGAGTAAAACGAAAAGTCTAACAATACCTAATATTGGTGAAGATACGGAAAAACTAGGATTTACACACACTATGAATTTTCCAATTTAGAAAAACTTTTGAATAAATCTCTTATTGCCGAGCATACACATACCTTTTAATCAACTCCTAGTATGTGTGTATGTGTATGTAGGTATGCATGTTCTATATATGTGTGTGTGTGTGTGTATGTACATGTGTGCATATGACATACACATTCGACTGGAGATATATATATATATATATATATACACACACACACACACATACACATATATATTTCTTTATAGTAGCATTTTTCTAACAGCTTCAAATTGGAAATAACTAAAATGTTTTTCAATAGATAAATACATCATGGTATATTTGGAATATGGGATACTATCCAATACAAAGATAACTCAACTATAGCTATACACAATATTTCAAATAAGCCTGATACAAAAAACATGTATTATATTATTTAATTTATAAAATAAAAATAAAAAACAGGCAATACTTAACTATAATATTAGATGTTATGATAGTGGTTTTCCTTGGGAAGGAGGGTGGTGGCTATTAGTTGAAGATGGGAACAAAGAGGCCTTCTGGGTTGCTGGTAATGTTCTATTTCTTGACCTGGGTAGCAGTTACTTAAGTGTATTAACTTTGTTAATTACTTTAATAATTAACTTTGTTAATTACTTTGTTAATTTACTTTAATAATTCATTAAAGTAAACACTTATGATTTATGAACTCTTAGGAGCTATGTTATACTTCAATATAAATTTTATTTGAAATATGCATCTATTATCAATTTTCTTCTTTTATTTTTCCCCAACTATCCTGGTTTTTACTTTAGAGTATTAAATATTAAACCTAAGATCTTGACATCTTGGAGAAAACATATTACTATAATTACCAAAAGTATTAAGTAATGTTACAAGTAGGGCAGTTTACAAATTTTCACATTCATTCTCTTAATACTCATAACAACCCTGTGAGTAATAAGAAGTGACAAAAGTTTTTTTAATAGATAAATAAACTGAGACTAGTTTCATACATCTAGAAAGTCTAAAACTTCAATTCTTGATCTCTAGAATGTCACACTTTTTACTGTACATGTAGCCATTTAAAATAATATATAACCAGAATAAATGATCTATAATTCAAACAACTGGGTTTTTTTTTTACTGACCACTTATTGTGAGTTTTCAAAACTGACATTGCTATTTTCTGCCAAACCACTTTGTTTTAAAATTAAATTCATTTATGAAGGTCAGTAACAGAAGGGCAACATTTTCCACTTATTTATATATTTTTTTCCACACCAAATAAGGTGCATGAACAATGTTTCATACCTTCTTAAATGTAGCAATAAATTTCAAATGTGGGTAAGATTATGTTTTGGATGCTGTTTTAAAATTAAACTATAGTAATATTACTGGGCTACTCTGAGATCTTATGTTGTGAAATTCTCTAGTTGATTTTTCTCTAGTTGATTTAGGGAAAGGGAGAATTATTAGTTTTGTCTTGTAGTCATTAGACAATTAGAAGGATGAAAGACAAAGAAATATTTTAGGCTATGGTTAGAGAAATAGGTTCTATTACTTTGCTAATAATGAGCATTTTATTAGCAAAGCGTTTTTTGAACACTATAGAACACAGCTCTAACTTCTACCAGATATTTTTAAATTGCATACACTTTTGATCACAATGTGTACCAGAAAAAAGAGTTCATATACTAACTGACATCATCTATACTATTAGAAAATCATACTTCAGAAGATTATAAACCCGATGATGTGTTAGGAGTCTCACATTTGAATGTGGGAAATGCTTGCTGCTCCATCATTGACAGTAGTGTACATTGGTACAAACTTTAAGAAAGTTTGGCAAATGCTATCGACAGCCTAAAACGGGCATTCTCTAAGGCTCTGTAACTCAATTAATAGTACTTGTTCAAAGCAAACAATTAATGACACACAAAGATTTGCTTGCAAGGATATTTGTTGTAGCATAATTTTTATTAGTAAAACACATAGTGTAGAAAATGTCAAATAATAAAAAAAATATTAAATTATCTGTGGCATATTCATAAAATGAGGTGCTTAAAAATAATGAACCATTAAAAATAACATAGTAATAACTATGTACGGTGCCAGGTGGGTATTCAACTAGTCAAGCGTTCACTTTGTAAATTATATAAATGTCTAACTACTATGCTGTACACCTGAAATGAATATAAAATAATATTGAATGTCAACTGTAATTTAAAAACATTAAAAAGAGGGAAAAGGTGAAGGGGAAAAAGAGGTTCAAATGTCCAAGTATAAAACAAATAAGTCATAGGGATGTAATACACCCCGTAGGGAATACAGTCAATAATATTGTGATAGTGGTGCACGGTGTCATACTTATTATGGACTTATTATGGTGATCACTTCTTTAGGTATATAAATGTTGGATAACTATGCTGTATATCTAAAACAAATATATCATTGAATGTTAGCTATTTTTTAATAAAAATCTTTAAAAATAAATTAAATCCGCTAACAAAAAAAAACTCTGTAAATGAAGAATTGTTATGAGATGATATTTGGCCAGGCAAGTCAATAATATTCAAATCCTGTCCTTAACCAGTCAACTTTCACCTGTGATGGACATATATGCACATGTAACAGGGTCAAAAAAAGGTACACATTATGCTAAGGTTCCTGTAACTTTTAATACTTCAAAGACAGAAGATACAATTCTTTCTGGCACATTTTTCCTGCATCAGCAGGTTCTGACTTCACTTATTATAGTGTGCGCTTTCCCATCCTCTCCCTCTTTTATAATCCTACTTCCTTTAGTAGGTTCAAAACATAATTTTTGAATTTCTGCCCTACTTTATTTGATGATTTTTTTCCCCTCTGTTTCCACGTGCAGAGCTGACATGATTTCTTAGATCTATATGTCCCTCTCAGTTTTTTTAACATTTCCTACTGTTCATGTTGTAACTACAAAGTAAGCATCCTTTCATTTTTAAAACTGACATCTTTTATCCCTTAACTTCTGATCCCTTATGTTCTGATTGCAAATTCTAGCAATAGTTTCCTTGTTCATCTACCAAATTCTGAAACCTTTTTGTTTTCCTACTGTGGTTTAACTCTGTCTCTGAACAAACCTATTTACTAGAACTTAGATTGATTATGGCATGGGCCTGTATAATCTCCTTCTTAGCCCTTGGATGTCACCATTTCACTGAGTTTTTATTCCTCTTCAATCTAAGAAAAAATATAACCCTCCATTAGTAGTGGTCCCCAATCCTATTATTTATTTTTTTTACATTATTATTATTTCATTAACCTCCCTGCCCCACAACATTGCATCATCACTTCGGTTCTCTGAAGTTCATACCTGAGATCAGAGCTCACATACTGGAGGCTAAGGGTCCTTGGATCAGGAAAGAAACTCATCCCTAAAGAGGTGGAGAACAACCAGCTGGTGGAGAAACAGGCCAGGTTTACAGAATCCCAGCTTTCTTCTCTCTCATTCTCTCTTTTTGGATGTCTTTTAATGACTTCTAATGCAAATAAATAATGACAAATAATTAAATAGGACAAAAAGTATCTTCCAAATAGTTGGTACTATAACATTCCATTTTTGTTTTTTTAAAAATGTCCCCCAAAGCCACACATAGGATTAGGATCAAAAGAACTAGTGGCTAATCGTGGCTATCTCTGAGTCATAGAAGCACGACAGGGGCAGTTGTTGAGGTTTAATTTCTCTCATCTTTTCATATATTTTTGAAATGGTTTACAAAAAAAAAAAACCCACTTTTATTATTTTACCATTATATGACATTCATGTTCATTTAATTTTTAAAAAAATGTGTATGGCTACTTTACCTCGAACACCCCCAAAAAACCATATTAAAGTCCTGATTTTCATGTTGTCAATTTTCCCTGATTCACAACTTCATCTTTTAGTACCATTCTCATGTGATGTTCCCTCATTTTTAACTTTAAAATAAGAAATGTTATAGACTTAAGAAAGAATAGTTTTTCACATTTCTAGAAGTTGGACCTTATAACCATCTAATAGTAATAATAATGAGCACGTATAACCTCATTTTCAAGCTCTAGGTTTCCAAAACCTCCTATTTACATTCACAGTCTAGTAGCAGGAGCCTCCATTAGCAGATCAAAATCACGCAAAATGCCATTTACTATTTATAACCATTATAAATGTGTATCCGCTTTGTACTCGAATGAGAAATAATTCTAGGACAGATACATACTCAAGAGTTCAGCTTGTTGGTGGACCATGGCTGTATAGATGCTTCCATGAACCCCGCTGTGGTAAATAGATCACTCTCTGCTTAGCAGCAAATATCAAGAACGGTATATCATAAACAAAATGAAAGAGACTGAAGTCACTTCAATTCACCTTCTCAGCTTTCTTCACTTTAAAATAGTGAAATAAAATATTCATGTGCTACCATTTTGTGGTTTAACAAAGAAAGAGGTATTTTCTCTTCCTTATATTAATCCATGATTGCCTATAGTCTCATACCAAGTCAACTATTTACACCCACAACTACCTTTTATATAAGTGAGGAAGGTAAGGGGGAAAAATGGTCAACAAGTGAGACAGCTAACCAATCTTCCTAACAGCATGACAAATATACCGAATCACATTTCAAACATTCGTTGGCACTTGGAAGAAAAAACACTATCTACTTCATCCACAGAATAACCTATTCCTCCAAGGGATATTCAAGAAGGCCCGAGGCAATCTACCCTTACTGAGAATTTAGGAAACATAAATGAATACTAGATGCAAGTTTATTTTCTGAATTACAATTTTAAGCACTTTAAGTGAAACAGCAATACTAAAAGTAATTTAACATCTTTTAAGATAATTTAAAGTGCTTAACTCAATAATTATCTCTTAACATTGTTATAGAGTCTCTGTTTTCCTAGTGCTCTTTAGAAAGGACAAAATACTCTTCCTTTTACTACAATTTTCCCCTTGTCTATATCTAATTGAAGAGCTTTTTATCAGGAAATTTGAAAAATGGATAATTACTGCTCTGGGGCCTCTCATCAGCTATGAACTTGGGAATTAGAGTTTCTAGCCTTGCTTAATGAAAAGTGGCTGAATTCAATTTTATTCATCTAACACGTATTTTTTTTTTTCTTTTGGTAAAAAATTTCCCAGAGACTCTCTCTTAATAGCCACTGGCAAAGCCCATAATTCTACTACTGAAACAATGAGATCTATTTTCCAGATCATCAATCTTCATTCTCTAGACAGATACAATTGTTTGAAGAGTTGCAATTACATTATCCCTTGATGCTTCTTCAGCCTCTGCATTTGACTGATTCCACAGTTAACAATTAAAAAGCCAAAGGAACTGAGGATTAATTTTTATCTCTAATAATAAAAGTTCATT
The DNA here is from genome assembly GCF_902729225.1 of Pteropus medius. NCBI lineage: Eukaryota > Metazoa > Chordata > Mammalia > Chiroptera > Pteropodidae > Pteropus > Pteropus medius. Next base: position 38,080,071 of record NW_024354875.1, read on the forward strand.
GCATTGAATTTCTTGGTATCAGCATCATTGCCCTCCTAATTAAAAGTGCAATAGTTATATAATCTTACAAAAAGAAAAATGGAAGTCAGTATCCATTCGTGGACTATTTAATTCGAGTGCAGTAACTGCAATCACCCTGACTGTAAGGACAACATAACTTTTTAGTACCTATAAATAAATCACTTTAAAATGTTAGGTTTTGCCTATATAGCTAAAACTTAATCCATCCTCTGAACTTACCACTACACATTTTTGAATGGCAAACTATATTTAGCAAGAAATAGGTCTGGTAGATTCGGAACCAAATGTAGATAATCAAGATGAAAAACACACAACATCATCATATATGTATGTTCTTGACTGTATTTGTCATCAAAGGCCAATAGGACACAGTGCCTAGCTGCCTTCTAATAATCAGAAAGGGAATAGAAATCGCCTCTTCTTCACATTCCTTCCTCTTCCCTTTTGGCACTACTACTCCCTTCATCTCATTACCTCACAACCAGTTCTGCTCATGTCGGTGTTTCCCACGATGGCTCTAGCGAGAGATGCCACAGAGGTTCTGATTCCACAGGCCTTCACTGAGACCCAGAAATCTGAATTTTTCCCGAGCGGGCACAGCATCAGTGAGGTGTGGTCTCAGGGCCACTTTTCAGGAAGAAACTGCCCCATACTGTAAGCTTCTGGAGTACTTTATGGTCTCTGTATTCTGACTGCTTAGCACATGGGTGACTCAGAGGTGATAAAAATTCAAAAATGGGGTGAAGGGTTAAAGAAGTACAAATTAGTAGTTGATAGATGGTCATGGGATGGGGAGCATAGCATAGGAAATGCAGTTGGCAATAACGTATTGGCTAAGTGAAGAGCCAGAGGAGAGAAAGAGCAATTAGGGGGGTGGTTTTATAAACTGTGTAAATGTCTAGCCAATGTACTGTACACTTGAAACTAATAAATTTGTTTTAAAAATGACACAGAAGAACTATTAGCTTGGTAAAGGCAGGATTTTATCAGAATTGGCTTAGAGAAAGAGAGGCTCGAGATTTGTGTCCTATTAAGTGCTCTTTTACATATTTGTCTCTTTGAGTCTCAGCTTTCAACTATTTGACTATAAGAGAAGCAGAAGGTAAAATGATAGGCTGGTAGAGGCGACAGTGTTTTGCATGTATGATTTAGGATAATTTTCCTTGAACCCAAAAGCACAGTTCTATCAACGTGCTCTCCCTTAAAATCAGGAAGGAAAAAAAAACATTCCATGAAATCTTGTCAGAAATCACCAAATAAATATAATATTTATATTTTAACATTTAAAATGTTAATTTATAAGCATTAATCTGTAAAAACTAAATGGTTTTCATCTAAAAAAATAAAATTTCATTTAAATATATGCGCCTTTGAAAATTACCTGAAGCCTATGGAACAATTCATCTGTGGGATTCTGGCAATTACTTCACAACTATTATTTTTGTCAATATTCTCATGAGACAGCTGACTAGTCAAGCCAAAATTTGGACCGTGTTATCAAAACATCTCCATATTTTATTCATCTCCATATTTTATTCATTTATTCAGGCTAATTTCAGTGTTAGGACTTATCTTCCACAAAAAATATCACAGCCATATTTTCAACAAGATGCTATATACTTCCATCATTTCCCACTCTGATATTATTTCTCATGATTAAGAGCTATCAAGAATATCCATGAGTGCTTGAGTTGAATCCTGTACTAAATGAGAACAAACGTGAAGGAAATGATCCAAACTATTGGGAGACTCCCCTGGAGAAGGATGACTATTACTGGATTAAAGAAATGGGCTAACTAGTAAACACTGACTTGAGAGACTTGCAAATCATGATCTGTCCTTTGGTTCCTGTTTCACAAGGTCAGTGCTATTTGTGATTCTCTTGTATACCTCATGAACTCCAAATTTCTCTCTTTCAAAATAATTGGCATGGACTGTGTTGTTCCAACCCAGCATTCACTAACTGACCTGCACAGCTTCAAGCCATGTCTCTGGAGATCCTGTCATGTTGATTTTTTCTCACCTCTTAGAAATACCACCTCCACCTCAAAGTGTCCAGATAATTGCTAAATAAGAAACTACTACATTCATATTACCATTATATTCCTGGCATACAATATTATAAAACAGGCATCGTGAGAGTACTCAGGTTAATGATTTAGAAAATACATCTCAAATCTGATGAGTCTGGATTCAAGGTGTCACTAATGAATACTAACTATGTGGCCAACAAGGTGTCTATGTCTCTCTGACCTTCAGTGCCCTCATCCATAAAGTAGTGCTAACAACAGCACTACCTCACTGAGTTTATGTGAAGATTTAAAGTGTTGCATGTATGACAACACAAGGATTGATGAAAGCTTTTGTTCAACTACCGGGAGCTACTATATCAGTATTATTATTAATGAAAAGGGTACATAATTTAGAGTCATAATTTGGTCCAATCATGGCTCTGTATTTCAACTTTTTCATTTGTAAAGTGGGGGATGTACCAACTACCTTAGAGATTTGGTATGAACATTAGAGTTAAGTATATTAAAATCCTAAGCAAAATGCCTGGCACATCATAAGCACTCAATGGATGGCAGCCTTGAAATAATTACACATAGAAAGTGATGTCGGTTATAAGACAATAATCCATATGCCATATCAAGCTGTTAAAAATTTTAAAAGATTTTTGATATGTTTCGGTGCTTCTGTTCTCGCTCCATCATGATCCTAGTACTGGATAAAATATTATTCAGGCAGGAGTGCACCCAGCCTTTCTCATGCTCTATCTACGAACAAGGGCTCTATCTCTGCTAGCTCAGTTTCTTTCCCTTCTCTGCTTTACAGAAAGTCCTGTTGCCCGGCAAGTTCTCTGGGACTACTGTGGTCTAGAAATGAAAGAAAGGGAGAAGAGTAGAAAGAAGGGAAATATGTGCTTAGGGTTGAGAAAGAGGTTTGGGGAAGACTTTAGAAAAAAAAAGATGCTTGAGGAACTGAGGGATGGAGCGGAAGTAGATGGAGGTGGAAGGAATTTCCTGAAATACTGTCTTGTTTTAGAAATGTTCTTCCGAATAGTCAATCAAGCTAAGTAAGTGGGGTGGGGAGCCTTCATGAATAAGGAGAATGAGGAGAAAAAATAATAAAATAAAAAAAATCTTCCTATTGGTGGATAATGTTCTTTGAAAGCCAGGGCTCCAAGGCTGGCCAAATAACATGTAGCTTCTACTGGGTAAAAATACTAGGGGCTGAGGGACTTCCACTGCTGCTGGGTGCAGAAATGTCATTAAAAAAAACAGGCACTGCATGGAGGCAGGAGCTACTTGATTTTCTAGTGGGTAAGCCATTGGAAGGAAATGCCTTTAGAACTCTTCACACTCTGGAGAATCTGGAGGCAGATTTTGCCAATGGTGTGGCAAGGAAGAAAGTCTTCCTAAGTAAGATTGAAGAACCAAGGAATCAGGTGACTAGGAATGGGCTTTTAGCACCCCTGAGGAGTATGTGACCCTCAGTGGACCTGAAGACAGAGCTGGGAAGCACCAGGAGCTCCACAGAAATCTGTCCTGGCACCAGGATAACATTACCAAAGTGCAGAAAGTAGCACTACTGTCCCAGTGCAGAGCAGTGCATGGAGTGAATAACTGCACGAAAGAGAATTTAGGAGTAAAAAAGAAGAGAATATGGAAAAAGGTGTAGAAGAAGAGAAAGTAAGCTTATTGAGTTATGCAACCACGCAGTAAAGTTCTGGGCAATGGGTATTTTCCATCTGCCTTTCCAGAGCCGATATGCCTCCATTTCTACCCAGCCTCATGTTAGTTGACTTGCCTAAGACTATTAGTATTAATGCCGAATACCCCGCATTTGAGTAGCACTTTACATTTTATGAAGTGCTTTCATATACATTATTCCATTCTGATACATCAATTTCTCTCCTATGTTTTATTCAAAAAGGTTTATTGAAGTTATCTTTCATGCCACTGCATAAAAATTCTTTCTCATCTACCTCTGTGAGCATTAGCAACCTTCTGAGAGACCCTTTTAAATGAAAACAAGTCTGCTATCATCATCTTTGAAGATTTTCCAGAGATCCTGACTGTATAAGTCTTCTATCTTTAGTTCTCTCCTTCTGTGCTTGCTAGAGTTTCTTCCTTGTCCCTTCTGGTCAAAGGAGTAACTACTTGCTTCTTTGCCTGGTAGGTTTGTTCATTCACCTTCCAACTCCAGTACCCTAAGGCACCCACTGCAAATCTGGATCACATAGGCCCTGGTTACTCACTGTGGTCCCTGCACCAGCAGCACCCCATCTCTTTTGAGCTTGTTAGAATATACAGTCGTGGATTCTGTTCAACGTGCCTTCTTAAGTTTAAGAAGCATTGGTTTGGAACACATCTAGTCAGGTACAATTTTTCCATATTTTCCCAGGTGATCAGAAGAACACAGTTTGGCCTATATTTATTAGGATATCCTAAGAGAAATGATCAAGGTACACTCACAGGATGACACAAACTCCATAAAAAAGAGAGTTTACCTCTGGAGTGATTCTCATCCCACCTACCCCACATGCTCCTTCTGTGAGTCACTCTTTAGCATCAGTGAGAACAACAAATGACTGTAGGAGAGGGGGAAGCATCCCCTCTATGTCTCAACATCTATAACACTGTTCCCTAAATATATGGGCAACAGGGAAATATAAATTGTGATCTTCCATCCCTTATTGCTGTCTGATATGACCAAATAAATTGACACATCTTGAAAATGGAGAGAATAATATAATAGTGAATTCTCTCTGATACAGAGCTGCTTAATGAATAATTTAAAAGTATTTTACAATTTCAAAGTTCTCAGGGCTTGATAACTAATAAAAACAATCCAGAGTTCCATTGGCTAAGACTTTTACATTTGTGTTCTGCTCCAAGGAGCTGTTCCTGAAACTGATAAACATGTAACATCAATCATAATACTTTTTATGAAATAATCACAGGTATAAAAAGATTGACAGAACCAAGAAAGCAATAATTGCCTGTCTTGGTAAATAGATATTTGGTAGTTATATCTCCTTTAGCCCCTAAAGACAAAGCAAAACAAATGTGAATTAACCAGGTTTTTGTCTGACTGTAATATTAATCTTTGGATAATAAGATACCAAAAGGCAGAAAAAAAGTGTTCTTCTATATACTGAATACTCAAATAACTCAAGTTTGCTGAGTCAAAATTAAAAATACATTGCCTTTTCTCTTATAAGGGCAATGTCAAAAAAATTTATCAGTGGCCCAAATATATATAAAAGGCTAAAAACATCAACATGATAATTAGTGGACTCATTTATATTCAAATATAGAAGCTTACCTATTTTAATATTACATTCAAGGATGAAAACTCAAAGTATGTCTAATTACTGTTAAGAGAGAGAAATGAGAAAATATTTCTTAAGATCCAAATTCATTATTATTATTAAGTTTTATGTATAATTGTCAACTCATAACTAAGCTGACCTGATAACCAACTCATATCCATGCTGACCTTTAATCATGTCTCAAGTTCACTACTGTACTTTATTTAAAAAGAGTTATACAGTTAGGATAATTAAGTTGGTATCTGTAGAACAGGTGAAGAGATGACAAGTTTATTGCCAAACAATGGAGAATTTGAAATAGATATCAGCTTAGCTGCATTAACGTTTTTCTTAAATCCTGGATTTTCACCACTAAAATAGCTGTGCAAATATTAGTCACCAATTCCAGCAAATTATGAAATTCACTTGTAAAATATGTGTTTAAATTCTTTAAGAGAAAATGCAAAATTGCCCATAAATTGATATTTTAAAGTTAATAGACACTTTACTGAGCTTGTAGGCATATGGCCACACCATTTCTACAGCAGAAGTTGAATACAATATTATAAGACTGAAAAAGGAATTAGACTTCAGGGCTTTAAAGTACAGCAGTTATAGACTTTTGAAAGAAGAGTGAGCTTTGGCTTATCTTCTTACCCTTTGACTCCTGCTATCTTTTTTTAAAAAGATTGTTTTCTCTATATTTCCTTAGAGCTATATGACTCTTGCTTATATATGTGGTTAGTTTAGATTGGTTAGCTAGGTTAGAAAATGATGTAACTGAGATCGCAAGTAGAGTTATCATCTTCTCATAGCTCAGAGAGCTTTACTGTATTTCATTAACTCCATCTCTAACTAGAGTCATCATATTATTTATAACGTAACCAGAGACATTTTTGAGAGTGAAAGGAGGTGCAATTAATAGTTATGCCAGCGCACATCATAAGCAAAAATTAACACGAAATGGATCCAGACCTAAATGTAAAAGCCAAAACTAAAAACCTATTAAATGTAAAATATAAGGGATAAATATTCATGATCTTAGATTTGGTAAAGGATTCTTAGACTTGACACCAAAAGTAGAGCAAGAAAAAAAAACTAGATAAGCTGGACTTCATTAGAATTTTTTTTAAAATTGTGTTTCAAAGGATATTAAGAAAATGAAAAGACAACCCACAGAATGGGAGAGAATATGCAAGTCATATATCCCATAAGGAACTTGTGTCTAGAATAAGGAACTCTTATGACTCAATAATAAAAAAGACAAAAATTTCAATTTAAAAATGGGTACAGGATTTGAGTAGACATTTCTCCAGGAAAAATATACAAATAGTCAATAAGCACATGAAAAAAATGTTGACATCATTAGTCATCAAAGAAATGCAAATTAAAACCAAAAAATGACATCACTCACACCCACTAGGATGACCAGAAACAAAAAGCCGAATAAAGTAAGTGTTGGCAAAGATGTGGACAATTGGAAACCTCATCTGTTGCTGGTACAAATGTAAAATGGAGCAGCCACTTTATAAAGTAGTCTGGCAGTTCCTTCAACGATTAAATATAGAGTCACTATATGATCTAGCAGTTCTACTCTTAGGTATATAACCAAGAGAAGTAAAAATGTAGGTCCACACAGAAACTTGTAGATGAATGTTTATGGTAGCATTAATCATAACAAGTAATAGAAGGAAACATCCAAATGTCAATTAATATAGAAATGGATAAATAAAAGGTGGTATATCCAGATAATGAAATAGTATTTGGCCATAAAAAGAAATAAAGTACTGAGACACACTACAAAATGGATGAACCTTGAAAACATTATGCTCAGTGAAAGAAGCCAGTCACAGAAAACTACTATATGATTCCATTCATATTAAAGGTCTGAATATAGAAATCTATAGGGACAGAAAGTAGATCATTGGTTCCTTAGGGCTGGCGGTGGCATGGGGAGGGCAGACAGGGGAATACAGGAATGCTAGCTAAAGGTTACAGGGTTTATTTTTGAGGTGATGAGAATGTTCTAAAATTGACTGTGGTGATGGCTGCACATCCCTGTGAATACACTAAAAAACACTGAATTATATACTTTAAATGGGTGAATTGTATAGTATATAAATTATACCTCACTTAATCTATTAAAAAAGGAAAAAATATGGTGAGACAATAAGTACAAACTGGGATTATCTGGGCAAATTTTGATGTGTTGCCATCTACCTCTAATCTCATCCCAATGACCAACAAACTCACTTTCCAGAGAAAGACTGGTAAGAAAGTTGGTCAGTTCTACACTTATGCTAACAATTGTTTGAAAACACAAGTTAAAAAATATGTCCTAATAATGTGGCTAGGGAAATTTTTCAGACAGGAAGAAAAAATTTTGACTCATTTAGAGATATTCTCATGCACTGCGGCCTCTAGATCACTTTCAGTAAACCTGTATCGGCAGCCCTGTATCAACTAATAGGTAGATTAAGCATGTGCTTAGGGCCTCCACAATGCCAGCCCTTACCCCTAAAGAAGTTCAGCTGCAATGAACTTTTCAAGAACTTTGAAAAGACTGTAGAAAGAAACTTTTTTATTTCAGCATACATATTACGCATATAATACCTGAAGTCAATAGAACTTAACACCCATACACCAGATTTTGAAAGTTTAGAATGATTTTGATTTTGAATTATAATATCCTCAGTGCTGGGACCTTCTACAGATCCTAATCAGCCCTGTAAGGAAGGAAGCGTGGACAGCATGGTCAAAGAACAATCTCCAAGCTTAGCAGAGACACAGACAGGAGGGTCACAGCAAGGACCACCGAGGACCAAAGACCAAAGCAGCATCCCCATCCCCCACAGTTCCACTCAATATAAATGATACTTCAGATGGGGAAGCCCCCGATTAACTGAGATTAAATGCCCCACCACCTTGGAGTTAGATTTAGTTTTGTTTACGAAAATAAACATATCTGTCATATTTTTGCACAAAAAATTTTATGAGGTAAAATTTATACCCACCTCACTACCTATGTCTATCTAGCCATGACTGCAAGCCATGACTATAGAGAAGTCCAGTTGGAGATCGGAATGCAAGATCCCCACCAGTGCTATGGTTTTAAGATGATTCTAATCACCAATTTATGTGCTCTTTTCCTTTTGTGGTAAATTGAAACAATATTTGTAAGTGTGTGAATTGTATTTCTAAATTCTGTAAGAAATAGAATCACTAAAAAGAACTTGCTAACCAGATAAACATTTATGTCTATGAAGAGCGTTCTCAGTGAGTATTTTAAGAAGGAAACATAGTTTGTTATTAGGATACAAAACTATCTTTCAATAAAAAATGGCTAAGGCAATAGGTATGATAAAAATTAAAGTATTAATGTTACAAAGGTTTTAAACTGGGTTTTAAAATAACCATCATGTATATTGAAGATTCTTGAAAGCAATTATTATTTATCTACTCCAATATCTCACAAAAGCATTTCAGCATCTGAGAGGACAATATAACTTAGAGTATCACATAAATTCCAGAATCATTTATTCAAATCAAATATCCATTTTTACATCAAGGGCAACTACTTCTTCATAAAAGAACAGTGTAATATATTACCTAGAAATGAATGTTACATATTTATAACTCTGGCTGGTAAATCCCAGTCATATTATTATTATGCCATTAAACTGGAAATATATAGAGTTGAAAAGAAGAGTGATCATAATAAAGTCACTTTACTCTGCACATAACACCTGAAATTCAATCTAATATAACTTCCAAATACCAGAAGTTTAATGTTTATGGTCTTTATTGAATAATCTTCTCTTTCTTTTAAGAAAGTCAATAAAAAGTCATCTCTAAACTTTTCAGTGAAACTAGAAACTGCATTAAACTACAAAGTCGCAAAGATAAGAATAAAATCAAGAGATCGTTCTTATGATCCCTGCTAGCTAATGCTTTAGTGTTTTCATTCTCGATCCCAACATGAGTTTATTTAAATATTTTCCCTGAAGTCTGACTAATGTGTTATGTTAGCGCACATTTTTGCTTGCATATTTATATATGATTTAGAATTTATTCAAGGAAATAACAATATCAAATAACATTATAAATATGTTAGAAGGCCCTTTAGGTTTAAAGGAGACAATCAAGAAATTTTTTTCTTGTGGTAAAATATATATAAAATTTACCATTTTAACCATTTTGTTGGGCAACCATCACCACCGTCCATGTCTAGAATTTTTACACTTTCCTGAACTGAAACTCAATATCCACTGATCTCATATTTCCCTCTCCTTCCATGGAAGATACAATTTTAAATAATATGTTTTTCAAAAACATACTTGCAAGTTGGAATTACACTCAAGCGGAAACCCTCAATTAAAGAGCTCTAGATTCTGTTTTGCATGTTATAAACAATGATTGAACATCACTTTTTGAAATATTTCTGGTGTTAGTGACACATGCCATTGTTAGGCATATTTTGTTCATGCTATAAAGCAGTATTTATTTTGGATTGGGTCTATGCAATTATTTTTTATTTTTATATCAATGAAAATACTGCAAATAAACAGAATAATAAGTTCTTACATGATTAATTCCTACTTTTAACAAAAGGTTCAGAATACATATGGGGATGTGGATATCAAATAGTATGTTGCATTTATATACCCGCAGGAAAACACTGACCTATTTAAACAGGGAGATATTTTTGTATAATTTTCCTAAGGATGACTTTAGATTTATAAGGATTCATCTATGCTTTCATATACCATATCCTCTGTGGTCAGGTGATGGCATATATTTGTGAGTAGATGAATATATAAAGTTGTATATAATCAGAAATTATATAATTAGCATTAAAACATTTTTTAAATAAACAAGGAAGAAAGAATTGCTTGGAAATTTCAATCAGCGAGGAGAAAATAAACCAGATCTCATGAAAAGTTACCATTTTAGGCAAAGAAACCTTCAAAAAGCACCTGATTCAGATGGCCTGACCTGATTGGAAGGAAGCGTATGTATGTATATTATAAACGACCCTTCTCTGTACTTTTGTACTTACTTCTCAAGTTCTGCAGCCCATGACTCTAAAATATAGTCTTGTATAATGCAAATATTTGCTGACTGCATCTCCACAGGCTACATTTGGTCCACCTAATCCACATTCCATTGCTGGCATACTATGGAACCCTTTCCCTACTGTCAAATTCAAACTACCACATCAATATATCACCGGCCAATTCTGCCCCTGTGCAAATTCTGCTCTTTTCCAATGCGAGCTCATGATCTACAGAATATATATACATCTTTGCCTACAAAATCCAGGGATCATCAGTGATGATAATAGATAGTAATGTATGATAACAAAGTAAAACGATCAGCTTTTGTGGAATGTTGAATAAATCATTTGAACAATGATGGGACTGGGAAAGCAGAAAAAAATGTGGTTCTATTTCCATGATAATCATAAATGCTCAGCTTGCTATCATCTGAGACTGTATCATGTTTGCCTCATATTTTAGAACAAACTAAAAATTACTGCAATACTGGCCATCTTCTTAACTTACTAATATGTCATTAATATTGATAAAAGATCTTATGGCTTATACACTTTTAAAATCTCACATGCAACTTAGAAATCCTCTCCACCTGGTTTCTGGCAGGAATACAACTTATTGATGAAAATAAAACAGTACACCAAGAATAGCCAGGGTAAGGATTCCCCTGAAATTATTTTCTTTCTTCACTTTAATGCAGTCTCTTCTTAATATGTACTTTATATGTAAACTCAAGAGTTCCATTATAGGCTTACACAATAATAGTAGCTAACAATTATGGAGAGTTTACAATATGCTAGGAACTGTCCTAAGAATTTTACATTAAACTGTTCATTTAATCTTCTCAACAATCCTATCAGGTAACAATAATTATTATCCCCATTTAATATACTGTGTAAAGAAAGTAAAAAATAGATTAAGGAACTTAGCCAAGATTACTCAAACCTTACCCAAGTTCACTAGAGAAGCCAGATCACACTCTTGATCGCTAGTTTTAAATGTCGATATTGTTTTTCCACATGTAACTCATTTTCATTTTCCAGTTTTACCCAATTATAAAAAGATTTTAGAGAGGTAAATGGCAGTGCATATTGTTTACCTGAACGTCCTGGCATTTGCTAGTCTTGCCTGAGATTTTTGCTGTCTCAGGGCAGTCTGCTGGGCATCCTGGATTCTTCAATTCAGTAACTGCTATCCCAATTTCTCTTTGCGCATATTTTGTAAGCAAGACACTGCTGAACCTCATAAAGGGTCACTTAATTGTACATTTGGTAGTCACAGTCCTGCCTAAATCATTTCTCAGGGTTTAAAGCAAAAATTGGAGAATCCCCTAGAAAACACAGAATAGGCATTCTATCACACCTAAAAAATGGGTGTATCTCTTGTTCCTCCAAGCATCATTATAAAAGCATCACATAAAAAGAAACAGGCACTGCTCCAAATAAAAACCCATTCTATCATTGTCAGTCTCCAAGAGATAAAGCTTTCATTCATAAATGGGAGCAGAGGGAGCAAATACCAGTTGTAACTAACAGTTTTCAAGAGAACTTTTGCATTTTCATTTTTAAAAAGTGAAACTCCCTGTATTAAAGTGATTTGATTATGAATTTTTAAATATATAATATTCAAATTATTTTAAAACTCATGCTAATGCAAATCTATTAATATTACCCTATATTTTAAGATTTGTAACTCCATACAACTGTTTTGGATAATTCAATCAAAATAGAAAACAACTGGATTATTGCAAGTAATTCATTTCCATTTATAGCTATTAATGTAATCATTAGAATACTGACAAGTAAAAGGCATGCTTGCTTTATTTATTAATTCATTGAGGGTCATCTGGATTCATTTACTGAAGAATAGTCCAGGTGCTAAGCAAATGCACTTGCAAAATTCAGGAAAATTTTATTACTAGAGCACCATGGTCCAAGAAATTTTATGACAGATACTAAAACTGGCTTTGGGTATTATCCATGATATGTTTACTAAATAATGAGACTGATTCTGGTAAGACACACATACACAAATAAATCTCCCTAATTTATAGTGATACCATGTACGTATAACAATGTTCAAATACAGAGAATTTTCTCTGAGACAATTTCAATTCAATATTGCTAAAATGGGTTAAGTGTATGTGCGTGAAAATAGGCTAATAGGCCAAAAATAAATAACTGCTGGGTAAATAGAATAAAATTTGTATTGTTTTCATGTTCTGAGAGATTGAGAACCTTGGCGTGAACTGTGATTCTGCTGTTTCTCTCACATCCCCTATCCGGTCCATTAGCAAAGCACCTTCAAAAAGAAATGCATAATTTAATCTTTTACTGTCACTCTCACTGCCACCATCATGGTTGAAACAGCAATAATTTCTTCTCTGAATTATGACAGTAGCCTCCTAATTGTTCATCTTTAGCCTCTTTCCAACATAGTAACCAGGAAGATTCTAACAGTCATATTATGACACTGCCTCCCAACTCCCCACCCTGACCTCATGACTGCTCTTTCTAGTCATCGCAAATGTCAAAGTTCTGAAAATGCCATGGCCATCCAGCTTGCTGTCCCCACTCTGACCTCATCTTCTCCCCTTCTAGTTATTTCTAAAATGGGAGCACTGATCTCCTAACTCTTCCTCAAGCATGTCAGCATATTCCTACACTTGCTCTTCCTAATCCTAGAATGCTCTAGCACCAGAAACTAAATAACTAGCTCCCTCCTTTCTTAAGGAGACAGGCTCTCCCTCTCACCCTGTCTAAATTATCCACACTCCTCCCCAATATATACATACTTCTAAACCCCCTTCCTCATTTTATTTTTTTCTTCTTAGCACTTATCACTAACATCATATTCATGTCATTTATCTTATTTATTGTCTGTCTTCTTATTAAAATGTAAGGTCCAGGTGGTTTAGTTCATTACTTTCCTGCACCAATAACAATGTCTGGTATATAATAGGTGCTTGATCAGCTTTTATGAAATGAATGAATAAATGGATGAATTCAAGATCAACAGAAAACACAAACTGACAAAAATGAGAATACTCATTAAAATACTTACAGTAAAGGGAAATCAAGAAATACGCAAGAAAATACACAAGCATGTGTACAAGTCATTCGTCTTCATGAAAACAACCAAGTATGAAGTGTCTATATGTAATTCTTCCCAGAAGATAAAGCACATAGTCCCTCAAGGAATGTATAGTACAGCAGAGAAAATGAATAAGTCAATACACATTGATAATACACCATGATAGAGGCATTGTTGAGGCACACAGGCAGGGCCCCTGACCAGTGTGGTAGAGGGAGTGCTATATTGCAAAATCAAGTAAGGTGGCCTAATCCAGATTATTAATGACCTTTTTTGTCATCCTGAGGAATTGAATTTAATCCTGAAGTTCACAGGCTAGCAAGCCACTGCAGAATTTCAAGGAAGGAATTAAGACATAATAAATTTTTTTGTTTTATGAAAGTCATTCATATAAAATGCTCATTATATTGTTATACGTCATAGCAAATAAATATAAACCCAATTTTACAACATGGAATTGAAAAATAAACCATGGTAAATCCATATAACAGAATATTATAGTCTACATTAAAAATTATTTGGAAGAGGGAATGCAGTTAACGTTAATATGATGGTTAAGTGGAGGGACGGGGGAGGGAGGGAGCAATTGGGGGGGATCGTTCTATGAACTTATAGATGTCTAACCAATATACTGAAATTAATTTAAATAAATAAATATATTTTAAAAATTATTTAGATAAAAATGTATCAGTAGAGTTGCATGAGGCTTCTAGCCAAGATGGCAGAGTAGGTAAACACTGTGCTAGCTTCCTTTCACAATGACATCAAAATTACAACTAAACTACAGAACAATCATTATTGGGAGTTGCCTGAAGTCTAGCTGAACAAAAGTCCTGCAACTGGGGACACACATTAGAGGCCACCTCAAGACTGGTACAGGGGCAAAGATGCGGAATAGGCTGGTCCCACACACGAGTGTAGCAGTTGAGAATCAGGAGAGCTATCTCAGCTACAGAGATTCCCACAGAGGAGTGAGGGGTCCCAGCACCACACTGGACTCTTCAGCCCAGGGTACTAGTGCTGGGAAGAGAAGACTGGCTATGAAAACCAGAGGAGATTGTGGCTGAGTGAGATGAAGGGCAGCTGGAGTCGCAGACATTTTTCTTAAAGGGCTCGCAAGCAGGCTTACTCACGGACTCATCCACTCTGAGCTCCAGTGCTGGGGCAGCAGCTCGAAAGGCACCAGGGATGTACGAGGAGAAACTGAGTGGTCTAGCTTTAGGGGGAGGGCTAAAGGGACAGCTTTCTCCCAGGTAGAAGTGCTGGCAGAGGGCACTGTTTCTTTGTTGAGCTCTCCCCTGCCCAGCATGCAGATACAGGCACCCGCCATATCTAAGACTCCATCAACCTCACTAAATTGGTCACTCTGCCTAGGTGATTCCCTAAGACCCTGCTCCACCCAACTTATGGGCCCATCCAAGCCACTTCCAGTGCCTTTTCCATACGGTCTGTCTTAGTTCAAGCTGTGGATTTTCCTAAAATCTCTTAAAGGTTCACAAAATCTAAATAAGCGTTATCTGGCCTCAGAGTGCCCCATATCTTTTGCTGAGCAGCTCCAAACCTGGCATTAGTGGCAGCTGGCCTCAGTTTGCAGTTTAGCCTCCTGAGGCACTTCCAAGCTCAGTGCAGGTAGAAGACATCTTTGGATTGCTTAGGGACTCTTGCCAGGTGTCCCTGGGCAGGGCACAGCCACGGATGAACTATGCCTGTGGTGAAGCCCCTCCCAGGGGGCTCTGGGAACTGGTACCCAGTGGCCAGTGCCAGAGTACCACTTAGATGCATCCAAGGATGATACACCCAAAAAGTAGAATGGACAGACACCAGAACCCTGCTAAAGTGAATTCTGCTCTGTAGAGTGAGCCCTCTCTAGCCACTCCTCACAACCAATCAGCCCAAGGGTCAATCCCTCCCTTTGTTGTGCAAAGAAACCAAGGCTCAGTTACAACAGGAGGACACACCCAACCATAAAAGGGACACACCTGGAGCACCCGGCTCAGGTGATCAGGAAAGACTAGCCTGATGCACCCCACAGGACACCTACTACATAAGTCCACTCTACTAAGACTGGGAGACATAGCAGCTCCACTAATAGAAACAAACACAGGGAGGCAGCCAAAATGGGGAGACAAAGAAACATGTTCCAAATGAAAGCAAAGAACAAACTCCAGAAAAAGAACTCGACAAAATGGAGACAGGCAATTTACCAGATGCAAAGTTTAAAACACTGGTTATAAAGAAGCGTAAATGAAATCAGCAAGACTTTAACAAAGAGATAGAAAACATAAAAATGAGATAGAAAACATAAAAAAGAATTAGTCAGAAATGAAGAATACAATAACTAAAATGAGCAATAACTTAGGAGGAATCAACAGTAGATTAAATGAAACACAGGATTGAATCAATGATTTAGAAGATAAGGTAGCAGATATCAGAACAGCAATAAGAAAAAAAGATTCCAAAAAATGAGGATAGTTTAAGGGGCCTCTGGAACACTGCACGTAACAACATTTGCATCACAGAAGTACCAGAAGGAGAAGAAAGAGGGCAAGGAATTGAAAACTATTTGAAGAAATAATGACAGAAAACTTCTGTAACCTGGTGAAGGAAATAGACATATGAGCCCAGTAAGTGCAGAGTCCCAAAGAAGATGAACTCGAAGGGGCCCAAAACAAGACACATCATAATTAAAATGCCAAAGGGAGGATCTTAAAAGCAGCAAGAGAAAAGCAGTTGGTTATCTACAAGGAAGCTATCATAAGACTGTCAGCTGATTTCTCAATAGAAACTTTGCAGGCCAGAAGAGATTGATATGAAATGTTCAAAGTGATGAAAAGTAAGGACCTTCAACCAAGGTTACTCTACCCAGAAAAGCTATCATTTAGAATCGAAGGACAGATAAAGAGCTTCCTAAATAAGAAAAAGCTAAAGGAGTTCATCAACATGAAACAAGTATTACAAGAAATGTTAGAGACTTCCTTAAGAAGAAAAAAAGATTAAAAATATTAATAATAAAATGGTAATAACTACATATCTATTAACAATTACTTTGAATGTAAATGGATTAAATGCTCCAATCAAAGACAGGCTGACTAAAAAAGATAAGAAAACAAGAACCCCACATATGCTGCCTATAAGAAACTCACTTCAGATTGAACCCACATGAACTGAAAATAAAGGGATGGAAAAGATACTTTATAAAAATGGAAACAAACAAACAAACAAATATGGGAAAGCAATACTTAGACAAAATAAACTTTGAAACAAAGCGATAACAAGAGACAAAGAAAAACCCAGTATACCAACTTCTGGGTATACTGAACAATCCCAAAACATTACTTCGAAGGGAAATGTGAATCTATATGTTCATCGCAGCAGTATTTACAATAGCCAAGATATGGAGGCAACCTGGGTGTCCATCAAGAGATGAATTAATAAGAAGAGGTGGTACATATATACAATGGAATATTTCTCAGACATAAAAAAGTATAAAATTTTGTCATCTGCAACAACATGGATGGACCTAGAGGGTATTGTACTGAGTGGAGTAAGTCAGACAGAGAAAGACAAATGCCATATGATTTTACCTACATGTGGAATCTAAAGAACAAAACAAAACAGGAACAAATTCATAGATACAGAGAACATTTTGATGGAAGGAGGTGTGGGGGATGAGTGAAAAGGAGAAAGGGATTAAGAAGTACAAATTGGTAGTTGCAAAACAGTCATGGGGATGTAAAGTATAGCATAGGGAATATAGTCAGTAATATTATAATTACTATGTATGGTATCAGATCAGTACTAGATTTATTGAGGTGATCACTTTGTAAGATATGTAAATGTCCAATCACCATGTTGTAACCTGAAACTAATATAATAATGTATACCAACTGGAACCGAAAATTTTAAAAATATTGAAAAAGAGTTCCATGATATACTGTTAGAAAATAATAAATTTTAAGAAAGCATATATAATATAGTCCCACTAAATTAATAAAAATGTATCTCTGCATAAAGAAAGTCTGTGAAAACATATAGCAAAATGTTAATAGTAATCTCTAGGTTATAGGATTTGAGATAATTTTGCATTCTTTATTACAGCTTCTGTATTATCCAAATGTTAAAGTGAGCATGTATGGCTTTTATAATAAGAAAAAAAAGTTTTTCATTTTTGGAGGGCAAAAAAAGAAAAGAACTCTGGGGGATTAGACTGGTATAATCAGATCTGTATTCCCAGGATCTTTATTGAAATGACCGATGAGGTCCACATTTCACACCCTCACTAATCTCCTTATCAGTCAGTCAGCCACGCCCTTGGTGTTCTCTTCCAAATACACTTCCTCATTTTTTGCAGCATGGACAGACTGAGAATTTTCCAAATCTTTAAGTTCTGTTTTTTGTTTTGTTTTGTTTTTTATTCAGTTCATTCCTCCAGTTCATTTCTCTCCTCTCGCATTTCATTATAAGCAGTCAGAACAAACCAAGCTGCTCTCTCAACACTTTTCTTAGAAATCTTCTCAACTAAATATCCAGTTTCATCACTCAAAAGTTTTCCTTCCACAAAACGCTAGAACACTAACACAATCTAAGCAACTCCGTTGTTACTTCATAACAAATATCACCTTTTCTCCATTGTTCAATAAAATGTTCATCACTTCCATCTGAGACTTCATCAGAAGATGAAATCAGACTTTGACATCCATATTTCTACCAACATTCTGTTCACAATTATTTATTTTCTAAGAAGATAGAGGCTTTGTCACTAGCTTTCCTTTCTATCTGAGCTCTCACCAGAATCACCTTTACCAGTCCCTTCATGACAATCTCTGCCTTTTCTAGCATATACCTCAAAACCCTTCCATACTCTATCCATCACCCAGTTCCAAAGCTGCTACCACATTTTTAGTTATTTGTAACAGCAGTACCTCACTTCTTGATACCAATTACTATCTAAGTCAAATACTATAGACTGGGTGGCTTAAACAACAGACACTTATTTATCATAGTTCTGGAGGCTGGGAAATCCAAGATCAAGGTGCTGTCAGATTCAGTTCTTAATGAGGGTCCTCTTTCTTGCATGGCCCTCTTCTCTTGCTATGTGCTCACATGACCTCTACTTTGTGTGCACTGAAAGAGAACTCTGGTCTCTCTTCCCCTTCTTATAAGGACACTAATTCCATCATGAGATCTCCACCCTCATGATCTCAACTAAACATAAATACCTTTCCAAAGGCCCCACCTTTTAATACCATTACATTAGGGGTTAAGGCTTCAACATATGAATTTGGGAGGTGGTGGTTGGGGGTGGGAAGGATATATTCAATTCATAACAAATACCATCTATAAAATCTGAAAATATGTAAAATAACACTATACATTTTTATGGTTGCATGGATGGATGGATGAGATACACACACATATCTCAAGTATAAAATATACATAAAAATAAAAAACAACAAATTCAAGGTAGTGGTTGCCTCTAGGGAGGGGTCTACAAAGGCCTTCACCTGTAATGTTGTATTTCTTGAATATATAGAGCAATATGGCAAATGTTAAGACACAATAAAGCTGTATGGTAGATACATGAGAGGTTGTTATATTATTCTGTATGATTTTAAACAAATTTAAGATATTTCATGAAAAATATGCCAAGAGTACTAGGGGATACACATATTAAACTACTTAGTGAATGTTCATGTTTTTTAAGGCTTGCTCCATTGCTTTTTTTTTTTTTTACTTTACATCCTCTCAGTAGGATATCCTCACCCAAGATTTAATTTATGACCTATATGCTGATGACTCATTTATAGCTCCAGTCCAGATCTCTTCTCTAAGCTCTAGATCCATATATATGACTGCTTAGTGACTTCTCCACTTAGAAGTTTCAAAAGCACTTCAGCTTCAAAGTGCCACGTCAAAGCTCATGAGCTTTTCTCCAACCTGGGTACTCTTCTCATGTCTCCGTAGTGATTATCAACACCCATAGTTCATTACAGAAGCCAGAAACTTAGAAGCCATCCTTAATATCTCTGTCTTTCACCATTCCCCTCATCTAACTTTTCATCATGTTCTTTTACTATTGTATCCTAATCTCTCGACTCTGTTCCTTTTCCTCCATTTTCACCACTATTATAGTTCCATCTAGGCATTTGCTACTCAAAGTGAAATCTCCAGACAAGGAGAACCAGCACCACTAAGAGTTTATAAAAAATGCAGACTCTCAGGCTCCACCCAGACATACTGAATCAGACACCGCATTTTAACAAGACCCTCAGGTGATTCATATGGACATTAAAATTTGGAAAACATTGTACTCCCAATGGGTCTCCCTTTAAATTCTTCTTCCCTTCTTTCCAATCCATTATATTTTCAGAAGTGGGAAAAAGGACATCTGCGTTGGAAGAAATGGAACTAGTTCCTTAACTATACCTACCTCTTCAATATTAATTCTAATTTCTGTCCCTCTTTCTCTTGGCTCCAACCACACACAATAGATTCTTTTAGTTCTTCAAATGTATCATCACCCTCTCTGCCTTTGCTTGAAATGCTTGTTTCCTTCTTCAACCAGTTAACTCCTATTTAATCTTCAATTTGTTTTCTTTCTCTTTCATAACTGCCCCCACCCCAACTAGAACCACTCTCCCTGCTATTTACTCCATTTTTTCCTTAAGTGTTTCCTTCACGGTAAAATGTACATATTTATGTGATTATTTGATTAATATTGATTTTACTCATTTCACTGTAAGCTCCATGAGGACAGGGTCCAAGTCTGCTTTACTAACATATATCTAAAGTGCCTAACACAGGACTCGGCACAGAATAGGGGCTCAACTGTCTAGATAAATAAACAAATGTCATAAAAGAAATGCCTCCGTTTGGGTAAGAGATGGGAATAAATGATCTAAAATGTTGAGCTGAGGGTCTCTGTTTCTTGTTTGATTCATACATTTTACTTTTGCCCACTCACAGTATAAGAATCCTTTTTAATTCTAGTCCCGCCTACCTGCCTTGTGTAAGGTTAGGACATATTAATTTTTTTTCACAATCTAGCCTCCAGAATAGATATCATAAAATAATATTTCCTAATAAATATTTGTCATGCCAGGAAATATTCTAAGCAAAGAGGATACAGTTATAAATACACGTATATGGAAAGTTAAGCAAAATGACAAGTCAGTGTACTTTGTCATGCAGGGAGTCATGCCTGGTCAAACAACATGCTGAAGATTGAATTTAGAAAATCTAAGACAAAGAGGAGGGGCAAGAGGGCCTGGGGAGCTAAAATAATAATAGTAATAATAAAATGAGGAGCTGGAATAATAGTAGTAAAGATAACAATATCAATGTTCAAAATTATTATTTACTAAGCAGATGAGCCAATGTGTGTTAGTTATTTCAGTAATATTATCTCGGTTAATTTCATGACTTTATAAAATAAGGACTATTGTTATTCCCAAAGAGCTTTTACATTAGTTACTCAAGGATATCTGGTAAGTAGGTGGTGAATCTGGGATGTGAACACAGCAGTCTACTTTATTTTTAACCCTGCAATGATGCCTCTTTAACAAAGGAGGTAGGGTACATAGAGAAGATTTAGGGCAATTGTAATATACAACAAGAAAAGGCTGTGGGGGGTCAAAATCTATGGCTGTTAAAGGATTAGGGTAACAGACTGGAGTATCACCCCTAAAAAGATTGAAATGTAGAACACAACATCTATGGTCTCCACAAAACATAAAGCTTCTTGCTCTTCAAAAAGAAAGTTCTCTGAATGTAGAAATGGTCTAATATTTATAGTTTTCTTTATCTCTAACATCTGTAATAATTGTTCTGCTTATATCTACCATAGCTACTGCCTCAAACCATTCCCATGCAAGTCATCAGTTATCATTGCTGACATAATTGACACATGCAAACCTTGAAGACAAATAACCTCACTTAGAGGAATAAGGATCACTATTATGTGATAACACCTCATGCCAAATCCCTGCACTTCTTGTGCACCAATCAATCCCTTTCACCAGACTGGCCACGTCCCACCACTGCAGTTGATAACTTCAAATTCCTATCTTACTTCTTACTACTGGTAGATGGCTCTAAAGAGGAATTTACTGTGAAAGCATTGGGACCAAAATCACATTTACAGCTGGTTCCTCGAGGTAAGAATGCACACTAATACATTCCTTGCACCTAAAACTTTCTAAAATACTTTAGTTCAGAGTCTATTGCAATTACATATAAGAGCTAGAACACATGAACAAAATCTCTTTCCCCTGCATGATAAAATACTAACTTGAAGTTGACATATACAAAATCCCCTTTTAGATTATTATGTGTAAATAATAAATTAATCATTATTAAATTTTGCTTTTATTCTTGCTTTCACTATAAATGTTGGAGTGGTATGAACATTTGAATAATTTATGCCCATATTTTGTCTGTTTTTCAATATTACTGAATTCCATCTATACAATGCAATGCAAGGCATAATAAGAAGCACCTCAAAAATTTTCTCTAACACCCCACCAATCCTAATAGACACATGATTTTGCTAAGTTCAGTGGGTTACGTTTATAAATATAGGTCTATCTTCCTGCTTTTCAGGTGTTACATTGGAGAGATCAGTCACTATTTTCTTTTATATTCACCAGACTAATCTAAAGAACTATACAATGTTCTAGTGACAACACACTAATAGAGAAAGTTTAGGCATAAAGATAGGTATTCTGAAATAAAAAGTGATGCAGCTGAAATAGAAGCTAAACACTAATATTTGGCCATCTGAACCACCATGTAAACAGTGAAATTCCCCTTAGGCTCTCATGCAGTGAGGAAGCCCAAACTAGTCTTTGTGGAGAGACCACAGGGGAGTATCCCTGAGACTATACTAAGAGATACAGAGATAAGCCCAACTAGGCTCCATTTGCTCCATCCAGCTCAAGCTACTGCCTAACTGTAACCACATGAGAGCCCATGAGCTCTCACAAACTGCCCAGCTGAGCTTTTCCCAAATTATTAGCCCACAGAAACTCAGACATGACTGTTAAACATTAAGTTACTAAGTTTTGAGGTGATTTGTCTTGCAACAATAGTAATAGGAGCAAATTGTTTAAAGTTTTAGGATCTCGAAATTAATATTTTTAAAAAATAGACCAAAAGTAAGAATGCTCATATAAAATAAGAAAAGAGTATTTCTCTATTTCCTCAAAGCAAGAAAGTTTCCATTTACAGCTTCCATGAAAGTAAATGGAGTTATAGGAATCTTTACAAAGTATAAAGCTTAAACTTTTGATGAAATAACCACCAATTTTCTTTAGATTTTCTTTAAATATTATCCTTTTCTAAGAATATCACTTTCATCTTGTTCTGCCAAGACAGAAAAACAGATATATAAGAGGAGGGGGAAGGAAAGGGAAAGAGACTAGAGACATGGCAAAATTGACATAAATTTGAAAGGATATGGAAAGGTTCATTGCTTTAGTTTTTGCCGAATCATTTCCTAACTTTCATTATGCTTATAAAATAATTATGACAGAGGAAAGGGAAAAGCACAGGACATTGTATATCTATTATGCTTTTTAATGCTTTATAATTTCAAATCACACCTTCTGTGGTGGAGTATTTTAGCTATGATTAGGGGCAGATGCAAGTTTTGTGGAGACAGAAGCTTGTATAAAGTTGGAGATTCTCTTTAAGAAAAATAATATGAAATTAAATATATAAAACTATGAAAATAAGTATTTATCTAGACTAATAAAATAAATCACAACAACAACAAAACACAAACTTCGGAAAGCTGATAAATACTACCAACATCACAATATCCAGAGAAAAAATGTATTTGTGTTAATTAACCACCTGACACACATCGGGAATACTTTTAAACTACATGTTCGGGGCTATATTTACACATTGTTTATTTCTTCATATGATGAAGATTATATTTTCTAAAGCTAAAAAAGATATCTTTGTTCTAACACGATTGATTGAAACTTTTTATTATAAATAGTTTATAAAAGTTGTATGATGTTTAAAATCATATATGCCATATTATTGAATATATATATATATGTATGTATGTATGTATGTGTATGTATGTATATATATATACATACATATATATATATGTATATATACATACATAGAGGATTTGGTTTTTACTATATATATACATACACATATATAGTGAAAACCAAATCCTCTACTTAAAATTTTGCACTTCAGATAACTAAAAGACTTTTCTATTGGTAAGCCTCTAGCTTTGCACATTTAAAACTTTCTTTCTCTTCTATTTTACACATAGGTTGTCACTATAAGATATATTCATATTGTAATACTGCTCCATCGAGTGATTTGGCCTGGTAGGAAATATGAATATTCCTAGAAGTCATTGCTACACCATGATAGCTAATAACAATTGAGCTATGCAAGTAAGTGACTGAGAACCACATAAATATATCCCCCTAAATTGAGGGAAGTCTTATCCAGGTTGGCTACTCAGCTGAACCCATTCCCAGACCTTATCAATCAGTTCATGAAACCCAAAATAGGTCAATGAGAATTTCCTAGGATTGATATATGGCTGTTTAGAGAGAGAAATCCTCTTTCTATTGGGGATGCTAAACAGAAAAGGTGTCTGGGCATGCTAATGACCAAATTTTTCCTACATGAAAAGATCTTACTTGATAATAAAGCCAACATTTAAAAGCATTATTGTGAGATGGAAGCTAACATCAATATTTAAACCTCTAGAGCCATCTGTGCATCCTCCCTAACTCCTCCCTGTTGATACAGACAATAAATTTCCTTTTTATTTCAACTAATTGAGTTGAATCCTAGGAATTACAAACCAGACTTAAGTAATACAGCTTTTCTTTTGCTACAGTAGTGTTTGGCTCCAGTTATTATAAAGTAATTATATAAAACGTAAGCTTTAATAAAAATAAATTAATAAAGATCTCCGTCATTTTGAGAATTTCTCAGATCTGGCAACACAGCCAACATGAAAATAGCATGCACACAGGAGAGGGAGAAAAGTTAAACACACAAACAAAAACTAGTAATTGTGTTAAACTAATGTTTTAAATAGGACAAAACAAAGAATAATTTATGCTAAGATAGGTCTAGTAGATTTAAAATATAAACCTTATAAACTCTAAGTAATTTTTATAGGGTATTTGTATTATCTAATCAAAAAAGTAACATAAAATATAATCTTTTTTAAATATGTGATACCAGTGTCAGACAAAAGATCAAAGAAAAATAACTGGAAGCCTCCACACAGAATCAGTCGCATAAAATTATATGATAGAGATGGCATTTAAGATCAACAAGAAAACGAAAGCTTACTGGAACAAGGGTGCTAGGGTGATTAAGTAAGCAAAAAATGGAAACTAAAGTGAAATTAAATTTCATATGATTTAAAACTTTAAATGTAAAAAGTAATAAGACTAGAAAAAATATAGGTAAATAAATGTATTCATAGAGTGGTGAAATAACACTAGAACTAGAATTCCATAAATGAAAAAGATTTATGTGTCTGATATAAAGTTTAAAATATCAAAATGTAAATTTAAAATAAAAATATAAAATACAAATATAAAATTAGAAAACAAATGACAGGCTAGAAAATTATATTTTAAATATGTCTGACAATAAAAATAATATACAAAGAACTCTTGCAAATCTATAAGAAAAAAAAGCATAAGTCCTTTAACAGCAGTCTCTGACTTTTTTGGCACTTGAGATCAGTGCTTCTGTGAGAATCTAAACCTGATGATCTGAAGTGGAGCTGAGGTGGTGATGCATTGGAGAGCAGCTACAACTACAATGAAGGTTCTGCTTACCCACTACTCACCTCCTGCTGTGAGGCGGGGTTCCTAACAGGCCAAGGACTGTTATTGGTTTGGTCCGTGGCCCAGGAGTTGAGGACACCTGCTCTAGTCAAAATGTACATAAAAAGGATGAGTTTTGCTCCTCACTGATACCAGAAAAGACATATAATATGCAACAAAATGTTGACAATGGCTATATCTGAATAGCAGAATTACAGGTAATTTTTGTTTACTATTTTGTGTTTTGTGTTTTTCAAGGTAGAGCATGCATTCCTTTTGTAATTAGAAAAAGCAAACCGATGTTTATGCAACCTAAAACCTTATGATAAATCCAAGAGGAAAGTTAATCTCTGGAAAATTTACTCTAGAGGGTGAGGCCCAATCTTAAGCAGGCTGTCACTTTCCACGAAACCTTAGGCATTAGTTACTTGTTTCTGTATCATGCTTTAGAAACTCAACTAATGAAACATGACAACCTTTATAATCTAACTATTTTATTAATTTAAATGCACCTAAATCCTTTATCTGTGGTGTCATGGACTCTGGTATAGAATATTCTCTTAGCATTCCACATTAGGTTAAGACTAATTATACATCTCCCCTCTGAAGTTCAGTGCCTCAACAGTGCCTGTTTCATTTCCATAGGCCCAGGGCCCAGCTTGGTGCCCAATCATGTGAGTGCTCAGTAGCTATTAGACCAAATGAACTAAACTAGACTCTTATAATTATGAAATCTGATCCAGCAAGAAATGGTTAAACAGAGACAACTAGTTGCTATATAGTCCTTTATGGGTCAAGTATTTTCTTGGAAGCTCATTAACTAATTTATTTTAAGCCACTTATATTTTCCATTAGTTTTCAAATGGTTCACATACTCAAAAAAGAAACAAGCTGTGAGACTTTAGTCATTTAACATATGGAAACATGATATTTATGGGGGAAAAAAGTCACAAAATAATTAAAAATTTTCTCAGGTACTTAATATAAAATCATGGTCAAGATTTACTCATATTAAGGGAATGTCCAAGTGAAATCAGTACAACCAAACCTTTGATTATATTAAATTATAAACTTAACTTTTGCAAATATTCAGAACTTTCAGTTAACATATTCATTCTGTTTCCAAAAGGTAGTTTACTGGATGTTTTTAATTTGTCATTAGCTGTTATTCTCTGCATAAATATATCAAAATCCTGGAAAGCAATTTTTCCTTATACAAATATTTTCATCTGAAGACTTATTTTTGCTATTAAATTACTTGGGAAATAGGTTTCTAGATAGGTAGCCCAATGTTTATGCTATGCTGACTCAATGACATTCATAATGTCTTAATTAGTAAGGGCTAAATTAATAAGGCTTCATTATTCTAGTAATATTTTAAATAGATTATGATATAAAGTGCAAACACTTCTCCAGAACTATCTTTACCAACACAAAGGATATTATTATTTAATGTAGAATGCAGTTATCTAAAATGTTATTTATCCATAGCATGTTAACTCTAAAATAATGAGAATTTTAGCTTTGCTTCTTTCGAATAGTAGGTCTTAAAAGTGTTTTCCTTACTTTATGATCAAAAGATAAATATATATTTCTTCCAGTATAAAACAATTCTAACATCTGTACTTTGAGCTATACTTAAATTTACGTTTATATTTCATTACACACTAAATCATCAAAATAAACATTGAGGATTATGAAGGATTTGGCATTTAAGTGACCATTTCTGTAAATCATTTCTTTATAAATCACTTTTTTCATTTTAAAGGTTATTAATCATAGACTCTACAATAACGGAACTGGGAGATGACTACAAATTTGTTCACACATTGTAACTCAATGTATCAAAAAGTATACCTTTTTTTTTCAACTAATCTGATCTTCCTCAGAATTCCTCCTCAATAATCAGTTTATCATGAGCTTGCAGGAACTCCTGCATGTCTCCACTTCAAAGCATACTCTGCTACCACCTCCACTTTCTTGGGCTTTCTACATGTTGTGCATATGGACAGTGGGTCTCCTCTTCCTACTCTCCCACCCATAATCGGACTCAGTGTCAAAGCGGATCAAGGGTAAAGGCCCTTTGTTTTGGCTTTCTAATTACTGTATTTAACATTATCATTCCCATCCCCTGAGTCAACCAAGATAGGGAGGGGGCAGCCACTATACTCATGAATCTCTCACCTCCTCTAACTTTGCCTATCTCTTCCAGCCCTCACTGCAACCAAATAAAAGGGGCAACTTTTCCATCTCCTTTTTCATTATGTATCCTTTATAAATACATCATATCCTCTCCTTGAGGTAACATGTTGTACTGCTTTTTCTCCAGAGGCCATAATAACAGATAGAATACAAAGAAATACTAGCTTACTGATATAAGAGCTTCAAGAAGAAAGAATGAACTGTTATTGGTAAATATGTGGGCTGCAATGCCCACTCTGTATGACCAGCAGTGATTTGAATTAAGGCTGACTTTCACACTTATAGGACACAAAAGGTTTTAACTGTCACCAGGTTTACTTAGAAAGATACAGCAAGGGAAATATAGCATGTCTCTTCAATAAAAGTTCTTACTGCAGTCCAGGCATTGCTTCTCAGATTGCATTAAGATTATGTTCAACTTAGTTCTAAGAAATAAGATCCTGCAAGTGAATGCAGGCTATGCTGACACAAGAAAGCCTCATACATGAAGGGAACCATCATATATTGCCCGTGAGGGTATTTTCCAAGTCTCTACAAGATATACACTCAGTCATCCAGGGAATGTGGCTATGTTTTCTCCAACAGATTTTCATATGCTTGTGATCACATGGGTGCTTGGGTTTGTATGTCAACTGATAACCTTCTTAGTCCCAATAAGGAGCTGTCCTCAAAATAAACAATATTGAACGTAACTGACATTCCACATTCATCTTAACTAAGTATGTTTCCAAAAAAAATGTCAGCAAAGGGTAAACCCAAGGTTACCATCACATGTGAGACAGATTTATTCTTGATAACTCCTCTCAAAGGGGAAATATAAAAATATAGTCAATTTAAAGCAATAATAACACCTAATATGTGGGAAGAAAATAGTCTGAAATTAATATACTGATTAACAATAGAATATAAATTTCAGAGAGCTTGTGTATATCAGGATAATGGTAAAAATATTGATTAATTTCTGACTTTAAGTATTATATTTAAAATATCTGGAGTAATCACTAAAAGAGCAAATGTAGAATACCAAACTTCCAAATGTGTAGAAAACTGAAAGGGGATTTTAATGAAAAGACAAAGCTCATTCTGTTCAAAAGCAAGAAAATTTTTTAAAAAGGAGTGGAAGCAAAAAAGAAAACAGAGAGCTCATTTTAAGTTGGTGGAAGGGAACTTCAAGCATATCAGTTATTGTTATAAGCATAAATGGACTAAACTCTCCAAATTAAATTCAAAATAAATATTAGGTTAAAATAAAATATAAAAACATATTTAAGCTATGTGGTCTTTAAAAGAGACGTAGGAGAAAATGCTAAAGAATACTCCCAAGTAATTATATAATATCAGAAAAAATAGACTTCAAGGCAAAAAGAATTAATGGAGATAAAAAGGTACATGATTTTAAAAAGTTTCAATACATTATAAAGGAATACACAAATGAACAATGTTAGTAATGAAAAAGCACAACATAGAGATGTTTCAAAGATTTAAATGAATTATTAAGGGCTATAGTTAGAATTTTATAAAATTTAGAAAACCTAAATAAAGGAAACATTCCTAGAAAATCACAGCTTAGCCAAAATTGACTCAAGCAGAAATAGAAAACCCAAATAGTTTGTGTAAGATTGGTTTTAAAAGTAAGTTTTGCCAAAATAACAAATAAATCCAATCTCATAAACTCTTTCAAAGGAAAAAAGGAAGATACACTCCTCATTTTATGATGCTAGCATGCCCTATAACAAACTATATGAAGTAAATATAAGAAAAAAATGTAGTCCATTCTCACTCATAAAGACAGATTAAATAATTATGGAAATTATTAGCATATTCAATCATGAGTTAAAAGTTAAACATTATGAGCTAGGCAGATTTACACAAAAATCACAATTGGTTTAATTTGAAAATTAAGATAATTAATTGCATGTGTGTGTATATATATATATGTAAAACCATATGATTATTTCAATAAATACAGAAAAAGTATGTAATAAGTTGCAATATTGTGTATAGTAAAATACGCTAGACACTAGTAATGAAAGAGAAATCCCATAATATTTTACAGGAGATACATAAAAACCTCATTCTTATTGGTGAAATTTAAAAGTATTCCGTTTAAGATCAGGTATAAAGGCAAGAAACATTTTTACAGCATTTGCTGTCTTCTGCCTCTTTCTGTCTACCAGAAAAAGGAGAATCCAGATCAAGATGATGACATAGGAGGCTCCTGAATTTCCCCCTCCCACAGATGCACTGAATATACAGGTATACAGGGAGCAATTTCCTATGAGAAGTCCAGAAACTAGCTGAGTGATTCCTACACATCAAGTGATAATGGAGTAAATAAAGTGGAGTAAACATAAGTAAGAGAATCACTTAAAATAGAGTAGAAGACTATTAGGGAAGGGGGCCTATGCACATCTTGTGCCTCAATTCTCAGTGCTGCTATTAAGTGGTTAACCTATTGCTAAACTCAGCTTGAGGCTGAGTCATAAACATCTTAGAACAACATATGGACTTTACCTCCTCCTTGTTGTTTTCATCTCTCTCATTTGCATATTGGAACTAACCAATCCCTGTTAACCTAGCCAGCAATGCTTCATTTGCATGAAAGAACTACACTTTGTGAGTTTTGCCTTTATAAATCCTTTCTTCATTCTCTCCAGAGTGTGGTTTGGGTTGCTGCCTGAATCCATGCGTCTCAGATTGCAATCGTGCTCAAAATGTATTATATAATTGAAATTTGCTAAGATACTAGAACTTAAGTGCTCACCCCTGGCCCCCAAAAGGTAACTATGTGAGGTGACTGATGTGTTAATTAATTCAATGATGGGAATACTTTCACAAGGTATATGTATATCAAATAATCATATTGTACACTTTAAATATACTACAATTTTATTTGCCAATTATACTTCAGTAAAGCCAAAAAAATATTATTAAACACTTACAATTAGAAAAGGAATAAAGAGAAGAATGCATACTTTAATGATTACCAATAAAATTACCAGTTTGTTTAAATTACTGGGTCTAGCCAGTGGAATAAGACCAAAAAAAAAAGTACAAGGTATGAGGAATAGAAAAGATGAAACAAAACAGATATCATATGTAGATGATGTGATTATATATAAAATATGAAATAATCTGAAGATAAATTATTAGAATTAATAGACAATTTAGGAAGACAGATGGATACAAATAAACATATAAAGTTAATTGCATTTCTATATACTAGCAATGATCAATTAGTAAACCTAATTTATTAAAATATATCACCTAAAACAGCAACAAAGCATGTAAAATTCCTAGGAATTTGTTTAACAAAAGGTATTCCAGGTATTTTTGAGGAATTATAAAATTTTATATGTAGACTTTAAAAAAGAAAAATTTATGGTGAGGTAGATCACATCATCAGGTAAGAAGACTCAACATTCGTACAGAAGAGCAAATGACCAAGATAGATAAAATTCCTGAAGAAGATATACAAGAAGAGGGGTCAGACACAACCAGCTATAAAGACTTTTTAGAAATATGTAGAAAATAAGACAGTATGGGACCAATGTAAAGACAGTAAATAAACCAATGGAACAGAACAGAGAATCTAGAACTAAACTTGGACATGTACAGAGACAATGGGAATTGAAAACCAGTAGGGAAAAGAAAATATTCACTCAATAACTCTGGAGTAATTGGTTATGTATACAGAAGAAAGAAAACTGAAAAAATTGATCTTATAAAAATAATTTCAGGTCAATTAAAGATTTAATGCTAAACTCCAGCACTTGTAGAAGATAAATATATTTATGTTCTGTAGAACCTCAGGGCCGGGAAAGACTTCTAAATGGAATACAAAAAGTGCAAATCATAAAAGTAACAGAAACATTTGAGCATATTAAAGTTAAGGATTAATTTTATCAAGGGATACTAAAACCAGTAAAAACTCAAGCTATAAACTGAGAACATCTGCAATATAAAAAACTGAAAAGGAATTAGTATCTATAATACATAAATAACTTCTCAAATAACTTTAAAAAAATTAATGACTCAACATGGTCATTAGATATGAACAGAAATTTCACAGAAGAGGAAACACAAATGGTCAATAAACATGAAAAGATACTCAACCTCGCTGGTTATCAGGGATATTCAAATTAAATTCCCATATAAGATAGCATTTCACGACCACAGATTGTCAACAATTTTAAAAGTCAAACAATCTCAAATATTGCCAAGTATGTGACACAATAGAGTGCTCATCTGCTGTTGGTCGAAGTGTAAACTGATACTTCAACTTAGGGAAATATTTTGGCCTTTGTACATTCATATGATATATATATAGTCATTGACCATTTACTATGCATCTGGTACTATTCTGGGGCTATTGCATGAACAAAAAATATAAAGATTACCATTTTAAGTTAAACACGCACATCTTTTATGGCCTAAATTCCACTTTCTGAAGAGGATATGCCCTACAGAAGGTAAATATATAACCTAGAGAAATCTGCACATATACACATATGTAAATGTTCAAAATAGTACTGCTAATCAAATGAAGAAAGAAGGGTTATAGGAAAATGTGTATCATCGGTTGAATGAATAAATCAATTGAAGTATGGAATATAAAAATATAAAACGACATTGAAACTGAATGAATTACAGCTACATATCAAAAAATATAAATCTCAAAAAATGTGTTAGTAGAAGATTATGTAACAATAGATTAAAACTAAGCCTATCCTAAAGACGTATACATATTTAGTGGTAAACTATAAAGAAAAACAAGGGAATAATTAACACAGAATTTGAAGAGAATTACTTCTGGGCAGTAAGAAAGTAGGGGGCATTTAATGTAGGGTTTTCTTTTTGAATTAGGTCAGACGTATATGGGAGTTTGATTTATCTTTTGAAAAGTACATCTATGATTTATATACATTTTGAAAATATTTTATTTTTACATTTTAAAAACTCTATGTCCTTAAAATATTAATTAGGCTGTTTCTTTGTGTGCTCATCAATCTGAACCAAAACTATAAAATAATAAAATCAAAGCCTCACAAATGTCACTGCTTATATATCATATAAAAAATAGTATGTCCTATAACAGCATAATCTTGTCTCAGTGAAAGTTTTAAAAGCAATTTAAACTCATCAGAAAACTAAATAAAGGAAAATAGATATATGATAATATGGTTATCAAGAAAAGAATTTATAGTATTTTACGAAATTGTTTAAAGGTTCAATTAAATTCATGCTCTAAAAATATTTACATATGTAAATTTTTCCAGAGACATGCCTACTACAGTAGAATCATTCTATAATTTGCCCCATTAAGAAAAAACCTTGAAACCTTGAAACCTTGAAAATGGTTAACAAACATGTTAGAAATTATTTGTAAGAGTTTATAATGTTAGAAATAATAGTTAGTAAACATTATTCAAACATAATTTCAGTTTAAGGTTAGCAGATGAGGCTGAGGTAATGCTTTTCAGAATAGAAATATTAAAATAGGGACTTTTTTTAAAAAGCTCAATAATTATTTTGACCCTTTAAACCAAATTCTAATAAATAACTCCTCTTAAGACTCTAGCTGGAAAATTAGAAAGGAAGGAAATATATCTATCATCCTTGATGTACAGAACAGTGCTTATATACATAAATGAATTATTTTTACACAAAATTCTTAATATAAATTTTGTAATTTAACTATAACAATTTTTCTATAAAATAAGCTTATTTAAAAAATATAAAGCTCATTTGAAATTACATGAAATAAATAACGGTCAATATATATTTTGAAAATGATTTCTAAATCTATGCCACTATTGGTAGTCATATATGCATATATAATTTGGGGAAATTTTCACAATACATGTTAAACAAATGAGAATTACAATGAATTGGTTTCACTACTCTATAGCTACAGTAGTAAATATGATGAAATATTAATTAAGTTTATAGAATGAATGTTTAATTTCACCCATGAGATAAGGAAGTACACAGGCATATTTTTCACAACTTCGGTATAGTAAGAAAAAAGGCTTCTGTGATTAAAGGTTCAGTGCACACTGTTCAATCAAATAATCTAATTTCTAAACACAAGTATTTTAAAATGTCAAGTGAAATTAGTCTAGGAGAGATGTTGATTTTCATTGAAAAGGTTAGTCATAAATGAAATACTGCTTTAATCACATTTACCTATGACATACTTTGTATAATCAATTAAAAAAAGCAAGATTCAATTACCTTAAAATTACCCACTACATATATGTATGCCTGCATGTGTATATGTATATATGTAAATGTATATAATGTGTGTATATATATATATATATATATATATATATATATATATATACACACAGACACACAAATATATATATTTTTTTTCCCCTTTTCTTTTGATATATACATACATAAGAAGGTCATTTTAGACATTTTTTCTGGATGCTATAAATTAAGATACTGGGTTTTTACACAATGTATCTTTGGTACACAGTCATAATGTTCTCTTTCTCTAGCTTTGTCAGTTTCACACTGCTCTACAGTGTGAAAGGGACAAGAAATGGTATAAAACCAATAACTGGAAAGCACAGAAATTTAGCAAAAACTTACTATGTACATTGTTTGAAAAAGGCTAAAAAAATAAACATTTGATAATATTGACTATGTTTCAATTTGATGAGATGTTTTGGACAAAGAACTCCAGATTCTTCTAAATGTAAGAGCCTTTATATATATACAAATATTTAAAAAATCAAAGTAGGATAATCTAGACCACAGCAAACTACCTTACTACCTTATAGGGGAAAATGTATACTGTTCTTAGAATGAAATCTTAAAGCCACAGCATCTACTTATCTCCCTAGAGTTAAGTTGTAGTTACCACTTTTGAATTCTCGTGTATAATGGTCATTTCAAACCCTCTCTCCAAAACAACCTTTTCAACTTCCCTTACAACAAGTAGGAAAGAGCAATTTTTTAAAAAGTGGAAGGTATCTTTGGTATTCTGTCTTTCTCTTTGCTAAAATATCTTGTCTATCCATTATCCTAATAAATTAGTTACCATTATTTAAGGTTTCAGAGGTAGAAAACCACTTCTTGCCTCCTTTTATCTACTTAATACACGTCTTGCTCTTCTTCATATCCTTCCTGTGTTTCTATCTATCCATTCCACCCCATTCAAGGCACTGTTTTAATAATAGAGTTAAACAACCCTGGAATGACATTCCTAACACTTCTACTGACTAGCTGTGGTAATTAAGGGCAGTTACTCTCTGGGTTGCTATTGCTCACTATGAGAGTATTAGTACTTATATTGCAGCAATTTTTTAAGCATTAAATGTGATTTTATAAAATAGCACTTAGCACAGTTGTTGGCACATGGTAAAAACTCAGTAAGTTGTGATGGTGGTGGTTTAGTATTTTTATTATATTATTCATTATTGCTCCCATTCTAGACTTTCTACCTTATTTCATTATGGCAAAGTCCAGTATCAATAACTCGAAAGTAGTCAGAAAATTATAGGCTAGTTCTGTTTGCTTAATAAGTGACATAATAATGATGAAGAGGAGGAGGAGATAATATTATAGTAATAATAATTATGTAAACATGTTTCCTAGACACAATTTCATGTAATATGCACAGCATCTCTGTAAGTTTGTAGGGCAGATATTATTTTCCTTATTTTAACAATGAGGAAATAAAATCACAGAGAGGTTAAATAAGTAGCTAACAAGACGGTGACTGGACATTGAGCCAGTTAACACAAAATAGAGACCAGAACTCATATCACTTCAACCCAAGTATTTCACGATGTGTGAGTCAAATGACCATGCCATTCCATCTCGAAATACTAACCCTTTGGTGTAAGCAATGTTTCATGTGTGTTTCATGAAACACCTGGACTACAGTGATCTGTTCAAAGGAGTTGAACAAATACTCAACATTAAAATTAATCCTAAAATTTATATGGAACCATAAAAACCCCAAATTGCCACAGCAATCTTGAGAAAGAGGAATACAGTTGGAGATATCACACTACCTGATATCAAACTATACTACAAGGCTACAGTAATCAAACAGCCTGGTACTGGCATAAAAACATACATTGATCAATGAAACAGAATAGAGAACACAGAAATAAATCCATGCTTATACGCTTATTTAATATATGACAAAGGAGCAAAAATATATAATGGGATAAAGAAAGTCTCTTCAATAAATGGTATTGGGAAAATTGAACAGATGTGCGCAAAAAATATGAAACTGGACCACCTTCTTAACTGTATACAAGAATAGACTCAAAATGGATTAAAGATTTAAATGTAAGACCCAAAACCATAAAACTTCTAGAAGAAAACATGGGCAGTAATCTCTCCAATACTGCTACTAGTAATTTCTTTTCAGATATATCTCCTCAGACAAGGGAAACAAAAGAAAATATAAACAAATGGGACTATATCAAACTATATGGGACTATATCAAAAAGTTTTTGCACAGCAAAGGAAACCATTGACAAAACGAAAAGACAACCAACTGAATGGGAGAAGATATTCATTTATGATATATTTGATAAGGAGTTAATGTCCAATATATATAAAGAACTCATACAACTCAACAACAACAACAACAAAACAAACAATCCTTTTAAAAAATGGGCAAAAGACCGGAATAGATATTTCTCCAAAGAGGAAATACAGATGGCCAATAGATAGATGAAAAGATGCTCAAGGTCACTAATCATCAGAGAAATGCAAATTAAAACCACAATGGGTAACCTGTCAGAATGGCTACCAACTATAAACCAAAGAACAAAAAGTGTTGGCGAGGACGTGGCGAAAAGGGAACCTTCATACACTGTTGGTGGGACTGAAAATTGGGACAGCCGCTATGGAAAACAGTCCAAAAAATTAAAAATAGACATTTTTCAAAAAATTAAAAATAGACATACCTTCTGACCCAGCAATTGCACTTCTGGGTATTTATCCAAAGAAAACCAAAACAGTAATTTGTAAAGATCAATGCATTCCCATGTTCATGGAAGCATAATTTACAATAGCCAAGATATGAAAGCAACCTAAATGCTCATCAACAGACAATTGGATAAAGAAGTTATTGTTCATATATATAATGGAATATTACTCAGCTATGAAAAAAAAGAAAGAAATCCTACCATTTGCAATGATATGGATGGACCTAGAGGTTACTATGCTCAGCGAAATAAGTCAGAGAGAGAACGATAAATACCATATGATTTCACTTATATGAGGAATCTAAGGAATATAAAGAACAAAACTAATCAAAAAGAGACTCACAAATATAGAGGACAATCTAGTGATGGCCAGAGATGAGGGGGACTGGGGAGTTGGGAGAAAGGGGTGAAGAGTTAAAGAAGTACAAATTAGTAGCTGATGGTCATGGGGACGGAGAACACAGCATAGGGAATGTAGTCAGCAGTAATCTAATGACTAGATATAGAGCCAGAGGAGAGAGAGTAATCAGGGAGATCATTTCATAAACTATATAAATGTCTAACCAATGTACTGTATACTTGAAACTAAAAATAAAATTTTAAAAAATAGATCACAGATTCCTTGGAAGGTGATTTGAATACAGCAGAAGAAAGATAATTTATCAGGTTACCCTTCAATTTCTATGACTTTGTTATTTTTACAAGTTCAAAATACATTAAAATAGACTCTAACATGAATTGCCCTACTCAAAATATCTATCAGTTATATCTTTCCAAAATGTAACACTCCAAAAAATATAAAATGTAGCTGATTTATTTTCTCATGCGCAGAACTTTCAGGTGGAGTTGTATTAGCCAAGCAATATTAGGATCCTTCATCATAAACTATCTTCTAATGTAACAGTTGGGAAAGGTCCTATATAATTGAGAAAATAATATCTGAAAAGTATATAATTGCTACAGTTATAAATAACGACTTCTAGCCATTTAAAGATTAACTGTGGGAAAGAGCAAGAATGCTCACCACCCAAAAATATTGATAATCTAAAGTAGACTATAATCATACAGTCTTTCTGCTTGGATAGATTTTTTTAAATTTTGGGAACAGAATTATATACAAAACAAGGATAAATTGAGAATTATATGATTAAAATATAACCAATGAACATGTCCAAATGAGAACTGTTTTGAACAACCACCATGGAAAAATACCATGTCATACCTAAATTCTACATATTTAAGCCATATGGAGCACACTGAAGCTACCATAAAGTGACTGAAAAGATTTATTTTGAATATTGAGGAAATCTTACTTGTGAGCAGATGCCGAGACTAGCATGGAGGCAAGCAGGTTTTCATTGGGTGACTAATCACATCAGTGGAGGCATTTTTGTAAAGTCTACTAAAAGGATATTTAGTAGTAAAATGCATGCAGATTGATGATAACAAACAATAAAAGCACTTACAGATATTTCTGAAAAGCATCACAATCATGATCCACGCGCTGAATCTTAAAACAGTGGGTAGTTTATCCCATTTTCAAAGAGCAACTGCCCTTTTGTCAGGTTTGACTGTTTTCAAAGATCAATGAGAAATTTTCTTGAATAAAATGCTCACGATTAAACTCTTGCAGCCTAACTCTCATTTAATCCTTCATGTTTTGAGAGTTGCTAAGTCTGGAGTAACTCAAAACACATGACAAATTTTCTTCTTTTTAAAACTACAAACTCAGTCAACCTTCAAAAATCTACGTGAAGGGTAAAATAGTGGCTATAATACTGACATGCTACCCGCTGCACCAAGCGGGCCACTTGGAAGCACAGACCTAATTTGAAATACTAAATCTACAGGAAGATGCTTTAAAACTGCTAATTAACTTACAAATCAAGTATTGCAATGCAGTTCATCTGTAATAGGTACAGCTTCTGTACTGATAAAAGAATTTAGGAGAAAAGTTATGCTTAATAAATACTATCAAATAAACACCTGAATGAATGAATGAATGGATGGATGGATGGATGAGTAGGAAAGGAATATATACACAGGAAGTTTAGCGTGAAATAATAGAAAAATTCTCGACAATGAACAGCATGTTCTAAGGCACTAAAAGTTACAAACAGTCTACTGCGACATTTTTTCTTTTTACTGTAAAAATGTAACTCAGGCCTTATCATGGAAATCACTAGTTAAAATGGATTAAATTCTTAGAAATATGCATTTAGTGGACAGAAATGCAAATATTTCTTTAAGCAAAATATGCGTACATTTTAGATCTGGCTAGTATTATTCCCATTTTGCACAAAAGAGATAGCTAAGGATAGAAACCTAGAAAAGTGTACAGCTGCTTTTATTTTCAAAATTACCATATTTTTAAGCATGTGTCAGGCTCTGTAGCATCCCTAACTTCATTTGATAATTACTCTTACCTAATGGGTACATTTTACAGATGCAAAAACTAAGTTTAGAGAGTTAGAGAACTTTCCCACACAGCTAATAAGAGTCTGGGCCAGGGTTTGGACCTGTGGATGACTCATGTCAAACGACAAACTCTTTGTCACTATGCTCTATTATCTCACTCTTAATAGTTCTTTCACAATCATTTGCTTCTTTCAAAGACTCTCCATTACCTATACAGCAGAGCATAATCCCTTTAATCAGTGATTCTCAAAGGTGGCTTTAGAATAAACAGAAGAGCTTTTAAAATCACCCATACTAGTGATTGTAATTGATTGTAATTTGATCAGGGAAGAACCTGGCTATCAGTACTATTTTATAGTCCCCAACTAAAGCACAACCGGGACTTAGAAGGCTCCAGAGACTTGCACACTGTGCCCTCTATAACTAGCTTGCCTGCTTTGCAAAATGCTTTTTCCTGACATTTCTTCACAGCCACCTCACCCTGCAGACATACTACAAACAGACCTCCATTTGGCACTAATCTTTACACAAAGAAATAATACCTATCAAAGGAAAGGAACTTACTTATTTAGATTAGGATCTCTCACTCTTTCTTTCTTGTACAAATGTTCAGCCTTTATAGTTTCCGTATTATAATTCCTGTGCTGATTCATAGACGCTTCTTTGAACCTTATTAAAACTACCTACCATAGCAAGTTGGTAAGGCATCTTTCCCTGCTCTATTTCTGTTGTCATTTTTATGAGGCAGAGAAAGATGTAAATTCATAGAATATTAGCATTAGGTCAACAGAAATGGTGTCCAGTTAGCTCAGCCAATTAGAGCATGATACTAATGAGACTACTATCCTGGCTTTCCTGCCATCTAGTTGGCTCTGTGTAGATTCAAAGGCATAAATGTTACCCTTAATTATGGGTAGGCAATACATAAATATATATGATCAGCAATTGTGCAGCTGATCATAATAGAAAAGGGTATATATATATATATATATATATATATATATATAGGTATGTCTGTGTGTGTGTGTGTGTGTGTGTGCTGTGTACAGTATATAGGGTATATATATATATGGCTCTGTGAAAATCCAATAGTATCATCTTTAATTGCAAACAAGAGCATATTTTAAAAAGCATCACTACAGCCAATTTAGACCAGTTAGAAGACAGAAGGAAAATGTCTAGTTAATATCATCAATAGTCAGTTGATTATAATATTAATCAGGTCCTTCATGCCATATTTCTGCAAGTTGACATTGAATATAAGATAAAATCACTCCCACTTCAGCTCAGCTGGAATTCTGAGTTTATTAAACAAAAAAAAATGAGTTAAATTAACTTTCAAACTCAGCATTAAACCCTCAGAAGCAAGGGAATTCATGATAAAACGTCTATCATCTCATCATGACTGTATTACAACCCCAAAGGTAAGATCACCAAGTATGAGTTTCTCAAACAGAGGACTCAATGTATGAGATTAAAAAACAAATTCACTGTACAACAGGGAAGCTCAGTGCTGTACAGGAAGTTGTCATGTTTATAGACTTAAGGTATGCCTTACTATTATTTTAACGTGGTTTTGGTCCTTCTTTCTTTTTCTTTTAATATGGTAGTGCAACTTGCACTGAGGTACTTTGGCATTTTTCTTTCACAAAGCTGAAGTCCCTGAAGGCCCTGGATTTTTACACAGACACTCAAAAATAAGACAAGTGAAAATATTTCTATGGGACACTCAAGTGACTGTGTGAATACTTGATCAAATTTCCAGCAAGTTCTGGGAAAAAAACACACACTATCTAGCACACTAAGGCTGGACACTGGGAATGGTTCTAGAGGGTCAATGTAACATCTGCTCGAGACTTGACCAAACAGCATATTTTTACCTGAATTTACAGAGAGCAGACTCTTGAGAGGACAAAGGGCAGTAGGACTAGATCATCATCCAATTACCTGGTGAAATGGCTTCTACTTTACATCTTTTCTCATCCATTAATTGTGTCTAGAAACAATGAGGTCATCATCTGGCAATCCTAAGAGCTTTTGCTGTGATAACTCTTGATCACATCGCATTACTTTCATTTTCCCTCCACTTTCATCTTTCATTTTGTTTTTAATATGAATATATTGATTATTCTCAAAAGTAAATCACATATATGTTTAAAAATTCAAAACTACAAAAGTGTATAATAGTTCAATGTAAGTCTATTTCAAACAGTACAAAAGGGAACATAACTTTGAATTCAGTTCCCAATACTCTATAAAATTCATTCATCCCTTCTTTCTCTCTTTCTTCTTCCCCTTACCTCCTTCCCTCTCTCTCTGTATATACATGTACATACACACATAAGCACACAAACACATATATATATCTTTTACACAAACAATATGTACTTTGTTCTGCATATTGCTTGTTTTACTTATATCTTTTATCTTATTCCATATTAGCTCCTATAGGTATACTTTGTTATTTTAAATTACTGCATAATATTGTCTTTGTTTTTAACATTCGTGACCCTCACCCCCAATTCATATATTGAACTCCTAATGCCCAATGTGATGGTATTAGGAGGTAAAACCTTTAGGAAATGCTTGGGTCATGGGGGTAGAACCATCATAAATACGATTCATGTTTTCATAAAAGAGACCCCACAGAGATCCTATGCTCCTTTTGTCATGTATGAGGATACAAGGAGAAGTCTGTGACCTGGAAGGGGCTCCTCACTCCACCATGTTGGCAACCTGATCTCAGATTTCCAGTCTTCAAAACTGCAAGAAATAAATTCCTGTTGTTTATAAGCTACTCAGTCTGTGGCATTTTGTCATAGCATCCCAAATTGGTTAAGAGAATATCAAAGAGCATGAATGAACCATTAATGTTATTATCACCCATTGCTGCGTACTTTTTTCTATATTTTTCTACCACAAATAATGTTACAATAAAATCCTGCATGTATTTGTATATAAACACATGCAAGAAAATATATTGTTCTATGTAGCATATACAAGCATATATATATATTGCCTAAATCTGGGGTAGTAAAATTGCTGGGTCAAAAGATGTGCATATTTTAAATTTTGATAGTTATTGCCACATTGCCCTACAAAAACATGAACCAATTTATACTCTGCCCACCAACATATGAGAGGGTCTCCAGGCCTACACATTCTCCAACTCATCATAAGGTCTGATCTTGCCCTCTGACAGGGAAGAAAAATAGTGTCTCACTGTAGTTTTAAATAAAGAATAAATATTTTTATAAGCAGCAATATCAAATAATTTATCGAGTTCTATACAAGTATCCATATACTCTGTATTCAACTGTCCAATAGTGTATTCAAGTGTCCTATCCTTTAGTCAA
Organism: Pteropus medius; assembly: GCF_902729225.1. Classification (NCBI taxonomy): domain Eukaryota; kingdom Metazoa; phylum Chordata; class Mammalia; order Chiroptera; family Pteropodidae; genus Pteropus; species Pteropus medius. The sequence continues at coordinate 38,122,329 of NW_024354875.1, forward strand.
TATTTTAAGTATATCATTTACTACATGTCAAGTATTGTGTTGAGAGTCATGTATTTAAAAGAATTAGACACAGTTCCTAGCCTCAAGGCAGTCAGATAGGAGAGAAAGGTAATTCAAAATAATACGCATGTGATAAGTACAGTAATTAAATATTTATACTATTGGATGTAGAAGTAATTAACTCTGGATAAACTTGTTCCTTAAATATATCTTGCTTATGTAACTTATTTTTACATTTCCTAAACATATTCAAATGTGATAAGGAAAATATAACACATTGGTCAGCAAGAAGCATGACTGTGGCAATTATAACTAATAATTAAAAGTTCTGATCACATGAAAATTATTTTAACTGACTCATCATATATATAATCTATATTTATTACAATAAGAATATGCAGAATCTTTTATAAAAACTATCTTGTTTGATACTTGTTTTGGAGCCTTACAACTTTATCTAAAAAATAAATCATAGCATTTCTCCATGCATTTTGCAGATTTTTTAGCTCTTCTTTTGATTAACAGAATCAAAGCACAACCTTTAGTTCTCTGCCCTTCCCCCTCCCTCAACACATTGAACCGTTAAATTTTTAATATATAATGGTGATTCTTATTAACTATTTAACTTGTTACATTGTGTTTGTCCTAAAGTACGAGGTGTGTTAAGGGTAGTTAACTATATTACACAGAAAGCCCTTTAAGTGTTTAGATTCTATAAAATGTGATGTCAACATCATTGACTAGTATGACTACTACTTGAGATTTTATTATCATTCCAACCTTCTTTATAGCTTTCTTCCAATCAATGAAAAAACTCTAAAACTTTATCCCTGGAGTAAATTTCACTCACTGATCACACTCTTTTTTCACATCTTTCCTTAATGTCCAAACTTTGTCACATTGTTTGTAGTCTACTGGTAAGTTCTCACTCAAATGTAAATATTCAAGCTGGGCTGCCCACAAAACTATTAAGAAGGAGCTGGTGTGATGTATGAAAGTTGGGGGTAGGGACAGGGAGCAAGAGGTTTAGGTTTGACTCTCAGCTCTTTTAGGCAAGACATTCACTTTTTGTGAAGGCTGATTTACTATCAGTATAATGAGCAAAAACTACTTTACTTCCTAGAGTTATGGTAAGAATCAAACAAAATAATAGATGCAAAAAAGATGAAGAGTTATAAGCAATAAAGTTCCCCAAACTCCTCTCAGAATCTCTCTTCCTTTCCCACCCATTCCCAATTCTCTGTGGCCTCCACCTACCCAAAGCTTCCTCCATTTGGAATTCCTATGCTTCCGTCCCATATCTCTCACCAATATTTACCTGCTCTGGGTTTTATCTCTCAGACTCTAATTTTAACTAGAAGACAGCTATATGTAAGAAAGAATAATTTCTAAATAATAATGGACTACATTTATTAAGTACTTACTCACCACATGCCAAACCATAAAGTCATCATTGGCAACCTCACAGCTTTTACCATAACTTCTGATTATATAATTTCTCCCATTTCCCTCAACTTGTCATGCAAGGAACTTATACATTATTCTCACTCAATTTTTTCAACAAATCTATGCAGTAGAGTCTATTATTATTGTTTTACAGATAAGGAAACTGAGACTTGGAAAGTGAAATAATTTGCCCATGGTCATGCAACTAAGTTGTGGTAGAGCTGTGTTTTAAACCTCACAAAATGTCCTCCCTTAATCACTGTGTTCTGCTGCTTCTCCTAGATCCAGAACTAGTGTAATGAACAAATGATCCTGATATATTACCTTATTAATTTAACATGCTCATATAATTATAGAGTCTGAACTAAGAACACCATCTATTTTAACCATCCATCCAACCCTTATCCTCCTTTATCATACACCTAAGTTACATTCTGCCTTTTGCTTCGAAAACAATGAGGGATATGCACTATGTCCAAAAAAGGAATCCCTTCATATTCAAACAGCTCTACTGGGAAGTTCTTTATATCAAGTGAAAATCTTTCTTCTTGAACAGCCCGTCCACTAATCTCGATTTTACCAGGAAGCTTTATTGAACATCTATAATTCAAATGTTACAATATAATAATTCCCCTAATGATTTCTTCATATCGTACTCAGTGCACCTTTGCCATGGTGGTTATTCTCTAAAGAAAGTACCTAAAACTCTCTGCACTTCTCCCAAACTCCAGGCATGCTCTGACCAGCTGAGCAAACTTCATTGTTACAGATACTCTATTTCCTCTAATCCTATCTAAGATCCATTAAGATTGGTGGGTGGAGGGGCAATCATATCATGCTTTTGACTCATATATGAGTTTATAGTTCATCAATACTCCTGCATATTTTCTCTCTCTTCCATTTACTGTAGTTGAAACTGATCATGTTGGGGTTAGTCCATCTCTCTAAAACAGTGGTTCTAAATGGGGCTGCACACTGGAATCACCTTGAGAGCTTTGTAAATATTGATTCCTGGGTTACACACCCAGAGATTCTTATTTATTTGGTATGGGATGGGGCCTAGGTGTTAAGATTTATATTCATTGTGTTTCCTATGTATTTATTAGCTTAGCTTCATATCACCTACAAATTTAATGACCAGGTAATCAACATTCTCACCAAGTCACTGCAGAGTCCTGGGAGCCTTACTTTAAGATAACATTGACCAGATACACTTGGATATAGTCAGTCAACCAGTTGCGGATCCACTAACTCACTTTATCATTCAGTCCACAGTTTTCTATTTTGTTCACAAAATAATATCAACAAAGATTTTGTTAAATGTTTTACAGAGAGCTAGTCAAGGGCAGTGGTAAAAACTATAGATTCTGGACTGCCTAGGTTCAAATCCCAGCTGAGTTAGCTGAATGATTTGGGGCAAGTAATCTAACCTCTCTGTATTTATTTCCCTACTTGTAAAGTAGGCATAATAGACCTTACTTATAGGGTTGTTACACAAATTGCATACTTCAAGAGTTTATATACTTGAAGAGTCTGGCATGTATGTAGAGTGAAAGTATTAGTTATCACTACTGTTAATACTAAGCCCTATTATATACAATTTACTACTGCATTCACTCAATTAAAGGACGATGACAAAATTTACTGATAGGGATCTGATACTAGTTAAGCCAGTTGTAGCTGAAGCAAGAAGTGTTAGAGATCATTTTTAAGCCACCCGTATTCTCTCCTCACCCCAATTAAAGCATGATTCACAATGCAGTACAGGATTTATAACTACTGTGCACACAGAGTGACATCCATTACTTGCACTAATATACCTAAAAGTGATAGTGCACCTAAATCACACAAAATCCAAAAGCTCCACTTAAGCAAGAGTTAACTAATTATCATGAATACAGTATTACCCATTGCGCAGTAATAAAAATACATGAAATGGAGAAAATTACCAGAAAAAGTCCCTGTTGATTCATCTCTGAATCTGCTTATTCCTGAATATTTTGACATTTCTTCAAAATTCAGGCTCCCTTTTCCAGTACCCCTCAAATAAAACTTGAGTAAAGAAATACCATTTTAACTTGCTGGAAGAAACAGAAGGTTATGAGATGTAAATTCGTTCCCTCCATCATCTTCTAAAAAACCAACACTGCCAAAGAGTGGATCAGAGAAAAAGAAATAGAACTGGAAATACCATAGATCTCCCAGTAAAATTCACACGCCATTCTGAAATGCCAGCAAAAGATGTTCAGCTAAATGCCCCAGGGGTGTTGCAGATGCCCTGGCTAGAATCAGAACACAGAAGTCTCCTCTCTCTGAAAGAACAGGAGTTTGCCATTTGCCATTAAAACATAGCTATTGAGCAATTATAGGAAATTAAATGAAATAGAATCTCTCAAGTTACTAGCTACTTTAACTTACCCACCAGTGCCTTTTCTAAAAATTGCGCATACTTGCAAAGAAAAAAAAATATTTTTGAAGATATTTAGCGATCAAAATTTAGATTATGGATTCACATTGGTATTTTACCATAACAAACAGACCACACAGCCAATAGGATTGATTTAAGTAGGAAGACATTGGAGCTGACAACGAGACTAAAATAAAGTGATACTTAAGATAAAGAGGAATCAGAACATAGTTTAGATATCAGAAAAGGCACCAGTATCATTTTAAACAATTAGAAGTAATTCATAACAGTAACATTTATGACTAGGCAAAGGCGAAAAACAGATTGATAAGGAGAGGCAAAAAAATATCTTTTGAGATCCAAAGTAATCATATTGAAATAGAGGTATACTGTTAATAGACATGAAAAAAACGAAAGTAAATTAGAATTTGCCCCATAGGACAATAGACATTGAGAAATGACCTAGATCAATGGGGGTACCATTTAGCTGAAAGAAGATTACTGAACAGTTCATTGGGCTGCTAGAGTTACTCCATTTCCAAAATTTGGGTTAATTGCTCTCACATTCGACTAATCGATTTGGGCTCAAAACTTTCTGATTTGACATGTCACATGACTGACGGAGAGAAAACTGAGGTGGCATTTTACAGGGGGTACAAAAAGGTTAGCTTAAAGAATATACTCCAAATCTGTCCTCTACATTATTCACTAAATAGCTGCAAAGTAGCCTAACACAAAAATTCTGTTACAGTATATGTAAGTTTGCTTCTATATTTTTTTTCTCATTTTGAGAAAAAAAATTATACACTGATGTCTAGTCGCTCCTGTTGAGGATATTTACAAAAATATAAGAGGGTGGAGGAAAATATTGGGAAGTGAGAAGAGAGAAGAAAGGTAATGTAGGAGGCTGAGTGAGCAAAGAGGGTTTTACAATATAGCCTTATGTAAGGTGAAGGAAGATGAATGAGCCTTTATTCCTTTATTCCCCTGTGAGGAGGTTGCCAGATGTGTGAGAGTGACATTCAGAGCCAGGATAGAATGTTGTGCTCTGTTCTGGTGACATTAAGATTGGAGTAACTCTGGGCTGGGAACAGTATTTTTGATAAACATCTTAGCATTTATACATGGGTATTATATCATATATTAATATGTTGTTTAAAATTTCAATAAAGACCTGCCTATAAATATTTTGATATATGAGGCACAAAGTAGGTACACAATAAATGTCTCTATTCTATTTTACTCAGCTATGGTGCACTGAATAATTAAATTAACTCATAGATTTTCTTCTAAGTCAAGTGTGCAAGTTACTCTGCCTATATGAGAAACCTAGGAAGTAGCGATCAAAAGTAAAAGTTCTAAAATCCAAATTCAAACTATGAACATTTGAATAAAGTCCAGATGGAGGGGTAAAGGGGGGCACTGAGGGAGGGACCTCTCATTAGGCATCTTATCTATAAAACAAAATTAGTTTATAAACATCTCAAATCTGTTGAGGGTTCACAATCCTGAAAATGTTCTAGTTGGCAAGGGATAACAATTGGAAATTAATTGTACAATTTTCAATATTTTTTACTTAAAATGTTACTGATAGCTATTATTTAATGTGCTGCCTTTTTTGTTTTACCTCAGTATTTACAGGAGGCTTTCCTATCCTTACTCAGTATTTCTGCTCCACCAATCTTATTTTTTAATACTATTTTAAGTTTCTCAAATGTAAACTTTATCATAGGAGTTTCCAGGCATAAACTCTAACAGTAGAAACTTACTGGATTGCTTTTACAGGAATGTGAAGCCTTCTTTTCAGTTTTGGTAGATTCAATTAGCTAGGTAATTACCAGACATTCACATTCTCATTTAGAAACTTCAGGTAGGATTCCCATACTAAATACAGGACACTCAGTCAAATTTGGATTTTAGTTTAACAATGAGTCATTTTTAGGACAGGTATGTCCCAAATATTGCATGAGACATACTTATACTAAAAATTATTCATCACCACAGCAACATATCTCAAAACAAAGTACAAACTATATAAATAGTTCATACTAATTACTGAACATATACTTTGGGAAAGCTCAATGAACTTGAAGAGTATCTTCATTTTTGCAATCATGTTTCTCAACTAAAGCAGGTTTACTACATCAGCTATATTTCATTACTAATCATTTTCAAATCTGCTAAAGGAAACTCAGGATTTTTATCTCTTGATATAAAAGTGAAAAGATGTAGGCAAATCATTGAGATTCATGAAGATCCCATATCCTCGTGATAACTTTCTAAATCCTACTCCTCGTGAAAGAGAAGTTAACTGTTAATACTTCAGGCAGATATACTAAATTATCCCTCACTTCCTTTAGTAAATTTTCTATGATCTATGTACTATGACAAGTTTCACTATTCTAAGAATATTCTGACATTATAAAACTTCTCTAAAGATTTCATTTATTAAACACATTACATCATCAGGAAATTCAAAGAGAAAAATCTCAATGCCCTTTTAACCTTCTAAATCTCAACCCACAAAACCAATTTGTTTCATGAGCTTTGGGGAAGTGAGAAATCTGATACATTTATTTGTAAGTCAAAATCTAAAACAAAATCCCCCTGACAATCTGATGATGACTTGTGACATAACATTCCCAAAAGAACAGAAGAAAAATAAGCTGTTTAAAATTATGCTTCATCTAAAAACAGAAAATCTTCTAATTATAATAGCACATATTATATCCCTACATTTTAATAAATAACATTTTATCTTGAATCCTAGATCACATGAAATCACTTAACCTAGGCAAAAATCCAAGGATTAACAAGAAAAAAAATCACAAAATCCAAGATTTAAGAAGTGTTTTCAGTTCTATTGTCAAAGCCATGTAAAAGAAAAAGTATAAAAGTACCATTTCAACATGTACTCTACTCCATACATATACACAGACACAGACACAGACACAGACACAGACACAGACACAGACACAGACACACACACACACACACACACACACACACACATTACAACCACGCAAAGAATACACACAAGAATACTTCATTAAATGTCATTGGTAGCTAATTTTGATCACCTCTATTTCAAAACACATTATGATCAACAAAACTTCAACAAGGTATATTTTTTGATGGAAAGAAAAAAGCTAAGGAAATCATTCTTACAAAATTTACAAATATACTTGATCTATTAACTCTGTGGAAACAAATAAAAACTATTTTTAATATTTTTATAATTTTAGTATTTGAGAGGTTTTACTTTTTAAGATGAGGCAGTTTTATAAAAGAAGACATTTTTCAACATTGTTAACGTATCTTGAAAGTGTTTAATTTTATTCCTTAACTAACCCTTCTCATAGCATGCATATGTATAATTATGAGTAACATACATTGACTAAAAAATATATAAAACTTTTGCATTATCTCTAATAATGTTCTAGGAAGTATATAGAAACAAGCAGATAAGTCTAATGCACAATATGGCCAGCACTAACAGAGCGGTTTTCTACAAATGCATTGCAAAAAGTTGAACACTTTCCATTTCAGAATAAAACTATTTTTATGTCACATGTCAAGTAAGGTCCAGAGTGGATAATGTTAGCAACTTTAAATTTGTAGATCGTGGATTAAACAACATAAAGAAAATTTGGAGAAATGATAATGCATTCAGAAAGTAGACTAGGTTGAAGGGAAGAGTCTCTTCTTGAGGGTCTAATTAGGTGCCCTCCCCACTCTGCTTTTTAAAAACTTATCTCATAGAGACACCTTAGCAGGAGCTATATCAGCTTTGACAGAACACCGAAATCCTGGCAGTGAACCATAAATTGACCATTACCATAAAAAGAGCTGCTAAATGAGAAACCATGTGCTCAGTATAAAACTAATTTCATGCTTTCAAAAGCACACAGTGGCTTCTAGCAAGATAGTGGCCCTGGGACTTGCTGAGACAGATTGGCGAACACAAATGGTTTGCTCCTGATGCGTCTGCTTAGCCAAGCTTTACATGTACTGGCAGTAAATGGGGTTCTTGAATCTTCTGTCAAACAAATACACACTTATCTATAACTTTAGAGCTAAATGCCATAAAGCAGCTGCCTCAAATAAATTTAGCAGGAAAAACACATACGCACACGCACACACACACATATACATACTCCATGTGTCATGTTAGCTTCCAATCAAATAAAAATAGATTTCTCTGCAGACCTAACGTACTAAATAGACACTTAATAAGCATACTGCTATTTGAATACATCATAACTATCGCAGCCCTTTCTTCTTTAGAAACAGCTTCTCATCAGGCAGGAATAGAGTTTAGAAGAGCCTAAGCAATAGGACTGCATCCACTCAGAGACTAACTTTGAGGTTGCCCTTCTCTAGTTGCCTTTCAAATACTCTATACTTAATATAACATATCAGACCTTTCTGTGCATGACGATCTAGTAATTTAGCTTCCCAGGTAAGTACCAGTACTTTATTTACATTTAAATGATAAAATCTGCTACATTTAAAATGTCACATCTAATTAAAACATGCTTTATGAGGAAATGCTGCTAATTTTCTCCTTCTCTCATTCAGTATACCATCTCTAGAAATCAATTACTGTAGGCTGTCCAGTGCATGACAGGTCATAACTTTTAATTATAATAATGTCAAGCTTAGCAATACTCCACTATGTAATTCATTCCACTTACTTTCTTAGCTGTCTCATAAAAGTCACTTGTTTCCTATGTTTATTCACATCAAAGATTCTAGAAAGTACATTTAGTTCATAGCCTTTATTTTGTATACCTGAAACACATAATAACTGCTAATTATCTACTTAATGTAATGACAGCAAATCACACAATATCACTGACTTGTTCTGAATGTTTAAAATGCAAAGAAAGTCACCTACTGGTAAGATGTCCTCGGCAAACAGCTAGCACAGAAAAAAAAAAAAAAAGAATGCTATCACAACCATTTAAGGAGTTACTTCCCAATAAAATTAAAGAATCATATATTTGCTCTTCATTGTTGCCGTTCGGATCTGTCAGCATGATATGATAAACACAATTGATAACTCCACAGGATTCAACACAGCACACGAAAGAATCTGTTACTGACACCCCAGATCCCAGCATCCAAGTTTTAGAATAAAAATGCTCACCTCTGCTAGGAAGTCCACTCCACATCCTGGCAGGGGTCTGACCAGCTTTGAGAGCTACCAAGTTGGATAAAGAAAACTTCCAGTATGTGACCAGTGTAACGCACAGCGCTACCAAGACTTGGCTCCAGCCCTGATAATCCGTGTGACAGTACCACACTATATCAGTGCAGCTCCAAACCTTCCCAGATGCTGGTTTATTGCACTGCTCACTGAAAATCCTTTACACGCTAGCAACATTTTAGAGAAGGACAAGCACACTCTGAGTCATTTGTAAAGAAAGCAGAGCAATTCCAATTCTATATCTCCACGCGTGCTGAAACCAGAAGCACTGTCAACCTACAAGTCTGAGGTAGATTTAAGCCGAGAAACAGGCAACCTAAGCCTTCATTATCAATGCATGAAATCAGCCACTGTGATCAAATTCAAGCAAACCACAAAAAAAGGATATGATTAAGAAAGGCTCCACAGATTTAGTACCAAACCTTGTGGAATGAAGACTCATCTATTGAAATTGTGTAAATGTTAAAAATAGCTCTGGCTTTTCAACAATGAGCCAGATACAAAGAAGAAATCAGTAGTCTATATTATAAGGACTTATCATAAAAGCTACAAAAAATACAAAAATAGCTATAGGTTCCTGGGATTTTTCTATAGACAAATGAAATCACTAGAGGCTATTACAGTTATAACACACACAAAAAAGTCTATATGTCTATATATTTGACACAGATATCCATTAAAGAGCAAGTTTAAATATCCTTTAACCCCTGTGTGCCTGTCTCTAAAGTAAAATAATAATGATAGTAAAAATGTGCAGGGCTATGCTAACAGCAGGGCAAAATACATTAATTTTACTCTAAGACAAATTTTTAAAGAGATATTTAAATGTATTCTATGTAACAAGAAAATAAGCATTCAAGGTAGAGAATATTTGAAACACAATAGTCTTTGACTGCTTATTATTTTTTTAAAACTCTATAGCTAAATCCGTACATTCTTACCCCAGCCACTCCAAATTTATATCTTTACCTTTCATCATCCTTCCTCTTTCGTTACTATAAGATGCAAGAGCCAGTTGACAAAGTACTTAAAAGGAACAAGGTAGCTATACCCCAGAAAGTAGCAGCAATGATTTGAGATCATTGATATAGAGATTTGAAGTGTGCATGCAAAGTACAAAGCAAAAAGGACATAAAATATTTATCAAAAATCGCAAAAATTACTGGAAGGAATTCCTAGTAGACAGCATTGATAAAGCACACATTTAAGGTTCTATTCAGATTTTTTTAAAATGGGTTTTAGGTCCTTATTGAATCTCTAAAGCAGAGCAAATCAGGATCCAATAAGGGCAATTTCTGATTTTAGGATCTTCTGTAATGACTTATGTTCAGTTCTGGCAATAATGCTAGTTCTTAGGTACCACATTTAGTAGTGTCTACAACCCAAAACATCTGTGTAAAAATAAGCAATATGCCAAAACATACATTTACATAACAGCATTTTGGAGCAATGTTAAAAATGGCACACCCATGGGTATCCTCATTATGTTCCTATGTGTAGAGTTGACCCCTTACAAGCTACTAGTTAGACACCCTTCCTTGAAGACAGTTATAGACATACATGAATGGACACACACACATGTGAGTGTGTATGTACATGTACCTACATTATAGCAAAATGCACTTATCCTATCCTTTGTAGCTCCTTTTTCTGTCTGAATTTGTTTTGTGTCTCATGATGCCCCTAGGACAACACTGAAATGTACTATGAGAAATGATATTGGGCATCCTGTCAGCAATTGCTTAGTGTTCTCTCATTCTCTCAATCTCTCTCTCTCTCTCTCTCTCTCTCTCTCTCTCTGATTTTTCTTGTGTTAGAAAATATTCCATGAAAGATTGTGTGCCTAAAATTCTTTTCATTATTATCATACATGCAGCTCCTTAGTAATAAAAGTTTAAAATGAAATCATAATATTTGATGATAGGTCCTTAATCTGTTATCTAAAACCCTTAGTGCCAGATGCATTTCAGAATTAAAATGCTTTCAGATTTTAGAAAGAGAATACTCTGCATATACCATGAATTATATAATGACTCCAGTCGAGTCTGGAGTGATACTCTATAATCAGACACATTAACATTTCTGTAGCAAAACATGTGCATATTCATACTAGATAGGATAAAGGTGATCATCAGCCTCACATCATGTTAGGTCAGGTTTTGCTATCAATATGAATTAGAAAACCATATTTTCATAGCTTCTTGAATTTCAAGAATTGTAGAAAAGAGATTGTAGACCTGTAGAAATGGTTACCTAAACTGTTATATGGTTAAGGACTGAGAAATAGTACCTAAGCAAATGTTCTCTTGCTTGGGCAAGAAATTTGGAAATTAGCATTACTTTAACAGGATGGGCAAAAAAAATATGCAAGAAGGTGCTATTAAGACTGAGACACAAAGCAGAGCTGAGATGTGGTTATAATGCAAAATGACAAAACTAGGGCATAGGAATGGAAGGCAAGAAAAAGCCATTCTGAATTACTATGTCAAGAAAATAACAAAACAAAAAGATACTATCAACCACTCACTGATTACCTAATTTATACTCAGGAATGTGAAAGTTACTTGACGTAAATATTTCTTTTAGCAACCTACTTTTCAAAAGGAAAACTTCGAAGGAAAGATATATTTTCAAAATGAACCATAAAACATTGGGTAATATTACCCTCTTCTCTTTGTACCCAAAAGCAAAATGTTCATGTTAAACAACCCATGTGAAAATGTCATAAACAAAAAATAATCTTCACTTTATGAAGTAAAGGGCCTTATTTTATTTTTGTATGGTACGTACTATTTGGTGTAGGAGTGCTTAGAAATCATTTGTAGGAAAAAATGTAGTGATTTTTTTTTTACCATCAATATTCAAATGGTTAAACTTTAAAATCCATGAAAAAAATATATTCCTAAGAAATATGAATATGCATTGTACTTATTTGGAGTTTTCCTATGAATATAATTCTCAAATAAATAATTTTTAATAATAAGTACATTAATAAACTTTTAATATAGCATTGACACTGGACTTAAGACTTTGGGCCTATATCATTCACCAGCTTCTAAGACAGGGGTTCTCAACTCCCAGGCCATGGACCAGTAACAGTCCATGGCCTATTAGGAACCCGGTTGAACAGCAGGAAGTGAGCGGCAGGCAACCTAATCTTCATCCATATTTGCAGTGGCTCCCCAGCGTTAGCATCACTGCCTCAGCTCCACCTCAGAATGTCAGGCATTAGATTCTCATAGGAGCACTGGTCCCTGGTGCCAAAAAGGCTGAGGCCCGCTGCTCTAGAGATCTTGATCAAAGGGCACAAAGTTGTAGTTATGCAGGATGAATGAGACTAGCAATCTACTATACAATGTGATGACTACAGTTAATAACACCATAATGAATACTGTAAATTTGCTGAGAGAGTAGATTTCAGGTGCTTTCACCATATACAAAAAGGTAATTATATCAGGAGATGAATATATTGATTGGTTTGACTGTAGTAATCATTTCACTATGTAAATGTATACCAAATCATCATGTTGTGCACCTTAAATATATGCAATTGTTATTTTTATATAATAAAAAAATTTTTAAAATAGAAAAAAACTTTGGTATCCCTACAAAAAAGAACATTGCTTGAGTGCCTTAAGTATATACAATTGTTAATTGTATATAATAAAATTATAAAATTAAAAAATCTATAAGTAGCCCCCCCAGAAAAAACATTGCTTGAGTGCCTTTGGGGCTTAAACTTGCAGTGGGGAGGAGTTCTAGAGGCGTTTATTAGAACACTGGTCTCCTATTCACTATACAAAGTATAGCAGAATGTGTACTTCTAATCTTAGTATCTAGAATATGATCGTAAAGTTATTTTCTATGTGAAGAAAAAAAACTGCATTTATTCATTTTAGAAAGTACAGCATAATTTGGTGAATTCTTTCCCTAGCAACCAAAATAATGCCCTGGTTTTTTGATGGAATTATTGCAACTTCTAAAAGTAACTGATTATCTAGAGTGGGTAACTCCCAAGGATCAAAATCAGCATTGCCTTATACCTTTTACATCATGTCTACATAAGAAAAAAATTAACTTCCAGCATCTGTAGGCCAAGATCTCTGGATTGCAAAGCAGACTCACCAGAGGGTAGGCTCTTAAAATGAAATGGGTCAACATGACATAAATGTCATCACATTTGGCCCATAAAAAAATACAATAACCAGACCATCCAGTTCCTCCAAACTTCTCATGTAATTAGGAGAAAAGCAAACACATTTCACACCCTGCCTAAGAACCAGCACCAGAAAACCATTAAGTGCCAAGGATCAACACCAACCCCATAGTCACAAAATATCTTCAATAGGATGCCTAACTGGATGGATGCCCAAATAGCCCCCTTGACTTTGGAGATGCTTAAGCAAGGCTGACAAGGAATATTTTGAAGAAAGTGGTCAGTCATGGTGATGCTTTCAACAGACAGATGATAACGTCAGTGAAAAAAAAAAAAAAAAAAACACTAATTTTAAATTTCTATTGAGCCAGCTATCGCAAAAGCCTTTTTTCGGATTCTTTAAAATAAGTAATATACATTGACATAAATACACACACACACACACATACACACACACACACACACACACACAATGGGTTACACTTCTAAGACACCAAGATTTTAGGTGGGCCCTTGATGATTCAAATCACTAGCCACCCAAACACTTACCATAACTGTCTAAGATTCACTTTCCACTTTGAAAGATGTCAGTACCTGGTTTTTAAACCAAAACAATATAAAATATCTATCTCTTAATAAATATAATATGTGAAAAAGTTCATAGTCCAAAGCATTCTTAAAGTAAAAGACTATCAATCCACTAAAAATGGGCCATTCATTTTAATTCTTTTTCTCAAAGTTCCATTCAAACTCCTTTATATATCAATTCCTTAGAGTTCCGTACTTATATAATTGACATTTTTAAACCACTTGTACAGAAAAAATATAGAGCTGTTCTATAATGACTTTTTCAGGTCTACCTTAGATATAGTTCTAGATTTCTGACACCATCCAAAATGGCTGGAGATCTATCTCAAAGCATTTGGGAGGTTGGAGTTATAACTTGAGGCTTCATCCTATTTCCAAAATGCTTTACTCTCATTCGTAAGGAGCCTCAATTTTGATAAACCCTATAATATAAATCTCAATTAAATTTACCTAGGGAGTACAGATGTGGAATACTAACTTTATTCTTGCTTGAAAGAATAAAATTCAGATTTGGGAAAATACTTTGAAATCAACAGTTATCAATCCTAGGTAAGACAAAGAGTCAGAAAAGTATATCAATACTCCTTCCACTGTGTTATCACTGGGTCTGAATTATTCCAAGTTAGAGACAATTCCTGGACTCTCTCTTAAGGAGCTGAGATTTATACCAAGGAAATCAAATACCTTCTTTTCAAGGATCCAATCTGGTATATTTTGACCAAGATCTTTTTTCCTTATAAGTCTGTCCTTTCATGAGAAACTACAGGAAGTCAGATGGGCTCTACCTAAAAAAATGAGCTATGTAATAATTATTTCATGAAAAGATTTTTATAAACTTATAATTGAGGAGTCTAGGGAAATAAACGCATTGTAAATAATTTAACCCATCTGCTTCCACATTAAAATGTTTTATTTACTAGTGCACTTACTAGTAGAAACTCATTGATACTTTATTAATGGTTCGTTATCGTTTCACCGTGATACTTATATTTGCAAAAGATTTTTTGGTTAAATGATAAATGGTAAACTGACTCATCAAAAATGAAGAAAAAGCAAGCATTTGAAGCCATATGTTTCTACTGCAAAAGTAAAAGACATTATCATATTGATGAATGCTAGTCCTATCTCTGCATCTATCACACAAACCAGTTTGCTTTGTTAAACATTTATGTTCATATATAATATCTTTTAAAATGAACTACAATTTTTCCAGACAGAGGGTAATATTAGATATTTAAGTAATACTTTTCATTCCTGAAATCTGGAGAAAAATCTCCCCTATCCCTTTTTCTCTCTCTTTCTCACCACACACACACACACAACACACACACCCTGATATCTCTTCTATAGATTCTACCTAATGCATAGAAGATGATCATAAAAAGTCTGCCAAATGAGCATGCTCGTGCCCACACACGCATGTCACACATATCCTCACCTCTTTGTACTTTTCTGCTTTTCATACTCATTAATAAATTCCAGCAAAACGTACGATTAGGAATGAGGAAACTCTTACTTTCAATATACTTGTGGCACCATCTTGTGGTGATTCTATAGGGTTACAGTTTCAAGTTTAAGTTCTAAGGTTCAAAAATGTCTGAGAAAATTCTTTTAAGGATAAGTTTTATATTTTAAATATATATATGAAATGGAGTAGGAGAAATTTGGCCTACGCATTAGAGGCCCATATACATATTTTAATGGTTATAATACCTATCACAGGGCCCTGACTCTATAAGCTGTTTCTTTAATGTTAAATAGAAATAAAAGTAAGAGATCATTAGAAGGGAGGGGGTAAAAAACAGCTCAGGATCCTGGAGGATCCTGAAAACATTAAAGAGAAACACAGAATATAGCAACAGAGAAAAAACACTCCATACAACACTACAAACGACAACTTATCTTCCAATCTTGTTCTCCATTTCCCTTCCAAACCACTACTTCTACTTCCTGCTGCAAAATCCCCTGGTTTTATCATCCTTACCTTCTCCCCGCACCCTCAAAGTGTCTTCAACTTAAAATCTACTCAAACTCAGTTCAAAATTCCTAAGGCCAAATAAAAGATGCCACTTCTCACATGCAGAGGCAGACTCTGTTTTCTACCACTGGAATTTGGACTGGTCTTGTGACTAGCTCTGACCCTAAAAATGCAGTAGCTGCAGCTTCTGCTCTTGCTGTCTTGCAATGATCTGTGTAATGAAGCCTAGTCTAAGTAATTCGAAGAGAAGAATTGACTGGTGAATGTGATTCAGCCTACAGTCAGCACCAGTTGCCAGATGTATGTGTGAGGCCTTCTTAGGCCATCCAGCCTACAGCTGTGTAAGTGACCTCCAGTGAGTCCAGGATAAGACAAACTACAGAAATTATCCCTGAAAGTATAGTCTTAAGTCCAGGATAAGAATCACCTAGCTGATACCAGCCTCAATCTCTGACCTACAGAATCATACTTAAAATAAAGTACTATTTTTAAAAAATTCTAGTATCTCCTACCTACTTTCCCAACTTCTCTTTATTTCATTTCCAGTTCTCTCACTCAGTTTCAGCCATATCTCAGCTTTTTAGACATACCAAGCTTTTTCTCAAGTTAAGATTTTAAACATTCTCTTTACTCTCTTTGAATCACGTTTCTCTCCTCTATTTGCTTGACTAACTCCTGTTTAGTCTTAAAAGCTTAGGCATAAATGTGATTAGAAATTCTTTTGGAATTAATTGAAAGTGAGAAAGAAAATGGGCATTTTAGTTAATATGCATCTGAGAAAAACAAACATTAGATAATAAGGAAATAGTCATGAATTCTTCTCATTTTTACTTTGCGAAAAATATGTTTTAAAAGTTATGAGAGGTAATGAGAGATAATGTAGAGTGAAAGACAGATCTTAGACTTTGAATCTTTGTGTAGCCTTAGGAAAGGTTTCCAAATCTCTCTAATTCTCAGTTTTCTAATTTATAATGTGAGGAAAATTATGCCTATCTTGCTGGGTTCTGAGGACTGAAGTCATTATTTTCATCTTTTCACAATAACCTCTACATCCAGTGCACCTCAAATCAAGTACAGATGTGTCTCTCTAACCACAATTCAGCAGACTCTGGGCCTGATGTTTCATAGTTTAGTATTATTTGTGCCACACTAGTGAGTACCAAGGGGAAGTTCAGGGGTTACCCCCTTAGAGAGAATACCTTCCCATTCTGAGGAAATATGTATACAAAAAGCCTCAAAATACAAGCAATCATCTCCACCATAATCCTTGTGGTAACCTGATTCTCCAGGACAGACACAAATGTTCTTTGAAGACGCAAGGAGAATAAAATGTAAAGTTAACATTTATTACACTGTCTGGTGATTTACCTGCTTATGATTGGAAGGGGAATGGTATCAGAGTATTATGTATCACTAACTGAATGTGGGGAAAGCCTCTGAACAAAAGCCAGCCTTACCGCATAAACAGACTACATCCAGAGAGACAACTTACATCCTCTTGCTTCTGGTTCAACTTCCACATCAGGTGCACTGTCTGAGCAATAGGCAATTTATGCTCAACCTAACTTATATCTGTAGATGGAGGGCGGTAACACCATGGTGAAGAATAATGCACAGAGTGCCACAGAGTTAATCTTATTCCAAATCCAGCTGACACCTAACCTCTTTAATCCTCATCCACGTTGTATGTAATAATAACAGTATCTTTTTTATAAGTCTGTTATGAGGATTCAAATGAGGTAACCTCCTTAGCACAATACCTGGCACAAGGTAAGACCCCATTCATCCACTTAACCACAGCCTTTCGGTCTGCCTTCACTGTTTTTATGATACTGTAGAAGGTGCAAAGTTGCTTATAAAGCTCCCAGTTAAGGGTGAGGGTTGGTTAATGGGGTTGGGGTGGGGGTGGGGAGCTTATGTCACTCTATTTCCATAACATCAACCCTCTCTTTCCATGAGTCAGTGGATTCCCCAGGAGAAAACGAGGAACACAGAAGGCCACCTTTCTCTTTTCTGACCATGTCCCAATTACAGATTTATTTAAGGTAAGAAGCTCCTTTTCTCAAGATAAATCCTCCTCAATGGGTTAGATTGGTGTTCTCAAAGTGTGATTTTGAACCAGGAGCTTCTTCAACCAGGAACTTGTTAGAAATGCAAGTTCTCAGGTTCTGCCCCAGGCTGACTGAATCAGACACTCTGGGTTTGGAGCCCAGTTATCTCTATTTTAACACACCTTTCAGGTGATTCTGAAGTACTCTAAAATTTGAGAACCACTGAGTTAGATTATCAATCATTCACACACCAATTGCTTTAAATTTCTTAAATTCAGATCCACCTCAGATAATAAGAATTGTGAATGGAATAGAAATAAAAAATGGGTCTCAGCCTTTGATAGCAGAGGGCAGGGTGAGGGTCACTAGCCACCATACACAGAGGATAAATGTGGTGAATTTTATCTGGACTTGGGAAGCTGTACGTGGCTCATGGAAAATAACTTCTGTACAGTCATGTGGAATCCTGGGAACACAACACCTAAGCTAGGAAGTCAGGGTGTGATGGGGAGGCTCCAGGTTGACATAAATCAGAGTGGGATACAAAGGGAACTTAGGAGAGCTCTGAATTTCAGCAGCTGTCCCTTATTTTTTTCCATGTGTGTTTGGGCAGCTGTGTTTTTTCTGATGCCTCTCTTCCCACAAGACAAAAAAGATTCCTTCCTGTTCCAGCCAAAAAAAAAAAAAAAAACCTCTTTAAAGATAAACCTACTAATGATACATTCCTTTGTCTCATACAAACCCACCCCACATGGCAAACAGAAACTTATTCTCAGGCAGTTTGGACTACCTCTCTCCTGGGAGTTGCTCTAGATTTGGAGTCAGGTGCTGAGGGGCTTACTGTGTGCCAAGGCCCACATAGGAAGGTTTGTGGCCTGGTTGTCATTTATGCACATAGGCATCTGCTGATTTTTATTACTGTCTGGTGTTTGGTTATTGGCGCATGCCAGTACTGTGGGGTGTTCCCTTGTTCCCAGCCATGAGGGCTTTTTAGGAAGGCTTTCATTATACTCATGGTTATGTGGGAAACAGTTTCTTGCCACTGCTCCAATCTAGGCTGTAGGAAAAACAGCTTTCCTGCTCTCCTCAGACACCCCTCTGTGGTTTCCGGTTTCACCCCGCAGCCATGTGCTCACTAAGCCCACCAGAAATCAGGACACTGCCTCGGGTCACCTGCCCACCCTTGCTAGGGGGTAAGAAACACTGTGTCTTACTGCCTTTGTGGACTCTTTGAGGGATGGAAGCATGCAACTACTTGTCTAAATCCAAGATTCTTCTGTGGTTTCTGTTATTTCCACCCACTCCGTAGGACTGGATGGGGAAAGGAGCAGGGATCCTTCACATGCAGACTAAGTTATCTAAGTTCTCTTTGCTTCCCCTCTGACTCTCCCTTCTAAAGCCCAGAGTATTCTTACAATGTTTGGCCAGGAACAGGGCTGGGAAAGAGATTTTACTGCTATTCATCAATAATCTCTCTCTCAGGAAAAAAATTACATCAGTCTATTGATACATACACACACACACACACACACACACACACACACACACTCTACCCTCCCCCGTAAAAGAATGGTTTTAGGTGCACTCTAAGAATCCATCTGTTCTTCCAAAAGCTAAGGTCTAAAAGGCTCTGTAAACTCCCAACCCTGCCAACAACAACACTATAAGACTGGCAGAGAGGAGGGGAACTTATCTCTGAAATTAACAGTTCTTGAGAAGGTTATCTCTACTACCATATCCTTTCTTCTTTGGGGAGGAGACAGGCTACCATCTTCCTCCCTTTATTAGTCTACTAGGGCTGTTGTAACAAAGTACCAAAACCTGGTTTAATAATAGATATTTATCATCTCACGGTTCTAGAGGTCTCAATCTGAAGTCTGAAATCAAGGTGTTGCAGGGTTGGTTCCTTCTGAAAACTCTGAGGGAAAGATCGGTTCCAGGCCTCTCTTCTTGGTTTGTAGATGGCTGTCTCGTCCATGTCTCTTCACATCATCTCTCCTCTGTGCATGTCTGCCTCTACATCCAAATTTCCCCTTTTTATAAGCATATGCCACACTGGATCAGGGTCTACCTAACCCTAATGACCTCATTTTAAATGAATCTTCTCCATAAAGATTCTATCTCCAAATAAGGTTGCATTCTGAAGTACTGGGTATAAGGACTACAACACATCTTCTGGGGATCACGATTCAGCCCATAACACCCCTACAGCCAAGCGATAGGTAAACACAGGAGACTGGCTTTTTGTACCTTAATTTAGTACCTGCTTTGTCAGTGGTCTTGCCAGTCTCCCCTGTGCTACCTGAGCGAGAAAGAGAAATGTGGAGGAGCCCCCATGCCCCACTCCACCTCTATCTGCCTGTGTCCCAGGACCTCCAGGTTTTCAAGAGTGATGTTAGCACTCAGATGAATTCTGTACGTGCCCTCAAGCCCCAATAGTTGGTACATAGATGAGAACAGAGGATATGATCTTGGCAAAACTGCCACAATGAGGGAGAAAGAAGCACACGCACTTAGGAATGGGGCCTTTTGGTTATCAACTGAGGGTAAGCTGGGAGATATAGCTAAATCTCAGGGACTCTCAATGCCTAAGGGACCATGGGGTCTATTAAGAGCACATTGAGACCCACAGAGACAACAAGAATAGCAATCACCTGCCAAGAATAGCACTGCAGCCTTGCCAAGCCTGTAAGGCAAAGACACCTCCACCCCACCATCCCTTATGGTTCCCCACCCACCACCTGGGTGGAAGGGCAAGTGGAAGGAGGGGCAGAATGAGAGCTAACTGTACCCCACCCTCCACTCTATACTCCAGGGTCTATGGTCAAATCTTAATCTGACATGGATGTTTTTATAAAAAGAACTGCATCTTCTAAATCAGAGTGACTCTGAACATACAAAAGTGAGAGGTTATGGGCTGAGAAGGTGTTAAGGGAGCTGCTACCCAGTAGGAAACAGACATTTTATAGAACAAAACTGAGGAAAGTAACTAAAAAAATAAAATTCTGTCAGGCTTGCTTCTCATTGAGTTAAGATGTTAAATAGATAACGCACATGCACACATAGCAACACTAAGGTATATTCCACTTTAATTTCTGCTGCTTGAGCATGATATCATGGAGAGCGTCCCATCATTCAATATTCCTCAGAAATATAATTTCTGACGACTATGGTTTCTGTCATTCATCTTATAAGTGTACTATTAGGCATTTAACCTTTCCCATATTGGACATTCAGGAAACATTTAATATTTTGGAATTATAAGTCATGTCATAATCATCTTTGTACATACATTTCTGTCTAATTTCTATTTCAAAGAGAAGACATTATTATATTTTCTGATGAGAGGATTAATGCTAATCACTTTCAGAGGTTAAGTGACTTGCCTTCATCAAGTCTTTTGAGAACGGATGATTGACTACATTATCAATACACGAAAATTGTCCTTTATGCCTAATATAAGTCTTGAAAAGCTGCCTCGTTTTCTTACCAATTTTTCTATATATTAATACATTGTGTTATACTAAATGATGCGTTATATCTTACTTATAGAATATATCCATAATTATCTGTGTATATCTTTGCTAAATTTATTTTATATCAGCCAGCTAATTTCATTAGCATGAGAGAACAATGGAGAAATCAATGAATCGGAGTTTTACATATCTGTTTTCACGACCATCAAAGTGAGATAGTTTGCTATGAAAACAACCATTCATGACCACAAATATAGGACAGCACATAAGTTTGAACTTAACCTGAGTGTTATTGCATGGTAGAAAAGAGCAGCAAAGTAATGATGAAGAATAATGGCTTAACTATTAATCAAATATAGTTAGAACTCTAGATCTGCCATTTCCACATCTATAAACCCTGGACAAACAATTTTATCTCTCTTTGCCTTCATTCATAGTCTGTACTTACTTCAGGATTGATGAGAGAATTAAACGAGAAAATTACTATAAGGTTCTTAGGACCAGAATATGGCCCAAAGAAGATGCTCAATTAATGTTAGCTGCTCAGATTGCTATTTACCAGAAGCTACAGGTAACATCTCATGTTAGGTATAGATTTTTGGACTCATAGATGTAATGCAAACCTTTACTCAAGGCTAATTGCTCTCTGATTTAGATATAAGGCAGAAATCAGTTTTTAACCTAACACCAACAATATTTTAATATGTAACTATATTAATGTATTTATAAATATTTATAATTATCATTCTAATAAATTAATAATGAATAAAACATATAATACATAAATAATAAGTTATAATAATAAATGCAAATGAAAAAGTAATTTTTTACTATTTTATTAAGTGTGTATCTTATATCCTAAATATTCCTGTAAGTCTTTCACAGCATAAGTATTGATTGGAGAAATAATTTAATGGAATGAAATCATATATTGGGTAAAAAGTAGTTAGGTTAACTTAAAATATAAAAATTATTTATCTACAGCACACACACAATTTACACTAGAGCTTAATAAGGCCCATAGCATAACTTCACAAAATCAAAAACTATGTAACAGCACTGAGTAAAATTCCAACAAATGGCTGCTCTGTACCGTCTTACTCCAGGTTGAAGCCTCATCGCCAGAGCAAACTTGCTAGAATGGAATTTGGAACCCTCCTGCCCGCCCCAACCCCACCCCATTTAGCAGGAGGCTTACCTTGGCCTCCCATGTAAACCTGCATAGAAGGTCCACTTTTCATTGACATCTTTACCACGGATAACAGTAAATTTCACATATTTCTTTAGTTATGTCTCAGTGAAGATACCCAAAGACCAACAATGTGGAGGAGGAAGCACCCAAAGATAAGATAAAGGACCTGAAAGACTGTTCAGAATTCAGGGCAGATGCAGGAATGTGAAAATTTCTAAGGAAAAGAGTGAGAGCCAAGAGGCAGAGAAAGTGCCTGGGTAGTGCTGGACCTCAGAGGTAAGCCTTGCTGGTTTTGGCAATGCCTGTTCCCATTGTTAGAACACCACCCACACATGCCTCTGCGGCTGGCAACCTCCTAAAAGAATGTAGCAAGTCTAACACACAAGATTAATGCTCCTTTCCTGCCTAAAGGGGTGTTAGAATTAGAGCTGTAGCTTTTTATATACTATCAGGAGCTATGCTACCCAGTAGAAAGCAGACAAAGGAAACTCAACAAAACCTAATTTTACAGAGAGGGGGAAAAATTGATATAACTGACTCATTTTAAACACATTTCAAAATATTTTAAGAAATGTCATACACTGTGGGGACACAGAACCAAGCCTATGGTCCAAAGTACAAATTTTGTATGTGTATATATGTATTTGTGTCTAATATATATTAATAATAATAATAAAATAGATACTGTGAAGTAACAAACAGCTCTTGGATTTTATCTGTAGGGAAAGGAATACATATTATCATGATGGCAGTTCTAAGGTGAAAAGTAAGCCTTGCTCTAAAGCCTTCATTTCCTAGAACAGAGCATTTCTCCCAGTAGCAAATGGAGCCTAGGGCCCGCCCGCCTACCTGCGCTGGTGTTGGTGCTGGGGCTGGCCAGCAGCGGCCCTGAACCCTGAGGTGGCGGCTGGGGCTGCCCATCACTCAGCTGCTTGACTCTTTTCCGGTGAGATCTGCCATTGTAATGGACCTGGGCCTGAGCTGCAGAGTTTAGCTGGATGTTGCAAACCTCACAGAAGGAGAACAAAATTTTCTTTTTCTCTTTACTCAGTTGGTCCTCAGGCCTGTCGTTCTTTATCCCCTTGTCTTCAAAGCTCCGTAGAAAAGTTGCCATATTTATAATTCCATCTTCAGGGTAGTTGTCAGGACTTAAGGAGTATTTCATACCTGAAAAAAAAAAAAGGTACAACTGCTTATGAAGTATGTGCCTTCTTATTTTCTAGTATGATTACAACTAATTTTCATACTAGAAAACTGGTTTAAGCAAAAGTCTCCCTGCTACTTAGTAGTCACGCTTAGAAAAAGTCATGAAACATACCTAACTGAGCAATATAGTCTTCAAACATGTGTTCCCTCTATCTGGAGGGCTTTCTACTCCACACTGGCCCCTCCTCCCATCACTTCTCAAGTCCTTTTCTCTTTTAACTCCAGATCACCCCTGAGATCTTAGCTGGAGCACTAACCTCTGCAGGGATCCAGACTGACCCTGAAGACAAGGCAGATCCCTGGTTATAAGCTTGAATAGTGCTGTGTGACCTATCACCAGTGCATCTTATATGTATTTGTGCAATTATTTGGTTTATATCTGTTTCCCCAATAGAATGTGAGCACTGTGAGGGCTGGAACCTTATTTCTGGATATCCCTTGGGCTTAGAACAGTACCTTTTACATAATAGGCATTTAAGTACCTATTTAAGGAAAGAAGGAATAAATGATGCTATGAACCCAGAACTGTGAAAAAGTGTATGTGTAGACACAAAGGTAGATATAATACACACACAACTCTACACTTGCAAACAGACACAGGCCCTAACCTGGGGAGGAGGTAAACAACAGACTAATACACAGTATGTCTATAACTTACATTAGGTTGTGTGCCAAAAGCCCCTTTAGAAGTCAGCCAATAGAAATTTGAACATATTTTCTTATAGATGTAGTGAAACAAATTGTATTTAGGTTTCCAGATTAGCCCGTAAACATCAATTTAATCTTCGATGAGATTGAAATGCAGAACATCTGAAATACAAAACAACAAATATAATAATATATGGTAAACTGGTACCTAAAAAATAGAAAAGAGTCAAACAAACTAAGATATAATTTTATTTTTAAGTGCTGATTTTTTTCTTCCTTTATTTCGTTAAGGGTATAGTGATAGATTATAACTTAAATGAAGATTTGAAAGGAGACTTTTAATGACCCAAGAACCTTAGGTGATAAAGACAGCCTTGGCTTTTTGTCTTGTTAAGTTCCTCGTTAATATATGTAATTTTTTCATTTTAGTAATACCAATATTACCAGCATTTTCATACTTACCAGTGTAATTATTACAATGCTTACAGTTCCTAACTAGAATAAAGAAAAAGATGCTCTTATAGAAGAAAGAAGAGAAAAAGATTCAGGGAATAATTGGGCAAAAACTAAGGGAAAGGGGCCATAAGAGAGAAAGAACCGGCTGAGGTAGACAGTACTGTGCTACGAGGAATGAAGAATTCAGATGAAGGAACAATCATGGCTTGTGAGAGATTTCTGCCTGTGGGAAAAACTCTGGGGGGAGGAAGGGGCGTGAAAGATATTGGCTCTGGACAGTTCTTTTGATTCAGTGTGGCACAGAGCTCTCTGGAAAGGAAGGAGCAAGCTGAGTCCATATTTAAAGTGTTTACCAGATGAAAGTTTAAAATTCAAAAAACAAGTTGTAGCATGGAGTTTAACTATAAAGATAGACATTGATTCTATGTATACAGTATGCCATGAAGGATTCCTTATTTATCCCCACATACCCAACTGTAAAGTGCCCTTATGCATTATACAACAGGCTAAATCATAACCTTCCAAAATTGTTAGAAAATTATTAATTTTGATATGTAAAACCTATTTGTTCCATAAATACTTTACGGATGCCACCATTTCAAGGAACTCTATTTCACAAAATTTTCCTAATGAATCTATTCCTTTCAGCTCTCCACAAAAGGCAATTTTCTTCCATAAAATCTATTCAAACTATACATGAATCAGGTTTAAGCAATTCCCGTAGCTGAGTTATAAATAAAATGGTATTCAAACTGCACATATATCAATATTTTTGCTTTTATTCACTAAATCTAAAATATTATGGGGTCACAAAACTGTTTTCTCATAAAACTCTAGAAAATATTATTTCCATATAAAAGTTAGGTTCAAACATATTACTTTGTGTCCTCTCTTAAAATATTAAAATCTATCATAAGAATTAACTGAACTATTTGATAAATAAAGAGATAATTTTTAAAAACGAGCTCATTGTTAATATATCATGCCTTGTCTAGAAAATGAATCCATTGTAAAACATAAGAAAAACCAATAACTTTTAACCTTGCAAGGCTAGGTCAGGCATCATCTCATTGAATCATCTGAAGTCTAAGTGTTATATTTCGACTCAAGCAACCAAGATCCTTGACTCAGCTGAGGAATGATGACACTTTGATCTTAAAATTTAACTTCTTCAGAGGTGACTGGCCTTGCCCCCGTTGCTAATTAACACATGGTAGTTCACAGAAACAGAACATATATCATGATGTTCCCTTTTAAATTTGAAATCTAAAAAATGATTTATTTGTATTAACATAAAATCTAAAGCCTGCTTACTTATGCTTTTCCGACTGCTATTTGTCTTATAAATAAATCATGCTTTAGATTTATTTAAATGTACATATTTTAAGTAGTTAAAAAGAAATTTTAAAATGAAATAAATGGCTATTTTAGAATTATCCTGTAAAAAAAAGAAAAAACTCTAGTATACTGGCACCCTTCATAATTTTTATTCCTATTTTGCTTTCTCCCAGAGTTACTCTTACTTACAGATGATCCCACAGGCCTCCAACACCACATTCAGGGGGCACTCTAGAGAGGAAGCAATGCCTGCTGGGTACATTCTGTCCACTAAACTCCAATTTATTAATCTTAGTTCTGTCTTTACCACATTTCCTCTCCTCTTAGGAGAAAAATAAGTTCAGCTCCTGTTAACATCCACTAGCAAGGAAAATATAGTTAGTTCCAGAGAAAGACCGTGAGGAGGCAAGATATCAGAATCTCAGTAACCACTTTTGGCCTGAGATGATATAATTTCTAGGCTTATAATTTGTGTGACAACATTTATAATGTTAACTTTTTGGCTAGGAGGAAGGGAACAGTGAATTTAAGTGGAAGAAATCTCACTTTCTATTTTAAAGTTTTTGGGTTTTTTTGTCAGATTATCTTAAATCACATATTTCACTTGCATAGGGCAGAAGGACCTTCAGGGTTATCCAATTTTAAGCATTCTGCTTTGGACTGCTATTCAGGCTTATCTGAGGGTAAGAGAAATCAGGACAATTAGACCAAGTACTCTATGCTTCTTTTGTATTATTTTATCATATTAGATGGCCAATAACTTAACATTCATGAAAGAATAAGATTTTGGTACAGGTCAAGGAATGAAAACATTGGTCTTTGAGTTGCTGCTTTTAGGGAAGAGTCGATGGGAGAGTCAGGGACTGTCTAAAGGAATGATTTTTAAGTACCCAGGATGTGATGCACCAGGAAAATTTTATAACATAACAACTTTCTCTAGGACTGGCCCTGACCTGCATAGTTATCCAATTTTTAAATAATAAGTTAAAAATAACAGGAAACTGATTCCAAGGTAAAGACATCTCTGTTACACATTTGGAGAGATATATTCTTTGACACTGAATTGCTACATCAGATGGAGAACATGGAAGAAGATTTCCTAACTTTCTGTATAAGTGTAAAAGTTCCTGCCCCTCCTCCATGGATTTATTATCTCATTCTCCAAATCAGGTCAACCAGTTTTATCCACTATCCATTCACTTCTTAACCCCTAACAATCTGAATATCACAACTCTTTTCTAAATTTAGTGCTTCTCTTTGAAAACTCACTATAAACACATCCTAATTGCCAAATCCAAGATGACCTCCTCACATCTCATTTTTCTCATGATGCTCCACTTGCCAGGATCTCATCTTATCTCTGCACTCCTGAAGCTTTTTTTTTTTTTTTTTTTGTATAGCATGCCTGGCATCCAATCTTTATAATATCATTTTGATCATTTATATAGTTTTATTACATTTATATACATTTATTCACTCATTTCAGTAAATGTTTTTAGACTAGGCAGAGAGCTGGATACTAGAGAAACAATAGTGAACATATTGGATGAGATGCCAGCTTGAGGGGATCCTATAGTCTAATAAAAAAATGCGGAGGAGAAAACAGGAAATTACAATGGAGTATTATAAATACTGTGAAAATGTCTGCATTTTCTTCTCTTGCTGATTTTAAGTTCTTTGAGGATAAGAACTATGCTTTGTCATTGTATTTCCACCTTTTAAGACTACGTTTAGCCCAAAGTAGGCACTTAATTATTATTTCCTGAATAAATAATTGCATTATGTGTGTATGCATGTTGTGTGTAGCACTGGTTGTGAACACAGTAAATAAGGTCAATCTTTTCCAATAATTGCAACTTATAGGAGGGCCGAGTACACAGCTCTTTGTAACAGTGCATTCCCCAAAGAAAAAAATACAACCAGTCACTGACAAACTAAAATCCCAATTATTTAGGACAAAGTCTTCATCCTTAATTGGAAAAAAAAAAGCTTAAAGTTAAAATTCTAATGGAGTAAGTCACACACTAACCTGGGCACACTCGTGCCAATATCCATGTGACATCTGCTTTCTCCTGCAATCAGCTTTTGCAGGCAATGAAGCTCTGGGTGTAGTGGGAAGGGTTGGGCAAGATAGATACATACAGATAGAGAAGATTAAGAACTCTGACACCGATTCTCGCCTGCTTCATTATGTTACCAATGTCTGATCCTAAGTCCTAAATGACTACTTCAAAGGAAAGTTAAAAGTTGAGTTCTTGAGTACACCAGGCTATAAAAATCACCTTTCCCCCAAATGCAAATTTTGGGAAAATTAAGAGGTCAGTATTTTTATTTTATGGTATGTTTCAGTACTTATTTCATAATAGGACCCAGCTATGAGAAACATTTGTTTGAATTCGATAATTTATTAAACACTAAAAATATATAACATACTATCTTTGTCTTATGGTTCCTAAAGAAATGAATAAAGAATTTTAAAAAATAAAGAGCTTGTCGAATTGTACACCTGAAACTTACTGGATTTTGTTAACCAATGTCACCATAATAAAAATCAATAAATTAAAAAAAATTTTAATAATAAAAATAAAAATAAAAATAAAGAAAGAGCTTAAAATAAACTAGAAGAACGAATTACTCTGCTGTTCCTTGTTCATGATCATGACTGTGGACAATTCTTTACATAACAGTCCCCAAAGTACTCTGAATGTATTTCTATAGCATTTTAGCTTTATTATACCGGACTGAAATTACTTAGTATTTGATTTCACTAGACAGTTCAACTGTCTCAGATTTTTTTTCTGATAGCCTACTGACACTTTGCTGGGTGCTAGTGAAACAGATTATAATGGGGCGTTATGGCCTAATGTGAATCTTAAAAGATTTTGAGACTAATTGTTAAAAGTGACAATTTAATGCTTCTAGCAGTTTATTTCCGTTGAGGAAAATATTTGAATTCAACTTTGGGGGCACACTGCTACTGTGTTTTGAGGAAAACATCTTAGAGGATCTTTTGATTAAATGGAGATGTGAAGGTAAAATATGAACTCTGGAGATAATATGGCTCCAAGGAGCTTAATCTGCTTTTCATAATCACATAAAAGGTTGTTTTCACTGAGGCACAGTTGCTCTTATCTTTTCTTGCACAAAACTTTTTTTCCTGTAAGTAGATTTAAATTAGATTGTCCCTAAAAGTTTTTGTTAGATACTGGAAAATGAGTGTTTTCTTATTCAAGCACTTAACCACAGGAGATTGGTGGAGATGGAAAGCCAGTAAGGACATGAATGTATCTCACTTTAGAAAGAACAGCCTGAGAATGCTGAAGCTCAAACTAGACTATAATGTATAAGCCACATATCTGGGATCATTTCAAATTAATAAACTCAACTTTGGGGAAAGTATTGATGTTGTTCTGAATTATCTAAGGAATTAAAGTCTAGGTTCAGGATTGCCACAAAAGGAAGAGATCTTTCCACTGTTAGTCTAAAAAGATCCATAGAGGCAGGAAATAGACACTTAGAAGGATGAGCCTGTGACTGTCTCTGGACCTTGGGGACAGGCAACTTGTGATCCAGATATGAGAGACTTATTCCAGGCATTCTTTTTGTGGGGAAGTAAACTGATTCCTGAAATACGGAGACCGGCCTGAGTCTGGGCAGAGAAAACTGCATAATAGAGAACGCCTGAGGGGGGCTTTGGCCCGTGAACTCAGAGAACCTCCATATCTAGTAAAAAAATATGAGTTCTCCACTTATATTTTTTGTTTTTTTTCTTTTTTACTTTTAATCCCAAAGCCATCAGTGAAGTCATACAAACATCATAGTCAATCTTCCTATTACTGTGCAGAACTCTGTGAGCCTGGAATGGCACCCAGGGTTAAACTACACATGGGAAAGCAGCAGCAGGAGGCTGTAGATGTTACTGACGGACAAAAGAATGATGCAGTGGTCCAGAACCAGGCAGCTGGTTAACATGTTGAATAACAACTGGTTTGGAGTATCTCAGTCATTCAAAAAACTGTACAAGAGGGCAAGCTGGTAAAATACTGGAATTCTTTCATCAAGTAGGGGAGAGATTTGAACTGTTTTGAATTGGTGATATGGGGCATTTGAGTAACCTAGCTTTAAATAAAGCAAGGTTATTTTATTCTCAACTGTTATTGTAGACCCTAAGGCAACCAGATGCCCAGCACTCAAAAGGTGTTTCATGAACCTTTGGTAAAATAAAATAATTGCTATAATTAATTCAGCTGAAGTTCAGCTTCAGCCAAAAGCTGCTAGATAATTTGGCCTTGGCCTTTAGAAAGCCCAGTAGTTGAATGTCTATATAGATCAATGTCTTTTCTGACACCCTTGATCTTTTTAGTGGTACAAGTTATCATAATATACAAAGAGCATAAAAATGCCAATAATGATAACAAGAAATGTATTTTACTTAATGCCAGAATTTCAGTTTCAAATATATATGTGCATTTCATATAAAACTAGCATTGAAAATATATTTATATGCTTAATATATTGAGATTCTATCAGAAAGAAAATGTTTCTTATTTCAAAAATAAAAATATTTCAATAATTAATGTTAATTATGAAAGCTGTTATTTTCATATAAAAACAATTACTAAAAATTTTCAATCAGTTAAATAGAGAAATAAATTGACATTTAATTCTAGTACTAGCTAAATAACTGTGGAGAGAACATATATAAATATACAGTCAAAGTAAGATTCTGTAATTTGGTAATGGTGGTACATAATTCACTTACAACTCTAGTTTAAAAGTTAAATAAAAGAAGGTAGTAAAAATAACTATAATTACAACATTGGTATTAGTTACACAATATAGAAACTATGTAAAATGTAAAAATAAAAGAAGGTAGTAAAAATAACTATAATTACAACATTGGTATTAGTTACACAATATAGAAACTATCTAAAATGTGAGGAGGAGCAGGAGTAAAAGTTTTGGAATTCTGTTAAAGCTAAGTTGTTATCAGCTTAAAATAAGGGGTGATAATTTTAAGATATTTTGTGTAATCTTCATGGTAACCACATGGCAAAAACCTGTAGCAATTACACAAAAGAACATGTTAAAGAAGTCAAAGTAACCGATACCAAATGACATCAAAACACCTAAGAAATAAGAAACAATGGATCTACAAAACAACGAAAAAACCATTAACAAGATGGCAATAGTAAGTCCTTACCTATCAATAATTACTTTAACATAAACAGATTTAACCTTCAAATCAAAAGACATAGAGTAGTTGAATGGATTAAAAAGAAAAAAAAACAAGCTCCAATGATACTCTGCATACAAGATTCACTTTAGCCTTAAAAACACACATAAACTAAAAATGAAAGATGGAAAAAGTCATTTCAAGAAATTGATAACCATATAAAAAAGGCACGGGTAGCTATAATTATGTCAGACAAAATAGACTTTTAAAAAAATGTCATTATATAATGCTTAAGTTTAGTTTATCAAGAACATACAACAATTGTAAATATTTATTCACCAAATATTGAAGCACCTAAATATATAAAGCAAAAACTAACAGAGCTAAAAGGAGAAATAAACAGTAGTACAATAACAGTTGGAGACTTTAATACCCCACTCTCAACAATGGATACATAATCCAAACAATCAATAAGGAAACAGCAGATTCGAACAATGCTCTAGAATCACATGAACCTAGCAGACATATATAGAACACTTTATCCAGCAACAGCAGAATACACATTCTTATAAAGCACACATGGAACATTTTCTAAGGTAGATCATATGTTAGACTACAAAAAAAGTCTTAGCAAATTCAAGAAAACTGAAACCATACCAAGTATATTCTCTGACCATGAGGTCATGAAACTAGAATTAATTACAAGGAGAAAAGTGGAAAATTCATGAACACATAGATTTTAAACAACACCCTCCCAAACAACCAATGGATCAAAGAAGAAACTAAAGGGGAAATAAAAAAGTTTCTTGAGACATACAAAAATGGAAACACAATATACCAGAACTTGTGGGATGAAACAAAAGAAGTTCTAAGAAGAAAATTCACAACAGTAAATGCCTACATTAAGGAGAAAGAAAGATCCCAAACAACCTTACTCTACAACTTAAGGATCTAGAAAAAGAAGAACAAACCAAACCTAAAGTTGGCAGAAGAAAGAACATAATAAAGATCAGAGAAGAAAATTTTTTAAAAAACTGAAAAATAATTGAAAAGATTAACAAAACTAAGAGTTGTTGTTTTTTTTGTTTTTTGTTTTATTTTTGAAAATATAAACAAAATTGTCAAAGCCTTAGGTAGACTAACCAAGGAAAAAAAAGAGAGAGGGCACAAATAAACAAAATTATTAATGAAAAAGGAGACATTACACCTGTACCACATAAATATAAAGCATCTATAGGAGGTCACTGAATAACTATACACCAATAAATTGGGCAACCTAGGAGAAATGAGAAAATCTTAAAAAATACAACTTACCAAGACTGAATTAGGAATAAATACAAAATCCAGATAGGCCAATTCTAGTAAGAAGATCGAATTGGTAATCAAAAATTTCCCAACAAAGAAAAGCCCAGGACCAGATGGCTTCAATGGTAAATTTTACCAAACATTTAAAGAAGAATTGACACCAATTCTTCTCAAACCCTCCTAAAAAATCAAAGCAGAGAAAATACTCCTAAACTCAGGCTAGCATTATCCTGATATCAAAACCAGAAAAATACACTATTAGAAAAGAAAACTACAGGTTAAAATCCCTGATAAATATAGATGCAAAAATTCTCAATATAATACTAGGAAACCAAATTCAGCAGCACATTCAAAGTTTAATTCACCATGATCAAATGGGATTGATTCCAGGGATGCAAGGACGATTCATCATTTACAAATCAACCAGTATGATACATCATATTAATAGAATGAAAGAAAAGAATCATATAGTCACCTCAATAGAAGGGGAAAAAGCATTTGACAAAATTCAATATTCATTCATGATAAGAACTTTTAACAAGTTAGGCATAGAAGGAACATATCTCAACATAATAAAGGCCATATATAACAAATACACAGCTAACATCATGTTCAGTAGTAAAAGGTTGGAAGTTTTTTCACTAAATCAGGAACAAGACAAAGGTATCCATTTTCACTATTCCTATTCAACACAGTACTGGAAGTCCTAGATGGGGCAATCAGGCAAGAAAAAAAAATAAAGGTGTCAGAACTGAAACAGAAGTAAAGCTGTCTCTATTTGGAGATAACATAATATATATACATACATGTATATATATATACATGTATGTATATATATTATGTTATATATATTTGTGTATACATATGTGTATACATGTGTATGTATATACATATACATTTATATATATTATTCTAAGACTCAACCAAAAAACTATTAGATCTAATCAATTAATTCAGTAAAATTGCAGGATAAAAATTAACATACAAAAACCAATAGTGTTTCGATATACTAACAATAATTTTCTGAAAAAGAAATAAAGAAATCAATCACACTTACAATAGCATCAAAAACAAATAAAATACTTAGGAATAAATACAACCAGGGGGGTAAAATATCTCTACTCTGAAAACTGTATGATATTGATGAAAAAAATTAAAGAAGACACAAATAAATAGAAAGGTATCCTATGTTCATGGATTGGAAGAATTAATATTGTTAAAATGTCAATAATACTAAAAGCCATCTATAGATTCACTGCAATCCCTATCAATAGTCCAATGGTATTTTTTACAGAAGTAGAAAAAAACACTCCTAAAATTTATATGGAAACCAAAAAAGAACACAAATAGACAAAGAAAATCCAAGAAAGAAGATCAAAGCAGAACGAATACACTCCCTGACTTCAAAATATACTATAAAGCTTATAGTATATATCATATGTACTATATAGTAATCAAAACAGTATGGTGCTGGCATAAAAACAGACAAATAGGCCAACAGATCAGAATCAAGAGCCCAGAAATTAACCCAAGCAGATACAGTCCACTGATATTTGACAAGGGTCCTAAGAATATTCAATGGAGTAAAAACCAGTCTCTTCAATAAATACTGGTGAAATAATCAGATAGGCGCATTTAAAAGAATAAAACTAGAACCCTAATTATGCCATTCACAAAAATTAACAAAACAGATTAAAGACTTAAATATAAGACTTGAAACCATCAAACTCCAAAGAAGCAACAAAATCAAAAATAAACAAGTGGGATTACATCAAACAAAACTTTTGTACAGCAAAAGAAACCATCAAAAAGTGAAAAAGACGACCCAAGGAATGAGAAAAATATTTGTAAAGCATATATCTGGTAAGGGAGTAATATCCAAAATATATAAAGTATTCATATAACTCAATAACAAATAAAACAAGCAAAGGATCTGAATAGACATTTTCCCAAAGAAGATATATGAAAGGCCAATAGGTACATAAAAAGATGCTCAATATCACTAGTTATTATGGAAATGAAAATTAAAAACATAATGATATATCACCTCACACCTGTTAAAAAGTCCATCATTAAAAGTCAAGAGATGACAAATGCTGGCACAGATATGAAGTAAAGAGAACCTTTGTGCACTATTGGTGGGATTGAAAATTGATACAGTCACTATGAAAATAGCATGGAGGATCCATAAAAAGTTAAAAATAAAACTACTATATGATCCAGCATTTTCACTTCCGGGAATATATCCAAAGGAAATGAAAACACTAATTTGAAAAAGTATCTGTACCCCCACATTCATAACAGCATTATTTATAATAGCCAAGACATAGAAACAACGTAAGTGTCCATCAATGGATGCTTGTGGTATATATACAATGGTCTGTGTGTACGTGTGTGTGTGTGTGTGTGTTTATATATAATAGAATATACGTAAACATACAATGGAATATATATGCACAATGGAACATATACATACACACGCACAATGGGATATACATACCCACACACAATGGAATATTATTCAGCCTTAAAAAAATGAGAAAATCTTACCATTTGTGACAACATGGATGGATCTCGAAAAGATTATGCTAAGTGAAATAAGTGAGGCAGACAAACACAAATACTGTATGATCTCACTTATATGTGGAATCTAAAACGAAAACAAAAACAAAACAAAACAACAAAAAACTCATAGACAAAGAGATCAAATATATGGTTACCAGAGATTGAAGGTGGAGGGAAGGGGAATTGGAGAAAAGTAGTTAAGTTACAAACTTTCAGCTATATGATAAATAAGTACTAGGAATATAACATACCAAATGATGACGAGTTCATGCTGCTCTATCATAAATAGGAACGTTGTTAAGAGAGTAAACCCTAAGGGTTCTCATAATGAGAAAAAATTTTCCTCTTTCTATTTTTTCCATTGTATCTACATGAAATGATGGATGTTAGCGGAACCTGTTGCAATTGCTTCATAGTATATGTAAATCAAACTGTCATGCTGTATGCCTTAAACTTACACTGAGGTATGTTAACTATTTCTCAATAAAACTGGGGTGGGGAAGAGAAAATCCTATGACCCAGCAGTTGTACTCACAGGCACATATCTACATAAATTCCTGAACAAGTGTGCCAGAAGACATAGATAAGAATGTTCACAGTTGCCCAAAACTGGAAACAATTCATGTGTTTATCACGAGCAGAATAGATAAGTAACCTGTAGTCAATTATTCAGCAGTACAGTGGAGAGCAAATGCACACCACACAAAAAGCAAAAGGCCAGCTTTGCTCCCTCAAAATTATTACCTCAAGGAGATAATAATTAAATAATATTTAAACTCATAATATGATACCATTTTCTATTTCTGTATCACAAAAGTTATTTTTAATGAAGGTTTAGGCTTTACCTTAGATAAATATTGATTTTAACACTCAGGTTGTGGTATTCTATCTATGGTACACCTGTAGCTGTAAGAAAGAACAATATTTCTTGCCTGGGCTATACAGTCTTCTTAGTAATGGGGAAGGCCAGATTCCATTTGCTCTCTGCCATATGCCATATATATGTAGAGTCACCTGATATATGATAAAGATGACAGTGTAGTGGTGAAAGGATAATCATTTCAATAAATCAAATGGGTTGATTGGATACCCAGTTGGAAAAAAGTATCTTGATCTCTACTTCATAGTATATAACAATTCTAGAAGGACTGCAGATCTAAATGGTTCAGGAAAAATAGTAAAGTCTTTAAAGGAAAAGGTAAAAGAAAGTTTTCATGGCTTTGGAGTAGGCAATATCCATGATTATTACATTAGGATAAATTCTGGGAAGCAGAATTCCTAGGTCCACTTTTGATACATATTGACAATATGACTTCTAGATAAACTATATTAATTTACACTTCTATCAGTAATATATGAGAATTTTTATTTCCCTGCACCCTCAACAACACTGAGAAGCTGTTGAAAGAACTCAGTCCATCTGAACAGCACAGCACATTTTGAAATGCACTTATGTGATTATTAACATAATTGGGCAGTTTTTCATATGCATATTGACTATGTATTACAGCTTTTATTTGTAAATTTTCTATTCATGGCCTTTGTTTTTTTCATTTTTTCAATTGAAGCTTGTCTCATTGATTTTAAGAGAGTTTTTTGTATATTAAAAGGCTTAACACAGTGTCTCATATATTGCAAATATTTTTCTATTTAACCTACCTTTCATTTCGTTCATGATTATTTTCAGATGTACTTAACTTTTAATTTTAATGTCATTAAACCTGTCTTTTCATTAATAACCACTGCCTTTAGCTTAGAAAAATCTTTCCCTGCCCTATGTTATAGAAATTCTTAATTTTTATACTAAAGTAGTCCACGGGGGATATAGCATAGGACCTCCAGTGGATGCCTGAAATCAAAGATAGTACTGAACCCTATATATATTATGTTTTTTCCTATACATACATACTTTGATAAAGTTTAATTTATAAATTAGGCTAAGAGATTAACAACGATAAATAATAATAACAGTACACTATAATAAAAGTTTTGTGAATGGCTTTGGAGCTATTATTAAGTAAAATAAGGGTTACTTGAACATAAGCACTGCAATATCTAGACAATATGATAACTGGCTACTAAGTGACTAATAGGTCGCAGCATAGACACACTGGACAAAGGGATGATTCTTTTCCTGGGCAGGACAGAACAGGATGATGAGAGATTTTATTACAGTATTCAGATTGGCACACAATTTAAAACTTAAAACTTGTTTATTTTTGAAAATTTCCATTCAATATTTCCATGGGTAACAGGTTGAGAAAGCAAAGCCACGGATAAAAGGGGACCACCGTTATTTCATAATTACCAGTATAGTGTAACACATGGTGCATAAAGAAGAAGAAAGCATATAAGGCTAAAAGCCAAAACAATCTCTCTTAGTGTGGTCAAGGGCATAGAGAACAATGTGTAAATGGCTGGTAGGTGGTTACATCGATAGTCATGGAACAGGGGGTAAAATAAAGCAGGAAAGGTTCTTGTTAGACACTAGTAGAATATTCCTTCCTAATGACTGTGGTGATGAACTGTTCTCTTCAGCCTGTTGAAAGGGACTAGGCTATATCTCAAAGACCATTCCTGTGGAATCTTATCAGAGACAGGAGGACAGGGCCACCCAGTTTCCTTTCTCGTGCTCTGACCCTAGAGGAACAGACATACATCTGGTAAATAATCTGCATCTAGCTTTTCCAGTCACTGTCTCTCCTTATTTCGCCTACAAAAATTGGGTACTCAAGGTTTGTCTATATCGCCATTCTGAAAGTTAAAAGATGAAGTGCTGTGAAACCCTGAGCAACTGTCAGATAAAGGTATGGTGCTATCATTAATTTACTGGAACAAAGCTTAGGTATCATTTACCATTTGTTCTTTCAAAAGTCAAAGAAGCTGTGTTAATTGTGCTGCAGATACAACATTTTAACATCTGTAGGTATTCAAAAATAGAATACAAACTTTACAATAAGGATTCCATCTCTGATGATTACTTTTTCACATACAAGAGTATTACCTTTGACAATAATTGTGATTTTTCATTCTCTTCTGCAGTTATAATATTTTAAAACTTCATCTGGAATAATTAAAAATGCAATGCTGTATGTGTACACACACATACACACACACACACACACACACGCAAACACACAAATAGTTAATATGAAGACATCGGTGAGTTTGAAGCCAGAACCTACTATGAGTAATTTTATCTGGCCTTTGCAGGTTCTTACCTTTCCTTTGTAGTTACCCTATTACAAGCTATTGCCACTAATAAGGAACAAAGATAGATTTGGATAAGGGATTGTGTTCTATTGGGTCAAAGCACACAGAAAGTGTAACAGACTTAGAAACAAGAGAAGAAAATAGCAATTCCCAAGGCTCCCTTAAGAATTTAGAACACCAGGTCAAGACTCAAAAGCTGACAGCTTTGGTGGGTGTGATATGGCTGCCAGGAAATGACCCCGCAAGCCCTGTTGGAGAAATT
Organism: Pteropus medius; assembly: GCF_902729225.1. Taxonomy (NCBI): domain Eukaryota; kingdom Metazoa; phylum Chordata; class Mammalia; order Chiroptera; family Pteropodidae; genus Pteropus; species Pteropus medius. The sequence goes on from NW_024354875.1 coordinate 38,161,004, forward strand.
AATCCCAAAGGTACTACAGGCAGAAGATGACCCAATTACTGAGAGGAAAGTCAGGTATATAAAAGATGATGAGAACAGGCCATGAAGACTCAAATAGCAGAGGAATTGAGATTGTCAGATTTTGATTATGAGTCAAAATCAGAAACTGTCCAAAAGAGAAATGGAGAAAATGCTTTGTTGAAAATCAGTGTCCTAATGTGGAAGAGAGACCAATCCTCCAAGTTTCAAATGAAAGAGGAACCTCTAGGTTCATTATGTCATCACTCCACTGCTAGTTGGAACTGATGGAATATAGAGAAGGGAGGTAACAGTGACATAAAAAAGGTATGTGCAGAATATGAGTCTGATGACAAGAAAGTTGATTTTGCTTGAACTTTTAATTTATTGCCACTTCTGACTACCTGTTCTTTCCATAATGATTTTCTTTTAAATGGTCTTTTGCTCTTTTAAAATTGATCTTTAAAAATGTTTCTTGGCCAAATATCTCCACTGCTTGTGATGTTCCATTTGATGACATTTAAAGTCTTTGTATTCTCACTCTCCTCCTGAAAGAAATGACTATTTTGACTTTATTATAGAAAAAAAAAACTAGAAAAATAGGGAAAGCCAAATTAATTTGTTGCCCCTAAAAGTAATTGCTGAATTCACTCTATAAAATGTTCATGAAGTACATTCCCCAAACTATTTTTAGACAGTCTTAATTTCAAAGTGATGAAGTTGTTAAAATTACTCTGATTTATACTTAGAAAAAACTTCGAAAAAGAACAGCTTGCGTACAATTTGTTCAGCCACTCTAAATCTTTTATCTACCAATGACTACAACAGACTGCAGATCAATTTCATGTTTTCAAATACATAAATGGGACAGGTATTGGTATTTTTGATTTATAGGTAGCTAGCAATCAACCATCTTTTGCACCTAGGGAGGCATGGTAGGTACAAACTACCTGGGCTAGACTGGCTTTACTAGTTTGAATTCTTGGAACACTATGTTCACATCAACAAGTGAAGTTCATATGGTATTCTACCACCAAGAAAAATTAAGCGAGGACCTTAAGCATTTTTAAAAAGAACATCTTTCAATCTCCAAAGTTGCATTGAAACATCTATCAAATTTTCTTCTCTTTCCTCCCACCTCAATGACTCAAATGAAGAATGTAAAAAAAAAAAAAAGGTAAACACATTCATAGTATGTTGGAAAATAGTTTTAAAAGAACTCATGCCATACACACAAGAATGTTTGCCTATTTGGGGATGGGAGGGAGAGGAATGGGAATGAAAGGAAATAAATACAAGGAAGAAGTTACTCTCTAACCAGTGATGAGTGAAAGCATGCTCTGACTTGAGGAGTGTGATTAATTCAACTCTCTACATTCGAGTTTAGAAAAATAAAATAAAAAAACAATTTTTGTTTTGAAATCACTATGTGATGATGAATAATGTAGTATTATGTCCCAGGACATCAGGTTCATATAGTAAGATTCCTGTAGCTCCAAGAGGAGCATTTGCGAGCTTAGTCTGGTTATGAGCAGAGAAAGACAGAAAATTCCCTTCCATTCTTACACTGGTTGAATAAAATCGAAAAGAGGCAATATTTGCTCTTGAAGAATTTCCCTCTCTTGTCTTTTCAGATTACTTTTCTAGGATTTTTATGCTTCATTCTGCATCCTCACTCAAGCCTACCCCTGAATTAATTCATATTAAGTTGTTATTGATAAAGACCTCTTTGTCAAAATGAAATGAATCTCCAGTGCAGCTGGATTTAATACAGGTGCACATCAAAAACACCCAGGGAGCGTTTACCAAAACTCCATATGTCCAAGCTCTACCCCTGCAGACTCTCAGTATTTGGAATCTGCGTAATTGGTCGAATGGAAAAGAAAGAAAGTATTTTGGAATGCTAATAAACTCAGGTGTCCAGCTGGCCCTGAGTATTTATTTATCCACGTGTCTCTCTACCTCCTAGCCCCGCCACATCAGATCTAAAGATTTCCAAGCCATTTGCCTACAAGAAACAGGAGACAACTACCACTGCCTATGGCATCTCTCATCTGCTTCTCAACCTAACAAACACTCCTAGCATCATGTGGAAGCAAGTGACAGTTCTGTCAGTCACCTGAGAGTTGAGTTACCTTGAGAAACTATGCATTCAACTGGGCATCAAATTCCTCTTCTGTAAAGAGAGAAGAATGAACTAGATGACCTCTAAAATGCCTCCCTGTTCCAAAATTCCAAAAATTTATACAGCTTCGTTTTTATTTGTTGTTTATTTGTTTTTCTTATAGGAGGAAATTATAATGTCTAACTTAATTTGTTGGCAATATTTTATTGCCTTGGAAAAATGATCGGCTCTGAACCTTCTGATCTACAACTCATCCTTCACAGAAAACCTAACGAGTGCTACTGTCAGTTCTGGGTTTGTACAGAGAATACTCCTTCTCATCTCACTTGGTGATTGAGTGGGAGGCAGCAGGCAATATTTCAAAATGCACACTGACATTTAATTATACAAAAATCTCCTTCCACGATCACTTCTCTTGCCAGGCTGATTCTGATCCACTTGAACATTTTTCCTTTTTATTGACTCCTAGTTTTCTAGTCCTTATTGAGAACAATCAGAAATGAGCTTCAAAAACTAGATTTGTAGTCTTGCTACTTCTTTCTCTAACAGAGTCTGTCAGTGACACTCATTTGCAAAAATGATGCTTCTTTCTGAGACTTATCTGAATCCCTAACACTCATACTGACATTATCAAAATGTGAATATTTCAAAAATCTATATCAAATATAAAGTGTTTGTACAAATGTCACTTAAAAGTTTAAGTGGAGATTCTGGCAAAATGTGAATGGAAATGGATCATTCTGTATTAGCTGATTAAACACTGAAATGATTCAGCATAAGGATAAGCCAGGACCAGGACTACAATGAGATAAGTGAGGCACTTGCCTCAGGTGTGGAATTTACAGGAGCATCAAAAATTTCAATAATCAAGATAAACCATATGTTAAATCAATATTTTATATCAGTAACAGTGATGTGGCAAGCCATATTGGAACCTGATCACCAAAGAAAAACCTTTTTTAATACTAACCTTACCTTAATTTAAAATTTTGATATTCTCTCCATCATGGATTTTTAAAATCAATTTTGATGTTTTTGAAATACTGAAATAAAATATTATTTATATTGATTACTAAATTTTGGGCATCTCCTTAAAGCCCTAAAATATGCACCGATGGCAAGTGCCTTCTTCACTTCACATTAGTCCTGGTCCCAGAACAACTTACCTTTGCGTTAAGCCACACATGAACATTACTGCATCTTGTTCTTAATAAACAGGGACTGCTACAACAACTCCAATTATTTCTATTATAGTTATTATTTGCGTGTGTGCCTCTTCTAAGTGATGGATATCATTTCAATAATTTACTTTAACGCAGCGACTGAAGTAGGCAATTTTATTTTTACATAAGAGAAAAATCAAACTCTGAAAGGTGAAAATAATCTGACAAGGGATATACCTCATGTATATTCTATATTAAAGGAGATAAAGGGAGGGAGAAAGAAAGAGGAAAAAAAGAAAATACGGAAGAAGAGAGGAAGATGAATACATAGCCCAGGGATGTTCAAATTCAAAGTGCCAAAGACTCATGGTATATTTGCTTAAAATATAGATTCTCAAGCTGATCTCTATAAATATGAATTAAACAAGGCCTAGGACAACTCTGAGAATCTGCATTTTAAGTGATTCTAATGCAAGTGTTCTAAGGACCACACATGGAAAAACAATGATGAGAAGCACCTACCTGGCAGGAAATGGACTATGTATCTGCAACACATTTTCTCATAATCCTCCTAATGAACTTTAAGGTAAAAAATTAATCCTTCTCTTTTTTTACATAAGATGAGAAAAAGTCCAAAATGATAAGAAAATTTGTGATCTCAAGTGTTAATGAGTGGAAAAATCATAATTTAACCTGGATCTTTCTAACTCTAAATTTCAGGCTCTTTCCACTGTATTCGCCTTTCTGTTCAGGGAGTGCTACCACATACCAGAGATACAAGATTGTATCAAGGAATCTAAATTAGCCAAAGCTGGTTTTCAACCTGCAGTGGCAGGCAGCTGGGACAGATGTCAGCAGTGTGCACAGGTGAAGGGGAAAGGTAAAGAATGTTGGAGCGGGGATGAGAGAACAGTTCCGAAGGTAGAAAGTCATGTTTTGTACATGCAATCGTTTTATTTTTCAGTTTAAAATTCAAAATGAGAAGTGTAACCATTATGCCAATGCTACCAATTATATGAGCAAATGACATAACATAGATATGACAGTAATTTAGTTTGATGAGGGAAGAACAATATCTTGTTTTCTAGTTTAAGCCTACATTAGCCTGTTTTCTAATTTAAGCCTGCATTTCTGGATTTATCCCCCATTCTGCCTTTCTGCGCCTTCTGTCTTTGATCCTGAACTCAAGCTGTTCTTACTGAGCCAGTCTTCTGTTTTTATATTAAGTCAGAATTACTTGAAATCCATCTCCCCCAGGGAAATCACTCTGGTTAACTCAATATCATCCCAAACTTGACATCTTACCATTATGTCCACCTAAACTTCACTTGTGTTTATACACTTAATATATAGCACACTTATTATTTATGTACCCATTCCTGTGTTGTTTAGCCTAATAATGTATCTAGGTCATGGCTAGCTTTGTAAACAGATTTCCAGTTTTTGAAAATATCTGACTATTCTAAAATTTAATTACAGAAACTCTATTACCTAATAAAATGCTACATACAATAAAAAGGATCAATGAGTACGTGCTAAAGAGCATAATTAAAAAGTTACAATTTTGTAGGGCAATAGCTCTGAAATGCTATCACTTACCTGTCACTGAAATGAGTTTTTCTCCCCAAAAGAATATATTTATAGACTTCTAATATTTAAGAACCAATAGACTCTTGCTATTTCTCTAGATCTTTTGGGGAGAAGAGGTGGAATAAAGAAGGATAAGTTATAGTCTTGAGAAATTTTATTGAAGAAATAAAAAACCAATGTTCAGAATTTTAGGCTAAATTACATTGAATCTACAATCAGAATAGAGGCAAGAAGAAGCAATATGACTTCAAGAGTCATCTTGAATGACATAGGAATATTGCTGGGCAGATGTAAAGGAGAAGAAATTGAGCCTAAAACGCAGAGAAAAGTAATGGCTTAAGATAAGCCAGGGGGGTCATCAGCCTAAATAGGACTTGAAGTTATAAAAGTATGTAATGAGGAGGCTGTGTGGAGGGGAGTTTAAAAAGAAAATGAATGAGAGATTAAGAAATAGAGAGAATAGTTATAAATCTCACATCAAAGGATTCTGACTAAGAAGGAAGAGGCCGTTGAGGGCAACTGAAAATGTGTTCTAGAGAGAATGACTCAAAGGACTTTGAAGATAGACTACAAAGAGCCTGCAATTAAGAAAAGAGGGATAACTACAGCAGTGAGTTCCCAGAAGAAAGAAGTAAGGATGGAACGTAGAATATGGTGGACAAGAAGAAAAAGCCTGAGAAGGAAGATTTGGAGGCATAGAATTGCTGGGGAAAGTTGGAGGCATAAGAGGGAACTTACCCCAGATGGTTTCCATCATTGTCATTATGTGGGAGGTGAGATCAGCTCCTGAAGGCAAAAAGGGAGTGGGGGAAGATGAGAATGTCTGGTTAACTGTGGTGGCGAGTTTTACAGGGTGTCAGTGCCATCGCCATCATCTATGGCTACACTGTGGTTTGTATGCTAAATCTTATATAAATTACTCTTATACAGCAAGACTATAAATATTATAGAAAGAGATAGCTATAGCTTCTCCCTCAAGACCATAAAGTATAAACACTGTAAAGTCTAGATATATTTAAAGGTCTAGAAGGAAATTCCAATTTTCATTCTTTAACAATTTTTTCATATTCTATGAGTCAACAAACTTTTTTTAAAAAAATTATTAAATTGGATTATTACCAAATGTTTAGAAATGAAAAGCAGTGGTGTCATGACTTGTATTGGAAGATCTTAATAAGGGACATATAAATTTTATAAATGGTATCAGAGAGCTTACATTAACTTTTTGAAAAAAGTAACCATATTTTAAAGTATGGAGCAATCCCTAGCTTAATTAAAAATTTCTATGACCTTCCACATATCAGGAAACTGTTCAAAAACTATATAGTAAGTAAGAAGCATTTCTGGGCATAATAATTTTCAGATTTAAACCAGAGAGCAGACTGCTAAGGACCATGCTAAATTTATTTCCCTTTTTCCTCCATGAGACAGAAATGATGAAGAATTTAACTTAGTTATCCTTGCTGGGCGTATAGGAAAATCCACCCATGGAAAAGGGGGGAAAATGACTAATTTTAAGTTTGAAGGACATGTACTCTTATACCAGTCTTGGAGAAATTTGTAGCCAATATCTAAATAATCACAGGCTAACTAGAAATTAAAATTCCTAGTATTTCTTTTACCTTCCTTAAAGGATAGCTTCATTATGTTTTTATTGTATTATTAATTTTAGTAACAGTGTCTGAGTTGCTTCCATTTCAATGAAGTGGGAGACAAAAGATGCCTGGCTCAATTAAGGTTTCCCAAATCTCTACAATTTTGAAGCACAAAAACTTATTTTAGCCTCCTGGGCTGCTATTTTACCAATACAGCTTCAATGATCACAAATTATAGTTGCTCCCAGAAATGGAGAGGGTCACTTTACAAAAGAGTTAACTGACTTGAGATTTTAAATTTCCTTGCTTGGAGATTACTTATGCAAAATGTTCTGACAGTCCACAGACAACCTGAGCATTCACCTTTTAAAAGATTTTATCAGCTTCCCTGGCTCTTAGATGAGGGAGTTATCTCCTCTGGGAACAGAACATCAGAGTTTTATCCAAGGGCTGTCTCCATTACTTAGAACTGAAAACACTGTTTCTCATTTACTGTGGGTTTCCCACTCCTTTGGGCACATACATGATAATGAGAAGGTCATACCTTAAGATATAACATCTATCCTCTTCCTTCCAGCAGCGAACCATGCAAATACACTATACCAGGGAAAACTGCCTCAGAACAATTCATTAAGAAGAATATTAAAATCAAATTTGCCATCTTGTGGGGAAGGGAAATAGCTTGCCTCATTAAATATTCAAAGAGTGGCTAGTATTTCCATGGAGCAGGCTAACTAGTTTTGGAGTCTGTTATTTAGTTAACATGCAAATTACAATCTTCCCCAAAAGACTGGAATTGGGGCAAAGAATGGTGATCAAGAAAATGGATATATATAAAAAACAGCAGACATTTTCACTCAAAATCTCCCCTATTAAGTGTTCAGACTGAACACAGTAGGGATAGCATGTCAGCATTGAAAGCCAAAAGGGCTGCATTGCAAGTCTGCCTTTATCCTCTGCTAGCTGTGTCTTGGTTTTAAGGTATTTAATCACTTAGCATGATTTGAAAAGTGAAGGCTATAAAATTTCTTCAGAGGATTCTGGTAAATCTGAAGCAAGATAACATACATAAAGTGACTAGAATAACTGTTTTGCACATAACTTAATACTTAATAAATGTTAACTACATCTTGTTATGAATGTACTTTTAAGAATGGGGTGAAAAAAATCCCCAACCTAAAGCCCTTCTTTTTGTTTTGTTTTGTTTTGTTTTAGGCGAGGCAACCCTTGGTTGACCTCACAGATTGCAAGGACCTTGTCAGCTTACAATCTCTTATTTTTTATTTTTTACACCTACTTCACCTGGTCTTCCTAGGTGGTCTCCCATCCAAGCACTAACCAGGCCCAACCCTGCTTAGCTTCTGAGATCAGACGGGATCAGTCTTCTTCAGGGTGGCATGGCTCTAGACCTAAAGTCCTTCTTATAATAATAATTATTCCAATAAATGATTACTTATCTCTATGATATGACCTCTGAGATTGATCTTAAGTGATACTCCTTTTTTATCTTATAAAAAATTTAAAGCATAAACAAAAGTAGAGAGATTAGTATAGTTCATCCTCAGTTTTGATAAATATTATCTTGTGCTGCATCTGCCATTTCTCCACTCCACAAATTAGTTTGAAGCAAATTCCAGAAATAGTATCATTTCACCCATAAGTATTTCGGTATCTCTAAAAGATGTGGATTAAAAAAAACAAACAAACAAAAAAAACAGTACTGGTGTCATATGTCAATACTGTTAATAATTCTTGATATCATCAAATATCTACTCAGCATTCAAATTTCCCCAACTGTCATATGCATGTTTGTTTTTTTAATCTAACAGTTTGTTGGATCAGGATTTGAATAAGGCCCCTACACCACAGTTGGTTGATATGCCTTTTAAGACTTTTTTACTCTACAATTCCCCTTCATGTTTTTAATTCTTCAATTTATTTGCTGCAGAAACCAAGGTGTTGGTATGTTAGAGCTCTCCACAGTCTAGACTTTCCTGATTGCATCCCTCTGGTGTATTTTAATGCATTCTTCTGGTTTTCTTTTCTTTCTGAAAACTGGTAATCAGATCTAGAGGCCTGATCAAATTGAGGTCTAATCTTTATCATGAGTAAAGCCTCAGATTATACTGTGGACTTCCATCAGGAAGCACACGATGCCTTTTCGTCTCCCTTTTTGTGACTTTGGCAGCTGCTTGGTGGGAATTACCTGGATCCGTTACTGCAAAATGGAAATATTCTATCATTCATTCTTCATTTATTAGCTAGTACAGTCCTACAAAAAAAGACTCTCATCAATTCTTGATCTCCTGAAAAGCCTGGAAAATTGCTTTATTTCTTTCCTGTATTTTTTTCAAAATACTGAGTTTGATTTGCTAGCAACCTGCACAGGTGACCAGTAAGAGGTCTATTTTTTTTTTTTTGGTATCATTATAAACTTGTATGTTTGAACATATCTGATGTGTTTTAATCTTTTGCAGATATTACTCTATTGATGATCAAATTATTCCTTGCTTTGTAAGAGCCCATTCAATTTAATTCCTGAGTCCTCTTGACACAAATCTAGTAGTCTTTAGTTCCTCACTTTCCATATCATCTTTCATTTCCTGATAACCATTTCTCCAAGGACCCTAGATACTTTTAGGTGGAAATGGCATTTAGATACCACAGTCTGGGGGCTAGGGCTATTCATCGTTATGCAATTAGTCATTCTTTCTAAGCCTTTTCAGTGTACAGAACCAGAAAATACTTTTTAAAAAATGCATCACAGGTTCATACTGATATTGTAATTCAAATTCAAGACTACAAGGTTTCTATTAACCCCATTCATCTTCACTGATATTCATCTTTATCTTCCTTCTCCAGTGTCTTAAATTCCCATCCTCAAGGACACCAACATAATTACTCATCAGTTTTATCTCACAATATTAGTCTCAGGATCACAATATGATTACTACCCCCAACAACACATTTACAGTAAATAATTTCAACTCTGCTTGTGTTACTTTTGTTCTTAGGGTGTATACCCCTAAGTAGGGATAGTCAAATTACTGTGATTTAAAGTTTTAAGAAGTTATTTTCTATATGGTTATGCCACCAATTTGTTACATAAGTTACTTGTTTCATTTTCCTTTTAACTTTTAGGGATTGCTTTTTACGTTTAATGTTTTAAATAATTACTTTAAACACATTGCTCCAAATCATATCTGCAAAAAAGATGTATTCAAGGAAATCTAATTTATCTACTTATTCCACCTTCCCCTATAAGGATATTTTATATTTAATAATTTATTCATTCTACTTAATGCAAATACACCTCCTTCTTATAGAAATGATAATGGTAGTATAATAATGACAAAGATTATCCATCTTTATTTCACTCAATAGTTCTTGCATCATTTAACTTTCCTCAGTTATTATACTCAACTAATTGTTTATGCTAGTTATGATAATATAAAGATTATCAGATATCATTGTCACACACGTGAAATTCAGCAACGTAGTCTAATAAAAAAGGCATCCCATTTCATGTTTAAATACCAACTAATGATTTGTTTTAAAAGCACATCTTTTGACTCCCTTAGCCCATTTCATCCACTTTTTGGGATCAAAAGATACAAATCTCCAGTCATAAAAACACGAGGGGATGTACGGCATGGTGACTATAGGTAATAATACTGTACTGCATATTTTAAAGTTGCTAAGAGAATAGATCTTAAATATTCTCATCATAAGAAAAAAAATTTTGCAACTATGTATGGTGACAGATGTTAACTAGACTTATTGTGGTGATCATTTTGCAATATAGCTGAAAATCCAGGTATAACTTTTGATTCCTCCAAAACTTACAGTCATCCCTCAGTATCTCATGGGAGATTGGTTCCAGGACCCCCCTCAGAGAGCAAAATCTGCAGATACTCAAGTTTCTTATATAAAATAGCGTAGAACAATGCATGCAGTTGGCCCTCTGCATCTGTGAATTCCCGACCTCAGATGGAAAAAAAACTGTTTCTGATCTGCAGTTGGTTAAATTCACGAACGTGAAACCTGGACATATGGAGGGCCCACTATATATTTACTGAAAAAAAAAACAGTGTTGTTCAAAGGTCAACTGTGTTTACAAATATTGAATCACTATATTGTACAACTGAAACTAATATAAATGTTATGTCAATTACACCTCAATGAGGAAAAAAACAGCGCACCTTTCACCCTCATTTAAGGTACCAGTGTGAAAAGGAACACTCATAAAGCTATTTCTCTTAAAAGCTGGCTGTTTCTGTTAGAGCCAGTGCTGTATTTCCTTACCCGAAAATTTGTCAAAAATTAGTATATGAATTCTCTTATCCACTTTGAGGATTTGTAAGAGCAAATGTCCCATTAACTAAAATCTTGTAAAGAGCTCTAGAATGCATGTAAGTTATTTTTTTTTTTTTTACCAGTTTCCTTATTTACAAAAATTGGATAATGGAAAACTCTGGAGTCAGAAGAACTGAATAAAATTCTTAGCTGAGCAGCTAATTAGTTGGATGACTTTAGGTAAGTCATTTCAACTCTTAGAACTAGAATTTTCCCATCAGTCACATGGAGATAATACTACCAATGCCAGAATGTTGCTGTGAGAAAGAAATAATTATTTGATTGCAGCTTATAAACTCATAATACTCTGCAAATGCAAAGCATAATAAACAGGGAATTAAATGGCTGGTTTGATAAAATCCAATCTTAAAGCTTTAATTTGTTTGTTTAAAATGATGGAAACATCTGACTGTGAATGAGAGCTTTACAATCATCCAAACTGATGTCTGGAAACTGACTTTTGCCTGAACATAACTTGGTTATAAATATCTCTCTTTGGATTTGACATTCAATTCTGAGATAAATCGAACATGCTTCAGAATTTTAATCTGACATCCAAGAGCTAAAACTCTAAAAGCAGATAAAACATTTTGAAAAAAAAAAAGGCAAACTGTTAATCTCAAGTAACTTTTAATTCCAAATCTGATTATTCAATATAGAAAACTCATCTTCAGATTTTTGAAAATTCATCTCCAAAGCTTTTACATAATCTAAGTTGGAAAAGAAATGGATCTATATTTTATGTTAAGGAAAAATAAAACACTAAAATTAATCCCTTTTCTTCCTAAAACTTTTTTAAAAGACATAAACTTCATTAGACTATACTACTTAATGTTTTAAATATGATTCAGCAGATGATGAACAGGAATAAATAAGAGATTTAAGACACTGCATTAAAAATCAGCTATGTTCACGGCGACATTTTTTGACTGTTACAAATCATATCCAGTGAAATTATTCTTTCTGCTGATGAAATCTGAGCATGGTTCCTGTTTATAATTATAGTCGAAGAAATCTACCTCCTTGTTTTTAAGCAGGAATCTGCTTTAGGGAGTGCACACTGAAAGGTTATACCTAAGTTTGCACGTAAAAATAAATACTATATATACATTTTTTAGCTCTAAACTTCACAGTTACACATTATTTCCTTCTTTCCACTTAAATCCTGCATGCTGCCAACAGTTATACATATAAACCACCAATCCAGTCATGAGTAGCTCACTGGGAGAGGGAAGGTAGAAAAGTTTAGTTATAAAACTTTTCATACACTTGCAAAAATAGCAAAAATAAGTCAATGAGCCTCCACATAGCCATCACCCAGATTTAATATCAAGAACTTATTACATTTACATCATTGAGCTTCACAGAAGCCTTTTAAAGTAAATCTCAGACTTTAGGCACATGTCAGCATACATCTCTAAAAAGGATGGACATTTTCTTACATAACTACAAAGTCAAATCCACCATAACAAAATTGCCAATGATTTCTTGATTTCATCTGTTACCCAGTTATTGCCATTGCTTCAAAATAGTCATCTTAGAGTTGGTATGTTCGAATTAGGATACAAATAAAGTCTACACATTATATTTGGTCGTTAACGTCTCGAAAACCTGTTTTAATCCATAAACCTACCTTCTTTACTTTCCTCCACGCTACTGAAGGGAGAAATCCTCCCTTTCTTTTAAATACACATTTCTTAAGTGACTGTTTCTTTCTTGTTAGGTGCTTTTGCATTTATCACCTAATTTAATCTTCAAATCCTCAGGACATAATGTGGTAGACATAGGTATCTGTGTACCGAAATTTGGGCTCTGTCTCCTGTGGTATGGATATGTTACCGAGAAGTAGCTGCCAAAAGCGGCCTTACCAAAGAATGATCATCTGAGCCAGGAGGATCAAGGTTGGTCTAAAGCATTTCTCAGTAACAAATGACCAGTAACTCCACCTCATCTACTAATATGCCCCCCTGCAAGGTGATCTGTGGGCATATTTGTTGATAGACTTACCGTCATGAGACAAAATTCCTTACTCCCTTCTCTGCTAATACATTATGTCATATTTCTATTATATTGTAGACATATCTGTATTCAACCCACTACATAATAAATCCCAACAGGAAAGATATTATGCCTTATTCAACTTTGAATCTCCAGGGCTTAGCACAGTGCCTAGCATTTAACAATTTGTGGAATAAAAAAAAAAAATGAAATGAATCAATTACGTATCCCACTTTTAGAATATGTTTAAGAGGCAGGTATATCATTCATCTGAGAGGAAGCCCTCTAATGCATCCACAACAGAATCCTAACACTAAAGAGGAAACAAAGCATGGAAAGTGGTGACACAAAATTACAGAGCATGTGAGGAAAAAGGAATGGTGGGCAGGAGGAAAGAATCTAAGGGAAAATTTTATACTTTTAAGTAAGAAATTTCTCTGAAATACTAAAACATAAAACAAACCACACTGTAGGTAAGAAGATGTCATGGATCTATCACTTTGTTTTTGTACAAGAGCATCTCTGACTCACTTGTGGTGAAGTCATTTTTCAGTATTACCAGGGATAAGATAACACAATTTAAATCAATGTTGAACAATCTTTATTGTTTAGAATGTCAAACCAAAAATCCTTTACACTTTAGCTTAAGCACATTTCTTTTCCTCCATCATGAGGTGAGCAGCTGGCTGCCATGCTAAGCAGAGCTCTTTATATACTCTGAGACCCTCCAAATATGCACTGCTTATTCCAATCCTTAAAATATGCAGCTTTCTTCACACCCTTCCTTATGCATCCTGTTGGGAATGTTCCTTTATGTAATTTATCATTTTAAATCATCCATTTTTTTCTGCTACATTCCTTAACTTCACCTCTCTCAAGGCCCCGTCTGTTAATGTCTCTAGTTCCATTTACTACATTAAATCTTTCACCTTTCAGATTGGCATTCTGCTTTCTATACCTTAACAGAGTGTGTTTTAGATAATAATTTACCTTATATTTCATTCCTTGTTTTGAAGAGTCCAATGATAAATTTAAAACAGTCCCAATCAGAATCAGGAAACCAAATTTAAAACAGTCTCCATATGTCTTGGGATGATTTGCCTTCCTGGAGATATGTTGATGAATTTTCAGCACAAATTAAACCTTACAGAATCATTCCTCAAGTATTTCTACAAGGGTTCAATAGTGTGTTCCACCATCATGTCACCCTCTGATACTTTAGGATAGTAGAACTAGTTTGACGGTTGAATGATATAGGTTCAAACAACTCTGTTCTCGACATGCAAATCTGAGGATCATGTCTGGGAGGTGAAGTGAGTGGTCTCAGGGAAAGAGGCCAGCAAAAGTATTCTTAATGATATGACACTGCTTATTAGAAGGTTTGTTATTCTGCTTTAATTTACTGCTACCCAAAAGGTTTGACAGATAAACCTACTGGTAAAATAGAGCTAATATAAAAATGTCTTCTTTAGCCTTTGGAAATAACAGTAAATGATAACAACAATAATACAATAGCACTACCCTTTTATAGAACTATGTGCTGGTACTGTTGTAAATACATTACATGTACTAATTCATTCAATTTTTAGAATAATCTTGTAAGGGAAACATTTTTATCATTCTTATGTTACAGACGAAGAAACTGAGGCCCAGATTGCTTGAGTAACTTGCCCAAAGTCATGCATGATTTGGCTGGGATTTAAATCCAGGGCATCTGGCTCCACAGTCTGTGTCATTAATCCAAAATTTATATTGTAAATAGTTCAGAATATTCATCTTTGTGACATAGGAAATATATCTGCTAAGGTAATACATACTTAGCAAATATGCACATTTCCAAAATAATGTTTCATCTTACTCAACAAAAAAAATAGAAAAAATAATCGACATGGTATCAATATGGCTTCAAGGCAGTTATTCTTCCCATCCATGGTGAGTGATAAACTGAGGAGAACATTTTTACTAGCATATATATATTTCTGCCTAATATTTGAACAAAGATATCTCTAAATCTAAGTAAATAAAATTCTCAATAAAAACATTAGCTGTTTATATGAAATTATTTTAATAACACAAATAATATTTAGACAAATGCTTTGTTCTAATGAATAGAACAGCTGAGAGGTAGAAGCATAAATCTTATAAAATTCTGTTTATAAACTGTACGTGATATTTTGCACATTATCATCATTGGCCAGGACCAATATACTTATTCAAAATCTCTATGAATAGAAATATTGATCAGCAAATACCAATTTTTCACCATTTATTGAGTTCAAAGCCCTAGGCGAGATCCTATAAAAGACGGTCCTAATGTGAAGGGTGACAAAGCAGCCGATAAGAACTAAACATCTATGTTAGTTGGGCTCTTCTAATTTTAAGAATAGAAGTCACTCTGGTTCTGCCACATAATAGGGGTTGACTATAGGCTATATTTAGAAAAATAAGAACATAAGTGTTTTCACCATATAATTGGAATTCACAGAAACTCAAGAACCATTCAACTCGGACTTGGAGAGACAGAAGTGAGTTCAAGAGTGGAAGGTCATCTGGGATTCAAATGAGCTGTACCAACTAGGTTACCAACATGTGTCTGCTTATCCCTACTCTGCTTATTACCATCTCTGTTTCTGTCATCAAACAGAAACTGTTTCTGTGTCCAGTGGCTTCCATCTCTCTGTGTATTCCATTAAAAGACTTCCAAAGAGAGAATCTGATCCGGTTTTTTCACCATCTTTGCTGGGCTGAGCTTTCCCATCAAGACTACCTTCGGCATTACCAGAAAATATATCTAAGATGAGAGAAGTCTTTGTTACTTGATGTAGACCTCTTGAAACCATGGAGCCACTATCAATATCTGAGGGACTTCTAGACTCAATTGCTCCCTAGAAATCTGGACCAGTATTAAAAATACAGCAATTTGAATACCTGTGAGAGCTATCTAGTTTCTTACTTAGAGCCCAATTTCCTTAATATGACATATAGAATCTGTGGGAGGCAGCATATAATATGGTATACACATGTTTTTATAAACCTATAGAAACCTAAATCATACAGTGGTTGAAAGAGTAATCTCTAAAAATATTACCTGTATTCAACTTTAGCTCTGACATTTACAAAGTGGGTGACCATGTGCCAATTACTCGACCTATCTGTACCTCAGTTTCCTTATCTGGAAAATTGAGGTAACAGTAGCCCCTACTTCATAAGGTTGTTATAAGGATAAAAGAAACAATTTATTCAACGAGATACAAGATGTGCCTGGCACACAGCGAATACCTGATGAATTTTAGTTATTATTTTCTTATTACTTCTAACACACATTATCAATTTTATCCCTTATAACTTCACACATAAAGTTCTATCCAAACATATTATGTTCATGTTTCTATTGATACCCGTTGCCTGGGTCTTCCTCCCCTAATTCCTCTGGTGAAGCCTTCCTCATCCCTCCAACTTCGGCATAAATTTCTTTTCTGAGCAATTTCCTCCCTGGTTGATAATATCCAGAGGGGGCCTCCAACAGTTCCTCTGGCCCTGTATGCTCATGCAACTCCTCACATCTGGGTGGGCAATTCCATGTCCTCCCATTGAATCTGGGCTGGCCTTGGGTTAGCTTGGACCACAGAACATAGTGGAAGGATGTTCTGGGACTCTTAAACCTAAGATTTAACTTCCTGATCTGGGAATCCAGTCATCATGCTATGAGAAGCCCATGCCACATGCAGATGTTACATAGGAGAGAACCTAGTTGAGCCAGTTGACGGCCCCAGCTTAGCTCCTCGTTGATGCCAGAGCCAACCCTCAACCATGTGAATGAGCCATCCTGGATGGTCCAGCCCAGTCAAGCCTCAGATAACTGTACCCCTAGGCATCACCATGTACCAAGATGAGCTTAGTCAGCCTATAGAAACATAAGAGATAATAAAATAATAAAATTATAGGCTTGAAATAATAATAAAAAAGCTTCAGGTCACTATGTTTTCATTGTTTCATTAAAGCGATAATACAGATTGTTTATTACAGCAATACCAAAACATTGCTCATGAAACTCCTGGATAGAATAAGTATTTCTTGGGCTAAGCTCTCATAATTCTATTCTGTGATTTAACAGACTGTATTGTAATTATTTATTATTTATGTCCATCTCCTCTCCTGAGAGCCTCAAGATTAGTAACTATGGACTTAAGGGGAAAATATTTTTCAGAATAAATTTCAAGAAAAGTAGCAGAATTTACAATATCTAGAACAAAGGTGTAACCAACTAGAAAAACTCAGAAATCACCCTTAGCCTGTCATTTGGAAATCTCTAATCTTTTGTAGATTTGTAATAAGTTATAGGAAAAGTAAGATTTATTATCCCCAAACAATAATCAGATGATTTAATATTATAATTTCTATCTAGAACTCTATTACCACCTTCTCCTGATAATTGAGAGAGAAAATAAAAACAAATGAAATAGAGTAGCTAAAGTTAGCCAATATTGTTTTTCTTGTTTATTTTTTTTAGAAAAGAACAAGGAGCAGTAACTTGTTTTTATTATATAGCACAAGTTTTTGGAAGCAAAATAATAAAGTGGTTATAAATATGGACTCTGTAGTCAGGCAGCTTGGGTTTTAATTTCAATTTCACAGACTGGGTTTGATTTCCACTGACACATTTGTGTGGCAAGTCACTTAACCTGTCGGTGCCTCAGTCTTCTGAATGATAAAATGGAGATAATGAAAGTACCTACTGCATAGGGCCCTATTAAAGATTAAATGAGTCAATATATGTAAAGCACATAGAATGGTGCCTGACATTCAGTAAGACTGGTTAGCTGCTGCTGCTATTCTTCCTGCTATTCTTCCTGCTCCTTCCTACTCCTCCTACTACTATTATAAAGACATAGTAATGAAGATAGTGTCATTTTAAATCATGAATAGACGAAAGGGTCACTGGTATTAGACAGTAAATAGTGCTTGACAGTTAGCTCTCTAAATTATGCTAGACACAAAAATAAACTCCAAAAAGAATTTTGTTTATAAATCACAAAAACTTCATAACATTTTTTTGAAATATAGGAGAATGGCATTAATAGATTGGTTTGAGGGTAGAGGACTTAAACCAGATATTAAAAGGATAAACCACTAAGGAAATGATTATTAAATCTGCTGACATGAAGGACAGATAAAGAGCTTACCAGAGAGAAATAAAAATAGGAGTTCATCACCACCAAGCCGGTATTATAGGAAATGTTGGAGGGACTTCTTTAAAAAGAAAAAAATATGTATCAAAAGTCTAAATAAAGTATGGCAATAACTACATATCTATCAACAAGTACTTCAAATGAAAAAGAATTTAATGCTCCAATCAAAAGAAAGGGTGGCTGAAAGGATCGGAAAACAAGACTCTTATATACGCTGCCTATGAGAGACTCATTTCAGATTAAAAGACACACAGAGACTAATAGTAATAGGGTGGAAAAAGTTACTTCGTGATGAAGCTAGAGGGTAAAGTGCTGAGTGGAATAAGTCAGACAGAGGAAGACAAATGTCATATGATCGTACATATATGTGGAATCTAAAGAACAAAAGGAACAAACAAACATAAAACAGAAACTCAGAGATACAGAGAACATTTTGAGGGTTACCAGATGGGAGGGGAGTTGGAGGGATCTGTAAAAAAGAGGGAAGAGATTAAGTACAAATTGGTAGTTACAAAATATTCATGGAGATAGAAAGTATAGCATAAGAAATATAGTCAATAATTTTGTAATACCTATCTATATACAGTGTCAACAGGACACTAGATTTATTGAGCTGATCACTCTGAGTTATATAGATGTTTGATCACTATGTTGTACACCAGAAACTAATATAATATTGTATGCCAACTATAACGGAAAAATAAAAAATATTAATAACAAATAAAAAATCTGACAATAATTTTTTAAATTCTGTACAAATGAACAAAGAATACCATAAACAAATTTAAACAAGCCACAGACTAAGAAAAAGAAATTCGTTAGAATTAGTGTCCAAAATATATAAAGAACGCCTATTAATAAATAATAAACAGCAAATTACCAATAAGAAATGAGCAAGATGATCAACAAGCTTGCATAAGGGAAATGTAAATGGCTAATAACTATTAATAAAGCTTTAATTAAAAATAGAATATTACATGGTTGGTAATTGGTTCTTATCCTTTGCCTGGACCCCGAGCTAAAAGCTATCTTCTGAATAGGAAGAGGAGGATGTAGGTAAATCAGGGAGATGGAGAAAAGACTAGGTCCCCAAATCTCTAGAATTTTTCCATCCCAATCTTTCCAAATCAGGCTGACTAGAGCCATCAACCTTTTAATAATGTAACTTGACATTTTATGTAACTGAACTTTTCGAATCCCACTTACTATGTTTTAGTGATGCTTTATAACAACAATATCAGAGTAAAGGCTGGATACGGTTGTATGAGATTCTCACATATTAACTCAGAAGAACCCCATGAGGTAAGTATGATTATTATTTATCTCCTAACAAACATAAAACAGAAACAAACTCATAGATACAGAGAACATTTTAAGGGTTACCATTTTGTCAATGGTAACAAAATGGTTGACAAGCCCAAGTTCACCCAGAAGAGTCAGAATTCAAATCCATTATCTGTTTCCAACATCAGCTCTTAACCATATGTTATTATTGCTTCTAAACATATGACATATGAAAAGATGTTCAGTCTCACTAATAATCAGGGAAATGCAAACTTGCAACATACCATTTCACACTACAAGCAGAATGGCAAACATTGTCCGACAACAATGAACACAGAATATGGAGCAATGGCAATCTGTTATCTTCCAAATGGCTTAAAAATTGGTACAGACATTTTCATGGGCATTTGCTAATTTTAACTAAAATGGAACATATGGATTCTCCATGCTGCAACAGTTTCACTTCTAGATATATACAGTAGAGAAAATATTTGCAAAGAAAATAGGTAGAGAAATGTACATTTCAACCATATTCGTAATAGTAGATATATGTTAATAATATGCCTATAAATAAAAAATGATATAAATTTGATATAGTCATAAAATGAAAAACTATTCAGTAGTTGATATGAATAAACTGAAACTGCTAGCTTCATAATATATGAATTCTAAAACGAGAGTATCAAATTAAACAGTAAGTTGAAGGATGATGCAGTTGTCTATCATTCATATAAAGTTAAACAATGTGAAAAAATATCACATGTATTCGATAATATATAAGTGTATAGTGAAGTACACAATCATGAATGGAAATGATAAATACTAAATTTCAGGGAATGAGGCAAAAACACTCAGGAGCTTGTAACTGTATCTGTAATGCAGTGCTGGCTTAAAGAACTTAATCAAAGCAAATACATCGAAATTTAATAAATGGGTGGCAGGTGCATGGTGGTAGGCTAGTTTGTATATTTGTCTCTACATTTAAAGTACCTCACAATAAAAATATAAATACAAATAAAATGTGGCGTAACAGAGAACATGCCAAAAACAAGTAACAAAAGAGGTAATTTACATGCTTCATCAAAGTCCTTTTCTGAGAAACACATTGCTTTTTCCATGGGAGCATCTGTTGCTCTGGGTCCTTAAATTTGGTGGGTCCTGCTTCTATTTGGAGATTTAACAAGATAGTTTTTATTGCTGAAAAGTAAGAAGAATCCCAAAACACATAATTAACAGTAAAATAAAATTAATGACAAAATGTTTATAAAAATATCAGCAATACATTTGTCTTCACCTTGCTAAATATGCCACAGAACAGAAAACACAGGTGAAATATGAAAATAAAAAATGTTTTCCCACTTTTTTATAGAGCATTTGTAGTCTCTCTTTGCAAAAGAGAAAACATTCAGGGGTAATGATTTCAAATCAGGTAGATAACTGTTAAGCTATAATTAATGCCTCTAGAATATCAAAAGGTAAAAGCTCAAAGACAAAAAAAGTCACTTTGTATTCGACTATGAGTTAGTCCATTGGCCCATTAATTTGTGCATTCCTATCTCACCATGTAAATTCTAGGATAAACAGTAATCTAGTTAAAAATTATGAAATTCAGGTATAGGGAAGGACAGATCAAAAAGTATAACAATATTTCAGAAAAACTCTTTTCTATCTTTGTTATTTCTTGACATCAAGGTATCCCATTTCCTTTATAGCATACTCAAATTTATGTCTTCATGTTCATGTGCAAACACAGGAATACCACACTTAACCAGAGTCATTAAAGTGGCAATCTAAATTACATGAAATATGGTCAAGGTAAGAAATAGACATAAAAGGCTCAAGAACACGCAAAATACAAAACACAGATTTTAATCAGTCTTATTTTACATGGAATGCTAAAAAATTTAATCATATGATATCCCAGACCACTACAGGTGGGAGTTGTCTAAAAAGCCATAGGTATAACATCTAGAAGTATCAATAAAGAATGATGTAGGGAAAAAAAATAGAAATCTGTCACAGGAATTTTAAAACCTAATAATTAAGGGTCACAACATGAGCAAAGAATTCATCATCTCTGAATAACTCATGTACTAAAAAATGACAGAGAGCAAAGCACATTTATATTTCCAAATAGTATTTCCAAATATTATTTCTAGGCATTTATTTTACTTTCTTTGAAAACAAGTGAAGTTAAGTTTTTTTAATGTTTATTAGTCATTGGTATTTTTATTTTTCTATGTTATCCTTTCATGTTCTTTGATCAAGTGCCTACCTGAAATTTTTTAAAGAGATCTCTTCTATAATATTTTTAAAAATTAAGTTTCCACATATGTTATAAATCATTTTCCCTGCTTGTCCTCTTATTTTACCTTTGTTAATTCTCTGCCGTGTGGAAGGTTCCAAATTAATTACATTTTCTAATATTTACCCTGTGAATGGAAATTGCCAAGGCGGAGTCATTCATGTCAAGGGAACTAAAATGGAGCCAGAAGGCCATAAAGAAGCTTGCTAATGTACATTCCACTCATGAACTTTTGCACTTTTAAGCCAACTATGTATCCACATCTTGAACTTCACTGCCTCTTTACCATGGCAACCTGGCCATCTGCATTCCTCATCTTGGAAGAAGCCAATCTATTTCACCAGCCAGTATTCTACATTTACATAGAGGACATAAATGGGAACTGTTCTTGCAGTTTTTGTCTCTTTGTTTGCAAAATGGACCTAACCAGCCCGTTAACCTAGCTAGCATCCTTCATTTACTTGGAGGACCTAAATGGAAACCACACTTAACAGTTTCTGCCTTTATAAACACTGCCTTTCTTTGTTCTCTTTGGAATGCAATTTGGGTTGCTACCTGAATCTGTGCCTCCCAGATTGCAATCCTTTACTCAAATAAAAGCTTTTTGTTCTTTATTACAGCCTAAACCACTTCTTTTTGGTTGACGATCCTAATGGCTCCTACTTTTATTGCCACATTTAGAAAGATCACCGCTACCCACGGATTCTAAAAATATCCACTTAATTGCTATGGCCATGCCACCTGAACATGCCTGATCTTGTCTGATCTCGGAAGCTAAGCAGAGTCAGGCCTGGTTAGTACTTGGATGGGAGACCACTTAGGAATACCGGGTGGTGTAGGCATAAAAATATGTATATTTTTTAAAATTATATATAATATGTAATATATTACATATAACATATTATATATATTATATTACATATTATGTATATAATATATAATATATATTATGTTATATATAATATAATATATTATATTTCCTTCATTTCCTTATTATGTTATATATGATATATAAAATCTCTCCACTTAAACATATTCACATTGTCTTTTGTTTTTTGTTAATATTTGAATTCTTAGTCTCTTTGAAATTTGTTCTGGTATGACGTATGACAAAGAATTCTAACAATGTTTGCACCCAAATTTGGACATTTGTCTCCAGTTAATTAAACACAGTGAACATTGCTAAATTCTTCTATATACTTGGGTCTCTTTCCTATACCATTCTGCCATTTATTTAATTAATTAAATTATAAGTTGGTCATGTGATTAGCTAAAACTTTTGAATCAATAAAAGCATAAAAGTAAAATACAACAAGTTAGAAAAAAGTGAACAAATATGATAGGCAAATGATTGATAACATTAATATGATAAATCATACGAGCCAACAAAAAACTACTGAAATGCCAATGGAGGTCGCAGAAAATAAGCAAAGATTTTGGGGGAAAAATCTTTGGGGGAAAAATTCATAAAAGAAGAAAAATAAATCACTAATGAAAACACTGAAAAGTGACTTTCACCTCTCTAATAATTAAATAAACATGTTTAAGAAATGAAATAATGATAAACTGCCCAATTAGCAAAAATTGTTTTATAAAATAGTAGTTTTAAATAAGTCCTCAAGGTTACAAAGAATCTGATGAGAGAGGCATTCTTACATGTCCCAGCAGGTATATAAATGAATAGAATCCTTTTTAAAAACAATTAAGCAATATCTAACAAGAGTCATAAAACACTGTATATTCTTTGATTCAGCAGATTTCTTTAGATTCTAGCCTAGAAAATAATCTGAAATGTAGTAAAAGATTTATGTCCAAAGATATTCATTCTAGTTTTATTCATATCAAAAATAGAAAGTAGGTAAAAATCCAATAAAATAATGAATATATAAATCATAGCCTAACCACAGTATTGAACACTCAGCTATTTAAAATACCTATTTCAAAAACTGTTTAATGACATATGGAAAGTCTTAAGGTATAACAGGCAAAGAAAAAGAAAAAATTTAAGTCTATATATAGTTGGATCCTAATCAGTAAAAATACATGTAGAAAAAAAATTGAATGTAAACTCACATAATGATTATCTCTGAGATTAATGAGATTATGGGTGACTATTATTTTCTTCATTTCCTTATTTTTAAAATACTTTACAACATGTCTCTATTGTTTTTATCTAGCTAGATGGGAACATAAATTTGAGAATGGCCTGTGTTTTTAAGATGGGAAAATTATGAACAAATATTTATGAATTATAAGAAACAATAAAGAGGAGAGAATGAAGGCTTTAAGGAAGGGAATGGATGTTATAAGGATCCTGAGGAAAAGGGGCATCAAGAGATCAGGAGAGGCTTGCCTTGAAGGAACACCTTTCCTTTGATGCTTGTGAGGAGGAAGTTCTAGGGGCAAATACAGATGGATCTATATGCAGGGAATGGGGATGGGACATTCATGGAGCTCACAAATGTTCACTTTTACTACCTAAGATGTGGCAAACTCATAAACCGCCACTGAAATGGGCAAAGGGTGGTCAGGGAACCTGAGAAGAATGATAAGGATTATGAAAGGAGAATGGGAAAGGGAGCTAATTAAAAACAGTGAAAAGAACTGTCCTGGTATTTCTATAAATACCTAAATACATATTATGAAAGCATTTAGCTCCAGGGACCAAATGAAGTTACAATTTTATTTATCAGAGAACAACTCTATTAACATATCTATGCCACATCTTGATTGACTGCTTGACTAACTGATTCAGATTTTTTGATTCATTTAACAGCACTCAAGTCCTTAATGAAGTCACTAATGCCCTCCACGTTTGCAAATCCAGCGGTCAATTCATAGTTCTCATGTTATTTAACATTTCATCAGTATGTGACACATTTAGGAACACCTCATTCTTGAAAATTGTAATTCATTTGCTTTTAAGATATCACTCATTCTTCGTACTTCTACTGTACACTGGTCCTCAAGTAAACCCCAAATTACTCCTCATCCCCATTACTTACTCGTTTAACTAAATGCAAACCTCATTCATTTAGTTTTTCAGGCTAAAAACCTAGGCATCATCACTAATAGGTCACCATCTCTTCTTGTCCTCTTCTAATAGAGCTGCAAATCCTATTTACATTATTTTCAAAACACACCAGCATCTCATGACTTCTCACCACTTTCATTCTAGCTCAAGCCACAATCATCTCTCATCTGGAATGCCTTGATCCCCCAAGGAATCTTCTCCCTTATCTCTTATCCATTCCATCCTGTCTGTTCTCTTACAGTAACCAGAGGGATTCTTAAAAAAACATGTAATACAGATCACATCACTCCTCTGCTCATAACTCTCTAATGATCTTCCATTTCTTCAGAGTAAAAGCCAAAGTCCTTATGAAGGCTGTGAGGCCTAAATGGTCTGGCCTCCTGCAATGTCTGACCTTGAGTCTTCCACGTTTCTCTCCTTCACTCAATATGCCAAGCATCTTTCTGCTTTACGGCTTCAGGACACTTTCTGTTCCTTCTATTCGGAGCACTCTTTCCTCAGGTTTACTCAAGAGCCCTTCTACATCAGCCTCTGAGAAAGAAGGCCTTCTCAGAGAAGTCTTCCATGATTTCCCTATATATAAAGCTAGCAACCCACTCCCTATTCTGCTTTATTTTAATGTACTTTTCCATAGCACATATCCTCACCTCATATATTATGTTTATATATTTGTCTATTTTCCCACCCAAATTTAAGCCTCAGAGTCAGACATTTTTTTTGTTTCATTTACTATGATAGTCCTATCTGCATGTTATATAGTAGATGGGCATCTGCATGTTATATAGTAGATGGGGGATGGGGGAGACTCATGAATTCTGTTGAATGAAGAAGTGAATGAAATATTTTTCAGTACCAACTATGTACCAGGCTACTGTACTAGGTACTGGAATCGAAAAACTAAGTATTCTGCTTTGAAAATTTCTATGTAGCTCAGGGTTCTTAATCACAAATAATAGAAACCAATCTGGACTATCTTTTTTTTTTCAAAGGAAATTATTGGCACAGTCAATAAGGACCTCCTGGTCTTATTGAGGAAGGAGGGTGGCAGAGAACAAGAAGATCTTCCTTCTGTTTAGATTTCTATATGAGAGACAAATAATTTCTCAAAAGACTGCTCTAAATAGGGTCTTCCCCAAATCGAAATGTTTTTCCTAGGCACGTTTTCCCAAATGTTTCTCATCCAACTAGCAAGACCAAGAAAGTGACCCAACAAAATACATATCTAAATAAAAGCCCACAATTTTTAAATATAAAATTTCAGAACTATTAATGGTACCCCTCTAGTTATAGTACATCATAAATGCTAATGTCTCATTTCACTTAAATTTTTTCAAGAAAGGCACCAATGGACCAGGTGTAGTTTATACAAGTTTTTCTTCCTTTCTCTTCTGCATCAGCAACAAAATCTCCAAAGTATGGTTTCCAGATTTGCTTCAAGAAACACGAACATACGATGGGTCCCAGATGGTGCTTTCTAATCTTTTACAAGAAAATGAAGCTTTCACTGTGAAGAACAGTGGGCATTTCCAACTCTGTCAAAAGCAGAATGGCATATATCTGTCCTGATACATTCACGGACAGAAAGCTCTCAATTTCAAAAAGGCAAGTCAACTGTCCACCTTTCTATTCAGTTTTCTATCAAAATACTAAATTTTACTACTATTCTGTTGCACATTATTTCTTAATTAGTAAATTATCATAATCAATGAAAGCAAGAAATAAGAAGTAGTATAAAGTGACATCAAAGGAACACTGCAATATGGTAAAATAGTTGTTTCTTGAGTTTCATGATGTATTCTTTGCCTACGTTTTCATTTGACCCTGCCGACACAACAAATACGTATGAAAGGCAATTTTCTCAACCACTTATAGAATTTTCTCACTGTCCATTTTCATATATGAAAGTAGAATAAGTTCATGAGGTCATTTCTCTTAAACTACATGCAAATAATAAGAATGAGCCAGTATCAAAAATATCCACCTTACTCCAAACGTAATCACATGAAATAACTGGTCTAGGTCACCCACCGCTAAGTCAAAGATCAAGACAATGTAAACCAAACACAGAAAAGTCAGAAGTCAGCTATAAAACAGTGGAGAGAAAAAGAGAGCAAGGGTTTAACTGTGTATGTGTAGGTATTACTCTGTGTGTGTATGTGTGTCAATTTGAATGGGTCCACACGTGTGTGTTGGCATGAATGGGTTCATATATATGTGTGTGCCTGCATCAGTATGTGATTATGTCAGCCTGAGCAACTCTGTGTGTGACTGTGTGTGCGTATGAGATGTGTGAGAGAGAGAGAAAGAGAGAGAGAGAGAGAGAGAATGCATATAACAAAGTGTTTTTTCATTTCACTGTATACTGTGTAACGGGAATGTTTACTAAAAAAATTATGAAAGCACAGTTTTATTAATATTTGCCTTTCCTATATAAGGGTAGGTACCTCCAAGTGTCTTAATTAAACTCATAAAAATTAAGTGTGAAAAATATCCTAAAATGATTTAGCAGCAGGACATGGAGAATTCAATCAATTTAAGCATACCCCTTTAAAAGTTAGCAGAATGCTATTTTTCTTTCAGTTTAAAATAACCTGGTAAAATGAACTAATTTTTCCTTCACTAAATGGCTCTTTAAATCAGTATTACAATTGATTGATGTCTCTTGATTAAAAATCACTTTATTTTAACTTAGTATTTGACAGACAATTTCCGAATGGTCACAATTAAATCTCTTGCTAGTGTGTTAGTGTTATACATAAACATAAAATACACCCTCACCAGAAATGTTCCAACTTTCAAAACTAAGTACCATGAAGTACTAAAGCAGCATGCTGGATTATATTTGGATTCCCAAAACATACATCAGGTCAGTTCACTCTGTCTTGCTCTGATTGGGAGGAGGTATACCCCACATGGGTCAAGAGAAAGGATACAAATGTTCTCATATTCAGTACTGGCCCTAATGGTTATCAAGTTTTATAAATCTAGAAGAACATCAAACTCATCCAGAGGAGCTGTTCTTCCCTATAGTTCCACTTCCAAATTCCTCTTCATCATATGGAAAGTAACATAGGCAGACTTTCTTTTTAGAACTTAGCTAATATTTTAGTGTGTTTTCTGCCAGTAGCTCATAGACATTTTTGCACAATATATGTGTATTTATAAATACATACACACACACAAACACGCATACGAATTTGTTCCATAATCTAATGTCACCTTGCTTTATTTTTCTAAATCGAATAAAGTCTAGCTACGAGTATCTGTTTGCCAATAATATTTGTAATTTCACACTTCTTGCCCTGGTCTTACAAGAGCACCAAGAAATTCAGCAAACTGGAGAATGAGCTACGACTTTCCATCTGTTGTGGTCACTACTGAGATGCTGGTGTCTAAACCTCAAGGACAAAAGTAGGTGGCACCACTCTCTTCGCACCAGTAGCAGACTCTGGAGTCTTTAAGTGCCTAGAACAGAGCGGTCTACCTCCCCACCCCACCCCACCACATCATCCATCTATCACCCATGGGTCCTATCATATTGTAGCATACCCGATGGTAGTGAGGGTAGGGCCCTGCCACTCTCCTTTCTGCTTCATAACCCATAACTTTAGGGGGGACCCTTTCGCCTTTTTCAAGGCTTGAAACCTCATTCCCTCTTAGGTAACCCAATTTAATTTAACCCAAGATAAAACTTAAAAGTTCCTTAGTTTTTATCTTGAAGAGGGAAGTTCCTTAGTTTTTATCTTGAAGAGGGAAGTGAAATACGAGATTATTTGATCTCAATAATCTTGATCTCTTCTTCCTGGGAGAAATGAGAAATAAGTACACTTTAGTCAACAGCAGCCAGAATTACTGAGATTCTAGTAATACACTAATTCTCCTATGTTTATAAACATTCTGGACACTCTGTGGCATATGAATTGTACTTTTTCTCAGATAAACAATTAGACATATTGCTTTAAGTTTGGCTCCCGAAAAAGAGTCTTAAGGTTAGAGAAAAATGTACTGAGAATATTTTTTGAAAATGTAACTAGCATACTGTTGAAAATAAGTTTATCTTTGTTTCCAGACTTTTCAAACATTCTGGGAGTGCATACATATGTATATGTATGCGAATGTGTGTGTAGGTATATTTATGTGACCAATCAAAATTTTCCATTGATGTATTTTCCTGAGCTATGAGATTTTTTTATAACAGTTTGATACTTTTCTATAATAATTCTTAAAAATCTCTTTCCCAATTTACTGTGTGGCTTTGGTTTTGTTAATGAGAATTAACATGCAGAAGATTTCATCAAAATTTTAAAGTATATCTGCATAAAGTTATACAGGATATTAGCATCATTTTTAATCACTTCTGACTGTGGCCATAGCTCTTTTCTCATTCGTAAATATATTTATTTATGTTTTTCTCTTTTTTTATTCTATTTACCAAATATTTATTTCATAGTCTAATGTTAAACCAGTCTTGGATTCACCAATTCTGTTTTTCTGTTTATCAACATTAAATTCTGTATTTTATCTTTATTATTAATTTATTTTTACTGCATAAATTCAGTTTATAATTTTTATTCTGTTTCAGGATTATTTTCCTCTCAAATATCTAAAGTTGAATCTTTTATTTTCAAATTTTATTTTTAAGCAAGAAAATCTCAAGAGTTATGAATTTATCTATAACTACATTTTTAGCTGCAAAGCATAACTTTGAACTGCAATTTTCTTCTTTAATTACTTTCTAAAATGTCTGTAGTTGTATTTTTTATTTCTTCTTTGACCTGGGGGAAATGTTTGCTTTTTCTAGTAACTGTTCTAAGTCTGGGGGAAAAAAATTTGTGAATGGGGTTTCTAGCTAAGACATTAAAACCCTAATATCATTAGCTATTGATAAGTCTCAATTTATTACTCCATGACTCTTATCCATATTCCTAGCCTTGAAACAACTGCAAAATTTCCTGTTTGTACACTTCAGTCCAAACTATCAAAACTAATAGAAGATTTCAAATGGAACCATTAGAAAAATTTTTCTACAAAACTTTTTTTTTTAGTTTTTCTACTCAAAGCACTTATTGAAGAAAGACTTTTAGTCATTACAGGAAGTTCTTGCATAATGCTGTAACTGGTAAATGGACACAAACTATCAACTGTCAGAGCACCCCTCATTCAAAAGTCTTCCCTAGACTTTTGAATTTTAATCTGTAATGGAGGCTGGCATATAAATGCCTCATTCTCTCTCCTTTTGGCATTCCTTCCCTCTATTTCCACCCATTTACACCACTTTTTAAGCAGTAATCACAAACTGAGTCATTCAGGAGCAATTAAAAAGATCCTTATGATTGAAATTCTTTAAAACCATTTATTATTGGAAATGCTCATGTTAATTATTTAAAATATCCTGTTAGACATTTGGGTTTCCTCCAACAAAGGAAGAATAGAGAGTTCAGGAAGTTGGGAACAGGGTAGGGGCTACTGAGAAAAATAAGTAAAGCTCCAACTCAGAGTTCAATCATTTTCACATTTTATATCCCTCAATTAAAAACCACGCATGAAACTAAAAACAATACTCTTGTTAACTGACTTCTGCTTCTTGTAGAACACTTCACAGTTTCACATGCGATTCTTCAAACCTCTAACAGAGATCAAAATAAGAAGCAATTTTAAGATTCATTATCTAGCCATTTTACTAAGATGTACTTTACCCAAGATAGACTAAATGGCAACCTGTTTTCCCCTTGGTACATGTCAGATAAACCAGCACTCCCAGTTCAGCCTTAACTATAGTTCTCGAAGAATATGATTAATGATCTATTCCAAGCAGAAGTCGCCCAGGTAGCTTATCTTAATTCTTATTATCCTAATGAATTATAGCTTATAATTCATTGATCTGACTTAAGTGACAAAATGGGCTGCAAGACACACAAAAAAAATGCCTTTTTCATGTCGAAAGAGACAAAGTGGAGATAACTCATTAGTGATAACATATGCTTAAAATTCACTATGTCCTGCTAAATAATACAAGGTTTCCTGTTTAAAAAAAAAAAAGCGACAGAACACACACATATGTTCCTCTTTTTGAGAAAAATTGTCATCTCCAAAGAAGCATACAGAATTCTTTTTAAGTAATTAAAATTCTTGGTTTTCCATGAAAGAAAATTATATACACAATAGATTTCTACAATACATATTATACTGAGGTAATGAGCTAAATAAAAGTCTACTGAGCAAAGTGATTTACAAAGGATAGTGGGAAAGGTTAATAGGCTTTTGTCCTTCTTCTTCAGTTTTCTTATGCTTTCTCTTCAAAGAGGATTACCTATCACTCCTATTAATCATATATTTTCCAAGCATGAGGCCATTCCACAGTTTGTAGTTATTAAGTTAATGGAGCTTTGTACATAACTTTACTCAAAAGTAGCTTTTAACTAAAACAATACACAAACATATGAAACCAATTCCTTTGGTAATGTACTTTAAAGTTCAAGTAAGTAACATAAGGTAATAATGATGAAACCCGTAATAGTCTTTCTCGGTACAATCCTAATTATCAGTAGCAGCAGCAACATAGCCCTTTGGGGTCAAGAAAGTTTGGTGGAGTCCTGCACTCATGGAAGGTGCCATTCATAAACCATGAAGGGCATCTGTGCTCCGAATACCATCTGTGCACACTGTACCTAACTTCCCTAGACTTTTGAACTTTAATCTGTAACGGAGGCTGGCATGTAAATGCCATTTGGCTATAAAGAAAGGACAGGGTAAACGTAGACATCTCCCCCTGAAGTGAAAAATCAAAGATCTCAGATCATTAAGCCTTAAAAAACTAGGTCATTGGAATACCTTTTCCGTTCTAAAGAATTATTCTTTTGCACACAAAATTGAACACATCAAAACAGGAATTCTAGGCTTCTGGAAGTAAACCACTGATTACATATAAGGTGTGAGACCACTCTTGGACTTTGGGTAAAAATTTTCTGAAAAGGGGCTATGAAGATACTAAAGTTCTGTTAATAATAATATAATCTTAGAAGTTATAAGAGGAAAAAGAAAGTTACAGCCTGCGTATGAAAACTTTCCCCTAGAGATAGGCTCTCTTCATTTGGGAAGTAAAAGAAAATGAAAATATGTATATACAAATATCTAGTGCTCAAGAGCTCAAAATTCATATTGAATCAAAAGATAACTCTGCACTGGTCATATAGGCTGAGCTAAAGAAATATTCCAATTTACTAACATTGATTCCATAATTGAGATTAAGTAGCCGAGGTCACAACAATTGAGACTCATTCTTCTGTCTGTTTTTTTTCCCCACACATTAAATTCTTCAGTTACCATAAAATATTGGATAGAATTGCTATGCTCTATTACACAGCTGCTGTGCAAGTGTCTCACAAATAAGTGAATTTCAATTATAGGTAAAAAGATGAAGATGCTTGCTATAACTAGACAAATTTACTTTTTATCCAGCTAGTTCTTCCAGGCCAACCAAGGCCAGAAAGTTGAGCTCATTTTTAACTACTTCTTAGCTTTTTGTCAAAATTTGGTTCACTTTCAAGCATGTCTGTAATATTTTCCTTAAAATGCCTGTTTCTCTGTTCTCATTGTTTATCTTCATATAGAAGCATACTGAATGAACAGTTTTTCTTGTATTTTTACAGTTTATCCTGTCTCTACCTCCCTAATCTAACACTCAGAATTGAGAATCTTCCTATATCAATCATAGAAACAACATGCCATTCCTCTTCTCAAATAATGGTTCTCAAATATTTGCAATTCAAATGGTTTGCTATTATTTTTAAATCTTGGATTATTTAGAAGTCTTCATTTACAAGTAACTGAAACTCTAACTCAAAGGCTTGAACAATAAAAGTTATTAATACAAGTTATTGCAATAAAAGTTAATTTTTTAAAAAAGCAAGAAAAGTTATTAGTTTATATAATCAAAAATTCCAGTGACAGGATTTAGCTTGATCTAGCAGCCCAACAATGTCACCGAGACTATCTTTATACTATGCCTCTGATCTCAGGTGTTATTTCACCCTAAGGCTTACTTTGATCTTCGATGATCTGCAGTACCTCCTAATTACTTTCAGTAGAAAAGTCATAGTCTGTTTTCTCAGTAGCTCAATTAAAATGCTAGCATCCAGTTTAGTGGTACACATCAGGACCACCTTACCTTCACTAAAAAATATCAGTGTGGTTAAGGGAATAGGAAACACTGATTGCTTAAGCCAATAAGGGCCTTTTTTGAACTGAAGAGGAGGTGTATTCTAACCAGACCTCTCGGTTAGGAAATTTGGGATACTGTGAAGGAGTGAAGGGACTTTTTGGAGGTAATCAATAAACACTGATTACAAAACTAAATCCCCAACATATATCAGGTTGTGATTCTTCTACACTTTCTATTCCTTACAATATCCCACACAGAAGAGTGTAACATTCTCCATATAGCAGGTGCAATATGAATAATATTAAGAAAACACAAACACACAGAGAATAAATGCTACATACACACTTTCTAGACTCGATACATTTGGGAACAATAAGATGAGAAGAAAACAAAAATTTTGAATGATATTTAAACAAATTTGTCATTTTACCAACTAATTGTGACCATAGATCCATGTTTTGTTTTTTTTCGTACTGTTTTTTCACTTCTAAAGCACCATGCATCTTGAATCACACTTGGAAAAGACATTTGTTTCTCCGATATTTTAATTGTGATTTTATAATTTTACTGGAGGATAAAAATAAAAGTTAAAAATATAACTTTTAAGTAGGGTGGCCATACATACTGGTTTACTCAGAAGATTCCTGGTTTATGCCTTTTGTCCCTGGGTAACTATCAACAATACTCACTTTCACCTCAATATGAGTAAAAGGAAATTTGACAGAAGGAGATTTGACTTTGGGTGGTGAGCACACAACACAATATACAGATGATGTATTATAGAATTACACACCTAAAACAAATATAATTTTATTAACTAATGTTACTCCAATGAATTTAATTAAAAATATAAAGTTTTGTTTTGGACAATAAATTATATGATCAGTCTAATTTTAAATAAATGTTAAACATTTTTATTATATTCTAAAAGAAATTTGAGATGAGAAAACTACCTAATCAAATAAGAGTAAAGTTAAATAGCCATGCTCTTTGAGTGAGTAAAAAAAAAAAAAAGGGTTCATTTTATCATGTTGTAAGAAATAGAGCCTTACTTCTAAAGTCTGAAAGAAAACTCATTTGAGGCCACAGCTGTTGTGCTTTAGAAATGTAGATTAAAATTCATCATTATCTTTCTGTTAATACGCTTTCCTGGACCAATCAGTGGTTATAGGGTGTTTACAGACCCTAGACACTGAGCTGACTTGAATGGCCTTTGTATTGCAATACAATCAGATTATGTCTAATCTAAATGCAGTGTGTCCTTTATAGGACAGACAAATCCTAATCCTCCATTTACAAAAGCAAAGCCAGTCCAGTTTCTGATGGCTATCTGTTCATTTCCTTTTTTAAATTTTTTAAGTAACAGAAATTAAAATGAACTTTAAATTCAGTCTAAATTTAGTCTAAACATAAGTATTTGGAGGTTTTGAGCTGTGTTAAAGCACATTTTGATAGCCTAAATTATGTTATTACAAAAACACAATCATTTTCTTTCAAAAGAATACAGATTAACAAAATAAACCACCCCCACTATTACAAAAGAATAAAGTCAAGTTGAAAAACCATCTCATTTTCTGTTTTCTAAATTACTTGAGAGTTTATTTTGAAGCTCAGATTACACAGCTGGCTGTGCCTATACATTATCAGCTGGCCTAATGATGTTTTAAAGCAGTAGACCCCACAAGATAACTCACCAAACCATCCGCGATGGGTCTTTCAGTCTTTTGCCATATCATTACACTGTTGTCAAGTCCTGCTTTATTTTATAATGAGCCTTTGAGATTGGGTGCCATTTTCAAGGACACAAGGGGGTGAAGTACATGTGAAGGCAATAACTCCTCTCCTTAACTCTTGGCTTTCACCATCTGCCATCCCCAACTTTATTCTCTTTCATTACCATTCCCTTCCTCCCAAGGACCCTAGAATTCACTGTTCGTATCCTGATGCCCTCTCCGCCCTCAGCTCTGCAGACTTCAGTGAGACTAAATTTTAGAGATCCTCTTTTTCAAATTTTACATGGTCTCCATCAGCCACATGACCTGGAAATGGGAGTTTAAAATCAGAAGAGAATGGATAGATAAAAAAGTAATTGGAGCTGAAAAAACAGCTATCCAAAATGTAGCTACCACCCTCACACACAACAGAGTCTGGAGTTTGGAACTGTCAAACAAGAATGGAGTTCAATGTTTAAATGAATGAGGGATTTATTTTTCCAAAGGCATTAGGAATGGAAAGAGTAATTCCACAATAACAGAGAGTGCTGCTTCTTAATATAACTCTATAAAGCCACAAATAATAGCAAAACACTCAAGGGTTTTGATGCGCTCATGGGTTTTCTTCAGGGATAGATGTGGAAGCCAGGCTTGTTAACAATGACAAAAAGATGATATTTCAACTCAAACTTGACTGATTTCATTCCTGTTAAAATACTCAGACACTACTTTCCCCAGCCCCATCCATCTCTATGAAGCAAAGAGCTCTATTGATAACTCTGCTGAAAAGCAAAAATATTCCTGAAAGGTGCCTTTAAAGTATTTAGCATCCTCCCTTAAAGCAGAGGGTCAGTAGCAAAATATTTCTCCACAGTGTATATAACAGATCTGTATCTAAAATTAGCTGATGGTTTGGTTTTGTTTTTAAATCTATTTTGTAAGTTATTCAGAATAAAATTCTTGCCTAGATTCCTCTCACTGCCTAGCACCAATCCACGAAATATATACTAAAATTAAATATCAACTGTGCTTGTAGGCATAAATAATGTAATAAGAAAGGTAAATTTGAAGCTAAAAATTCATAAGGCATACATCCAAGACAAACTTAGTTGACTTCTGGTTTATGTAACAATTCAAAACATTCAAATCCTTCATCCATTCAACCCTTATTAAATTCCTACCATGTTCTAAGCACTACAGTAGACAGAAGACAAACTGGAAACGCACCAAACTTTTAATGATGTTAAAATCTAATGGAAACATACAATTATTTTAGGAGATAAAATGATGTAATACACTATAAGAAACTGATAAATTCTTCGAGCTGCCCTCAATTTACTAACTGCCTATCATGGCAGATATAGTGTTAAGCACTAGGGATACTGTACTCAAATTGCATAAATATGGTGGGAGTGTAGAAGAGAAGGAGGCGCAAGGAACAGCCAGAGCAAAGACGTGTAGATGTGGAAAGAGTGTTCACAGAACTGACAACACCTGGGTATTCTGGAGCCAGAAAGTGTTATGGGAAGAATTGGGAAGGGAGGAGTAAATAGAGGCTCAGGGAGAGTCCAGATCACAGTGGTCCTTGATGCTTCCCCCTCAAAGTAGAATTCTATCCTGTAGGTAAATCACTGAAGACTTTTAAGAAAGTCTTCCATTATTTCAAATATTTAATAGCTGATTTCATAACAGTACATATATGCGTCTAAGAAAATGATGATTGGTGGGAATTAATGTACTGTATTTACATATTTGTAATTATAAATAATTGATTCGAAATCTATAATTTTGACATGAAGATAAATAATTCATCCTATTATTTAAATATCAAATATTCTTTAAAAATAGACTAACCCTAAACATGTCTTAAAACCAGAACTGACCCACATTTCCTAGCTCCCTCTATTATTAACTGCTACCAATTAAATGCTACCTTCATTGAGCCCAAAGTTGGATGTAAATATTGCCTTTCTGGTAGCATGTTATTGAAACATAGCATATATACATGCAAGCAAAAATCATACATATACACTCTATGAACTATCACAAAGTGAAAATACCCCATGTAACCAGCCTTAAATCAAGAGATGGAATCTTACCAAAACCTCAGAAGCCTCCTCATGCTCCCTGCTAATCATTTCCTCCCTCCAGGGTAAACATTATCCTGACCTCTAACACCATAGATTATGTTAGTCTGTTTTTAAACTTTCTAAAAGTGGAATTATGCAGTATTTATTCTTTTGTGTGTTTTGTCCATGTTGTTGTATATGTTTATAAATCATTCATTTTCATTTCTCTATAGTATTCTACTGTATGAATATGTCACATTTATTTATCCAGTTTACTATAAATTGACAACTGAGTATTTTCCAGTTGGGGTTATTACAAATGATGCCGTTATGAATATCTTGTGTGCTGGGGGCACAGGTATACATACTTGTGGAACTGCTGGGTCTGCCTTATTAACTTATCGTTCATTTGTTTGTAACATTAACACTTTCAAACAAAGAGTAAATATAAGGTAGAGATATGTGTGAAACCAAAGAAAAACATTAGAGGTAAAAATACAACCTACAAAAAACAGCTGGACCAAAATTTAAATATTACTTATTGTTACTAATTCTTTCACCATGAGCCCACCATATCACATATCGTTTAGGGATAATAGCCTTTTTTATTTTGGAAGTTCTTTATTAAAAGTGCAACATGAACCCATATCTGCTTTATAGCATGATTAAATAATTTTTTTATTTGTTTTAACATTAACAAACCATTATAGGGTGAGCGGCTACATTACTACTAAAAAGAATGTATCAAGAAAACCTAAACAGAAACATTTAGAGGAGAAACGACTCTTGGTTTTCATGAAGTTTGAGAGTTTGAAAAATACAAATTACTTCAGGAAGAACTTTAAAACCTTTCCTTTAAACAAGCCCACATAACCAAATCACAGGCAACTGTATTTCTGAAAATATTTCACAAGACTTGCATGATTTGAAATATATGGGTTTTATGGATTGCCTGGGCTCTGTGCCTGGATATTTTCCCAGAGCTCATCTCACGTTTTCATTCCTAGGATCAATAGTGTCAGCAGATGTTGAGGGCTTGTTAGCCAAGTACAGTGATTTAAAAAGAAAGAAAGAGAGAGAGAAAGGGAAAGAAGGCGGGAAGAAGGTAGACGGACAAACTGAGACAGGGGGAAAGGAAGGGAGGAAGAAAGGGAGGGAGGAAGAGAGGGAAAAAGGGAGTGAGGAAGTCAGGCATTTCAATAATCCCCCAAACGGTAATTCAAAAGATGGGACAGATTAAAAAGAAATTATAAAAGAGTAGAAGTGCTTGACAGTAACTACGCAAAACATTTTACTGAGTGACTAAATTTTAGTTAAGAAATGCAACCAGCTCTAAACCATATACACCATTCTACATCTTTCTAAATCATTCTAAAATATAATAAAAGACAAAATGTTCCACTGATAAACAATTCTGTGATCTAATAATATTTCTCCATCTAGTTGAAGAGACATTGTTCACTGAAAAACCATTAAATACTCTCCCAGGGCTTCAGTGATTAAAACATCTTTTTTACAAATATCTTCAGGAATAGTCATATTGATGGGGGTGAGGCAGATACAGTCATACTGACAGGGATATGTTTTAAGAAATGCATCATTCGATGATTCTATCATCTTGCAAATATTATAGAATACACTTACACCAACCTGGATGATACAGTTTATTTATTACACACCTAGCCTATATGATACAATCTATTGCTCCTAGCTAGAAGCCTGTACAGCATGTTACTGTACTGAATACTGTAGGCAATGGTAATACAATGGTAAGTAATTGTGAATATAAATATATCTAAACATAGAAAAAGTATAATAAAAATATAGTATAAAAGATTTAAAAAGTGGTACGCCTGTATTGGGCACTTACCATGAATGGAGTTTGCAGGACTGGAAGCTACTCCGGGTGAGTCAGTGAATGAGTGAGAGTGAACTCGTGAAGATCTAGGACATTACTATACACTACTGTAGATTTCATAAACACTTGGTACTAAATCTATAAAACAACATGAGATTAAATCAAGCACCAGTGAAATGATCCAATCAAAAGATGCCATAAACATGAGGTGTATGAGGTTGCTGCAGGGATAACATAGAATACTATTTTACAGCAAACACATTTTTATAAGTAGAAAGAGAGCACACTCTAAACTAACTATAAAGTATGGTATAGTAAATACATAAACCAGTAACATAGTAGTTTATCAAGTATTACGTAGTATACATATTTGTATGTGCTATATTTTCATACTGGCAGCATAGTAGGTTTGTTTACACTAGCATCACCACAAATACATGAGTAATGTGTTGCACTACAATGTCACGAGGCGATAGAAATTTTTCAGCTCCGTTATATTTTGGTACCACCATCATATATGCAGTCCATCACTGACTGAAACGTAGTTAGGTAGCACATGACTATAATATTAATTCATTTACTAGAGAATAATTAAATGAACTAACGACTGGACATTCACATGTGAAAAAATAAATGTAGACACTACCCTACATCTTTCACAAAATTTAACTCAAAATGGATGATGGATATAAATGTAAAACACAAAATGATAAAAATTCTAGAAGACAACATAGGAGAAAATCTCAGTGACGATGCATTCCCTGGCATCTTGAAGAGTGGCTCAAAGTTGGATTAGCTGTCTTTCAGAAGTGGGGTGTGGGTTGCCTGGTGTTTGGTTTTGTTTTTCTGATTTGGTAGGCTGAGGTGGAAGGGGTATAAGGCACAATGTCCTAGTATCATGTTCTTTCCTTTCCTAAAAACGAATCGAATTTTTAAAAGCCCACAAAACTTCCTCATACTTACCCAAATTCCATTTTGAAAGGTTTATACATATTAACATTTTAAAAATGCAAATACAGGCCCTGAAAGGGTTAAGCTTTCAGCCATTTATACTGTAGTCTGATTCATTTTAATCTATTTTGCTTTTCTTCTAAATCCTAGAGGAGCTGTGGTGAGACTACACTTTTTAAAAAAGGTGAATATGCTGTAGCATATGCAGTGTACCTTCTAGTTCTGATTTGTGCATTTGGGACCTTGGAGATTACTAGTTCTTGTGATAGGAAAAAATAATTCCGTCATAAGGCATGAACATATTTGGATAGGGTGTGGAGTTTCATTTCAATTTAGGCAAGACTGTCGTGGTGTAATATCCAGCTATGGGTTCGAGGTTCTGAAGCAGATCCTCTTTTCACAGATAAGTTCTCTGAGTAGCAAAACAGATTAATTAAACTGCGTTAGTGTTGGGAAAATGATATCCAGTTGAAATCTCGGAGATTCTGTATAACCAAGGCCTGATTCAAAACTGAAAAATAGAAAAAGTCTGGCCTTGTGCTGTGTTTACAAAGGAATTTCCCTCCCACCAACACCCACCTCTGCTGCCTGTTCCCTCAATTCCCCACTTCAATGGGCATCCATCCCAGGATGTTCCTTGAGGTTCCGAATATGCTGACAATTTAAATTATCAGCCTAAACTGTCAAGTATACATATGATAATAATCATCACATTCCACACTAATAACCAAAGCATCCAAGAATTAAAGTAAGATATGCTTAGAGAAGATATTCAGGACATAGCTGCAATTAATTTTTGTTGCATGAGTAAATGAACTATGTTAAGATCAGAAGCGATTTTGATGACATTACCTCCAACAGAAAACATTTTACTTATTTGAAATTTCTCTAGTTTGGGCCCCAAAATAACAATGTTAAATAAAAAGTTTTTCGAAATTATTTTATGGCGTCTCAAAGGCTGCAAACCCATTATTTTACATGTCTCTAGGTATACCACCCTAGACATACTGAAGTTTCGATATGTATATTTCTTCAAGCAATCAGATGCTTTGTGCAATATTAATTTATTTAGACACAACTGAATATTTGACTATAATTTTCAATTTTCAGTTTTTTTTGTTTCCCCAAATGTGCCCATATTTTGACTATTTCATGACAATCATATAAATAAAATGATCTTTTTATTTTTCTTTGATACTATTTCAGACCTCACAAATAAGATGTTTCTTACATACACATAAGAAATACTCTATAGAAGATGCCCACCAAAAAACAATAAAAACACACAGTGGAAGCACATATTCACATACAGTATCCTGCTAAAAAATAGTATACAATTCTCAGATATAAAGTTAAAAGATTAACAATTAATAAGGAAAAATATTAATGTTAGAATCAAAACATAAAAATATATTATGATTCGCATGGTCCTTTAAGTTTACCATTATGCCATTTGTCATTTGATAAAGCTACCCTATTTACTAATTGTTAGTACATGCACGGCTGTCTTACAAGAGCTTATAAAAACACTAACAGTGTTTTTAACACTTGAAGGTACTAAATACACCTTTTTATATAGTTTTGACTTTCAATCACATTAATGTTTTACATATTAGTAAGTTAAATTTAAATAAGTACGGGTGGAAGAAATTAAAATTGATTTCAAACAGAAACAGACATAATTGTATATCAAATAGACAACATAACCGTATAATAGAAAATACAAAAAGAATGTAGGTAACGTTTGTATATCACTTTACATTCTCAATGAAATATATTCTAAAGACACAAAAAGTGTAAAGAGATCTTGAACTTAATTTGTTTGTCATTGGTATTGGTGTAATAATCCTAAAATTTGGGAAAGGGATTACTGTAGCCATGCATGAGTAAATATTAATGAATCGATGTTGTTGGGGCCCAGGTTTTTCTCTGTGGGAGAAGGAAAATACAGATACAGATGGAGGGAGGAGAAAAAGAATGCTGTGGTGTTGGATTAGAATTAGAGGTATCAGTAAGAACTCGTGTGTGTGTGTGTGTGTGTGTGTGTGTGTGTGTGTGTTCATTTACTAGCTCTGTTCACTGAATAGTTCTAGGAGCAATGATACCTCCATCTGAAAGCAATGATACCCTGATAGCAATAAACACATTTAGTTCCAAGATATTGCTTTCTAAATAACATTCTGTACTGAAAGGAATCAGGACATTTTGAAGAAATCACTGATTCTTGGACTAGAGAAAGAAAAATACAAAGTAAGCCTAAAACCTTTTTCTGTACTGGAAAAAAAAAACCAATAAAAGTGCTCAAAAACTGATTGAAAATGTTAGCTTGTAGAGGCTCTCACTAGTTAAATTTGGGACAATTATAGCATCAAAATGTATAATGACAGGAACAGATTATAACATAATGAGTTTTTTTTAAATCCTTGAGTACGTACTGATTTTTTTTAAATGGGGGAGGGCGAGAAGAGATTATCTTTACAGAAGCAAGCCAACTAATGAGTATAAGAAGAATCAAGGGAAAAAGAAAGTTGTCATTGTCACCCGAACAAAGCAATAATCGATTCCAGAAAGATGGATCTGGTGATGCTAATATCATTAAGAGAAAGGATATTAGAAAACGAGATATTCACAGAATCTCAAAGTATCTCTCCACGGATTACTTATTGATTGCAAAGAGGAAAAGATACCTTTACAATGGGGAAATCTGGCAGATACACCTTTGCTGGCGATCAAGTTTAATATCATCAACATTAGGACGATGGCTAACATCGTGAGCCACTTGATTTTACACACTATGAAGGACACACCACCACCTATGGAGCATTCTTACCAAATATATTTAACCTAAATCTAATCGTGAGGAAAGATCAGACAAAACCAAACCCTAAATTCTGCAGAACGATTGGCTTGTACTCTTTAGAAACGGTAATATCACAACAAAAAAAAAAGAAGAAGAAGAAGAAGAAGACTAGGGTAACTGTTCAGAACTAGAAGAGACACAAAAGAAATACAACCATCAAAAAATCAGCCCTAAAGGACATGACTGGAACATTTTGGGAAATTTCAATATAGGG
Organism: Pteropus medius; assembly: GCF_902729225.1. Classification (NCBI taxonomy): domain Eukaryota; kingdom Metazoa; phylum Chordata; class Mammalia; order Chiroptera; family Pteropodidae; genus Pteropus; species Pteropus medius. The sequence continues at coordinate 38,203,465 of NW_024354875.1, forward strand.
TGTATGGTAGATTAAAAGTATTGTATTGGTAAACTTCTTGAACACGATCAGGTAGATGCTGAAGTATTTAAGTGTGAAATGTCATGATGTCTACAACTAACTTTGAAATGCTTTAGAAAAACAAAACAAAAACCAAGTGTGTATATAGAGAAAAAAGAGATAAAGCAAAGGCAGCAAATTATTACCAACTGATGACTCCACATGAGGGGTTTTGCAACTTTTCTGTATTTTTGTATCTTTTCAGAATAAAAAAGTTGTTAGGGGAACCCTTGAGGTGATAGGATACATTTATATGTGTTTTAGCCCAGAACTATAAATTCTATGTTATTCAGGTGGGGCCTGGACCCAATGGGGCACATATAAATTAAACATGTGCACCACAGTGCCTCTGAGTCACTGGTGAAAGTGGGGGCTGGGAGAACCTTAGCAAATGTCTTTGGAATGTGGCACTTGCTGAAACATTGTCCAGTTCTTACTATGGCCTCCATGTCCTGCACTATCTGCCCCTCTCAATCTCAATGTGACTCCTCATCCCCACTTTCTGTTTCCGTTCCTCATGATCATCAAGCTCCTTCTCCTTGGACTTTGTGTTCTCTGTGCCGTCTGCTCAGGAAGCTCAGAACCTCCTGCGCTGTAGCATTTGTATCAAACAGGTCCTGGCAGAGAAATCCCGGTCTCCCTCACTGGGGTGTCCTTCTCTAACACCAGCTCTAGAGTATCCACTCATTTGTTTCCTGCTCTCTCAGAGTGCCCTGTTGAAGGTTTTCTTCATGCACTCACCCCATAGCACAAGCCAGAAATTATCATATTTATGCATTTATATATCGGTTTGTTATCTATCCTCTCACAAGGGGGCCTTGTCTCTCTTGGCCACCACTGTAATCCAGTGACTAGATCAGTACCTAATGTACTCCATACACACTTACAGACTTAATGGACCGATAGCGCTAAACCACTGCAAACCCCTGCAGATTAAATGCTATATTGCTTCTCCTACAATATTTGCATGTAGAGCAATAAAACAAAAATGCAGAATTTGAGTAAATAGCCTCTCTCATATTTTTTAAAAACTATTTCAAGATACCTGAATCAATTCTCTCGTGTTTTCTAATGAAACAGAAGCATATTTGCAAACAATCACAAATCATAGCAAACTGGAACTTCCTATTCTTATAATGAGGGGATGTAACTGCTGCTTTGTTTGCTTCCAGCGCTCCAGTCACCAGCCAGGAGAAAGCATTAAACAACCAGAGGTGGGAACCCATTCTGCCTTTCCACTTCATTAAATCATATATCATTTTTACATGTGAGCCATCAGACTATAAATCATGTAAGACAGAATGAGAGCTAATTAAAGGGTCAGCTGAGCATATAATTTTGAATTCCTAGGACTCAAAACTGAGATTGACAATAACTGTAATAAAACTCAGAATCATTTGCTAACTAACAAAGCAAGGATTTTCAAGCTGCCAACTTGCTAAGCCACATTTTCATACTTAAAAGAATCTACATTGAATATAATTCTTATATGGTAATGAACTTTTAGTCATTTATCCCAGAGTGCTTCATTTAAGTATACTTTTTTTTTTTTTTTTTTGGTAAGAATTACAAGGTCAAAAAAATATTAGTGAATTGTGGTATTTTCATTTCAGATTGAAGTTTAGTCCTGAGATAGGAAATATTATTGTTAGTGGTATTTATATAGCATCTTTCTTCTGAAGTTCATTCAGGGAAAGCAGATTAGTAGAAAGAAATTTCATTTGTCAGGAGGTAAAATGAAAATGGAGTTAGACCAAGAGGGCCAAGGTCACTAACAAGTCAGTAACTGTTCTGAGAGCAGAACCCAAAGGGACAGCTGACTCACCGTGGTTTCCCCTCCTCCAAATACACTGCTTCATTTAAAAGATATTTTGAAGGTTTTCAGGTTTATATTTGCATTCCTCACAACAAAGAGCTTTTACATTAGGAAAAAATCACTATCTCACTTCGACACTATAATAAATACCAAGACTTTTCCTTCTTTTAAAGATCTCTATAGTTATAACATAAAGCTTGAGACCTAGCACAATGACAGCACAGTCAGATATAAGTACTAGATTACAGTTTTTAAAAGGAGGACACTAACTTTCTATCAATTTTATGATTTAAAAACCTAAAAGAATAAAGTACATTTTCAGAATTTTATCAACTTCAATACTACTTCAGAATCACAGCTAAAATAAACTAAAATTTTAAATGTTAAATATATCCACAGTTTATTTATTAATTCTTTAAAAATAGAAATCTCCAATATTGCCTGTTCAAGTCCCAGGATAGAAAAAACTGTTTCCTTTTGTGAATACAGAGATGAGCAAGGTGGGAATTAATGAGTTATACGGATCAAGGTTCTAAAGCTGTGCCGTTTTTAAATCCTCTTTCCAAATAACCTGATACACATTTCTCTCTTATATCAAGCACAGGAGGCACACACACACACACACACACACACACAATCCACAGCTTGAGGGCTACATACAGTATTCAAAAATTTCTTGGATCTTTCCTAATCTCCTATGTCCCCAGCATGAACCACTGATTACAACATGGGTACTTCAGTATGTACAAAACAAGAAAAACTACACAGATAATCCTGTTGGTACAAAAGATTTGTCTTTTTACCCCTCATACCAAAATCTTCATGCACATGGAGTGCCTCACTTCTGATCACATGGAAGTGCGGTTAATGTCCTTTATACCTGACCCCAGTATCACTGCTCTAATACATAGGGTTTCATTCCCTCTGCACTCCAAAGGAAATGTCTACTGGATCGCTGTTCCCAAAAGAAGATTCTTCAGGAAAAGGAAAGCATATGCTTCTGTGGGATGTAAAACTATATATAGATAGATTGATAGATATCTATATGCCTAAATCTACAAGCAAAAAAAATAGCAAACGAGAATACTAGAAGCTTCATTATATCTCTATTCTGTCATATTGGAGCACTATTCATTTGCCTTATAAGAGAATTAGTAAATTAAAATTTTTTTCACAGCCAAAATCATAGAAGGCAAAATTAATTTATATAAAAGTAGCTTTAAAATATTTTTTCACTTAAAAGAAAAAGAACATGAACCAATAATAAACTAAGAGCTAAATATCACTTTGTTATAAACAAAAAAATGGCATTTCATTCCTTGCAAAAGTCCACACTGAAGTCCTTTCAGCTTCAGTGCTATACAGTCTGTCTTAATTCAAAGAACAGGATACTATAAATCATCTGGAGGAGAAAAACGATCTAGATTTGGCATTCCTACCTGGATTTTTTCTGGAGAATTCTTCCACCGAAGAAGATTAGCGCCTGACTCGAGAAAAGAACTACTTGGCCATAATCAGTTAACAGCCTCTTACTTATACTTGAAAATTCTTTGGGGACTTATTAAAGACCAACTGTAGATGCTGTAGCCACTGAACCATTCCATGATTCCTAGGTCTGTTGCTTTCACTAACCTCCCAACACACCTGATCCCAGAGAGAACAGTGTGAAGATGGAGTCTTTCCCACCACCCAAATCAACTCTGAGCTTTCATCCACTAATTTTCACAAAAAGTCAGTAGTCAATGAAATGGAAAATTTTCCAACCAATAGATCACAAAAGAAAATGGCCTTTCTTGACCAGTAAATAAATACTATCTTTATTCAAAGCTACTTTTAAATTTAATATTCAATTTTATGGTCCAATTTGAAATGATGTGAGATAAAACACAAAAACGGACATTTTGTTATGTGTCTCTGTATAGTTCAATACTTTATCATATAAATCTTTACCATTCACAGGCACTCAAAAATCGAAGTGTTCCAGATGGCTAACTATATCACTGATGGTCCCAATGGGAAAGAAATGCAACATTCAAATTGGAAAAACCTGAAGAGGGTTATTTTTAAAGGACTATTTACAAGCACATAGTCAGGATGTGGCAGAATCACAAGGATATGCAAGAACCAGATATTAGAGCAGAGGTGGCAGTACAACCACAAGAGGAGAAGGCAGTTACTGAACCTGAAGAGGAAAAGAGACTGTTGGGGTGGGGGGCACCTTGAAAGAAGCAGTGACCAGCACCAGACACAGGCAGCCCGTGGTGCCCTTGTGGGAGCGATCCAGGGAACAGACACTCTGATCTCACTCTCCTCCCTCCTTCCTATCTCCTGTCAGCATTTTCCATTAACCAAACCCAACTAAAAGCAGAAGTCAAGGGGTTCCGTCAATTCAGTCTATGCAGGTCAGCCCCCAGAACAGAGAACTGAGTGGACAAGGGCGAGAATGGATCTAGAGGGACAAATAAAGGGTATTCATATAGGCAGAGAAAGACCACACGTACTTCCATTCTAAGATTAAATTACAGATATATTTATAGAACATGTAGAATCAAGGCAGTCGCACAAGGCAGGAGCAGATGCAAGACCCTCAGAACAGCTTGTCTTGTCCCCCCAACCCCCGCCCCCCCAGAGTCCCTAAAAGGCACATAAGCACTGGCAGTGCAAGGCAAGATCTTGTTGAGTAAAGGTTGCCCATTTCTTGCTACACCAAATTAAATTCACATTCAAGAAGATTTTGACATGGGCCTCTGAACACTACACAAAGGAGTTTGGGTTGTCTATGTGCAAAACTGAATTGAAGAAGTTCTTTAATCAGAGCAACGCCATGATTATACCTTTGTTCAGAAAGATTTCTTTGGTGCCATTGTGGTGTTAAGATTAGGAGAGGAACTGAATAAAAGTTAGGAGACCATTAAGAAAGCCATTACAGAAAGATAAAGACAAGTATTGCATGATTTCACAAACAGGTGGAATCTAAAGAACATATAAATGACAACAACAAAAGCAGAATAAACTCATTGATACAGAGAATATTTTGAGGGCTATTAGATGGGAGGAGGTTTGGGGGGGTGGGAAAAAAAGGCAAATAGATTAAGAGGTACAAATGAATAGTTGCAGAATAGACATGGAGATGTAGAGCGTAACATGGGGAAAATGGTTAATGTAATAAATATGTAAGGGGGAAGAGGGGTACTAGATTTAGTGGGGTGACCACTTTGCGAGTTATGTGGATCTCTGATTACTAGATTGTACAAGTGAAACTGGTATATTATTGTATGCCAACTATAATTGAAAAAAGCTCATTGAATTGTACAATGTAAATATGAGCAACTAATTGTCTATTTTGATAAAGTCGGGGAAAAAAATTTTAAAGAAAAAAAAAAAAGCCATTACAATAATCCAGAAGAGAGATAAATTCAGTATTGTCATTTTGTGGTTTATACTTTTAAAAATCCCTGGTGCCTAATATTTTGTGATATATAAGAAATAATACAAAATTTGTTCCTTCAACCTGGAAGTTTCTGTATTCTCTCATTGATTTCTCTTGCTTCCTTACCTCCCAGGACCAATCATTCATCCAGTCCTAGTGAGTCTAACTTTTACCTTTCCTCTTATCTCTGTCAGTGCTTTGCTATAGGCCACATTTATCAAACAGACGAGCATTTCTCAAATTATGTACAAACTGTTCCTGGGGATTCCATGAAAAATAAAAGTTGTCTGGTCAAATACTCTGGGGAAATCCTGGGATAAACAAATTTAAGTAGGTTGCTTCCATTGCCTGTGAATGCCTAGAGAGGGTGACAACATGCAGCAGTTTGTCCCTTTCATAAAAGATCTACTGACATCTCCAGGACAGTGGTGCACCTCAGAATACAGACTGCAAAACGCTGACATGGACAAACTAAGGTTTTCCCTGCATTTCTGTAAAACTTCATTCAGTCGGTTAACTTTTTTGTATTTATTGCCCCCAAGAAAGAGATTACATAGCATAAAGCAAAGAAAAAGCTACTCGATTCTTGCAGTTTGAGTTTCAAACATTAAGGGAACTCATGGGGAACAGATTTTGAAGAATATAAGAGCAAAGCTTCTCACATTTAGACTAGGTAAAAGGAAGAGAGAGGGAAATAGTCAAAGGTAAGTGAGAGAGCTTCGACTTGTACTTGAAGAGGAGACCCAGGTCCCAGGCCACTCACCAGCCCTAGGGAGGAAGGTAACAGAAACCTCTCAGAAGTTTTGGTGGTGCTAAAAAAAAAACAAGGGAATCTGTGCCTTCCTGGAAAGATGGAGCCCTGAGATTAAAGCAAGAATCTGTAAATAAAATGGCTGAAATGTAATTTCATGTCTGTGTTGGGGTTTTCCAACCTCAGCACTATTAACATTTTTGATCCCAAAATTCTTTGTTGTGGAGACTGTCCTGTGCATTGTAGGATATTTATCAGCATCCCTAGCCTCTATTCACTAGATGACAATAACATAATTCCCACCCCTGGTTGGGACAACCAAAAATGTTTCTAGACATTGTCAAGTGTCCCTGGGGCAAAATCCCAGTTGAGAAACACTGGACAGCCTCAAAGAGTTTCTTCCAGGCGTAATATGGGTTGTGAGTAGCTCAATAAATCATTCTGGAAGATCCAGAACAACCTGCATGTACCATGTCCGAGAACCAGATGGGATAAAGAAAAATAAATGCAATGGCAATGGATGCCAGGGAAGACTGACCATCGCCAAGGACTAAATGGTATACTCTCCGTGGATTCTTCCATATTGTAGCTGTGCTGGTTAAGAACAAAGATGCTAGAGCATACTCAGAGGCAGGCTGCCTCGGTTCTATCCTAGCTCTAATTGTTAAGAGCTCTTTAACTCTGGCAAATCACTCAACCGTTCTGGCCTCAGTTTCCTCATTTATAAGATGGAGATAATAAGAGTACATACCACATATGGTTACTATAGTAATTAAATGTGTTAAAATTTGCGAAGTTTCTACTCTTCACATAATTGAGTTTTGAATAAGTGGTAGATTTTTCTATATACATAAACATCCCCTGGAATTAAATTCAAGTCAGAGGAGAATGTGGCCCTAAATTATAACTAAATTTCTACCATCAAATCAAATGAGGCTCGCAATATAAACTAAAGTTCATAGTTGGTCTCTTTGCATCCAGTCTAACATACGCTGTCTCCGCCCCTCAGTGTATCTTCATTACCACCATTGTGGCCATCATCTTAAACCTCTAATCTGATCAGATAATGGGATCCCCATTATCTACAATCATGATCACACAGAGATGCTTCAGGATTTCAAGGACATGTGGGAGAGCACATGGCATGAGGGTCTATTGGGATTCTGTGTAAGATTTTACCTAAAAAATTATATATGCTCCTAAAAAATGTTTGAAAATCATTGGCCTACTGGATAGGGATTCCACCAGATGGCAGTCAAGGCACCCATGAGCAGCCCTTGTCCATCCGTCCAGCTGTTCATCAACACAACCCCATGATCCAGATGAAAAAGTTCACTGGTACACAGTGCTTGTGCCATTAACTTCATAGTTTTGCATATGCTGCTTCATCTGCTTGAAATGCCTTTCTCTACCTCCTACAGATAAGTCATCGAAGGAATCTTTTGCTGGGAAACATGCTCAGATATGCATTTCTGAAAGAAACCCACAGGCAGAAAGGCTCATCAGACTTTGGTGCTGGGGGTCCTGCTTCATGTGCTGTAGGATTTATCAAGGCTGGGGATCCCTATGTAAAATACATAGCTTCTCTAGATGATCACATTACCCAACAAAATCCTGCCACAGCACTGGGGTGGCTCCAAAGAAGCAGACCATTGGGTCTATGACTAACCTTAGGAAATCAACCTCTCTTTTTATGTTCTTGCAAAATTCCTTGCTTACCCTTCCCAAGGTCTCTGCTGCTCTCCCCTCCCAGAATACAGTCCCTTCAAAGGGCCCGTAGAACACCACAACCAATCTCTTTTCTAGTACATAGGCATCTTCTGCTTTTATCTCTGCAATGCATCTCTCCCCTGAGGCAGCAGGAGCAGAGGCCTCCCTATCTGACGGAAAGGGAAAGGACATGCACATCTAGAGTAAAACACAACTCATCATAATGAATCACCATTCCACCTGCATGTGTATCCCAGTGAATCATGACTTCTTTCTTTATATTTCTCTTGAATAACTCTAGACTAGTTTTGTGGTCAGAAAAATATACAATTTTTTAAAAATCCAATTGAGACACATCTATGTTGCAGTACCATCAAGAAAGTTAAACTATGATACAGGTATATGACAGAAACCGGTACTTTGCCCATTAGCTGCCTTTTGCATACCTTTAACATATTCATTCAGTGATAAAAAAAAAATACTATTTGTTTAGGAGGGTCCCCACTTACTGCCTTCATTCGTGCATCAGTGTTTGCACCTTTTCAGTTCAATGCCATAACTTATCACATCACCTCCTCCTCTGTAGTTTTGGCAGCCAGTCTCAGGACTGCTGCTGATTTTCCATCTGTCAAACTCAATCTATCTTCCACATAGAGGTAGGGCGTGGAGAGTGGATTGAGCAAAGAACAACTAAGGCAGAATGATTTTACTCTGGATTCAGTCAGTGTGGAAGGGAGAAGGTGTACTAATAGCATGGAAAATTCCCTAGCAGAAACTTGCTTTCCAGCTTTGCAAGAGTTTGACTAGAAGTGGGGTTGCAGTCTGGGAGATAACAACCCCATACGGTCAACAGCTTTTGTAGTTTCTGCCCAACTACAAGGATTCCTCTTAACCGCAGCAAGAGGGGAGTGGAATACCAGCCATTTTGAATAATTCTACACAGTGTGCCCATGCTTCTTATAGCAGGTTGGACCAAAGAAGATATCTTATCAAACCTAACCAATGAGATGGAATAGAATATGCCTGCATAACCTCCTTGAAAATGGACACCAATTGAAATCACCTCTCCCATTTCCTGGATGTGTAACCCTGGGTAAGGCAGTTAACTTCTCGAAATATTTCTTCATCTGTAAAAACAATATTTGAACTAATGATGGTTAAATTTCCTTTTTGCTCTTTCATTATGGTTTTGTGATGAAGGTAGGTTCTAGTGTCAGTGAGGCCTGGGTTCCAGATCATGTTCCATTGGTCACTAGTCTTATGTCCTAGAAAAGTTCCTCAACTTCTTAAGTATCAATTTAATCATCTATAAAATGGGGATTTTATATTCTTATTAAATAATGTAATATATTTTAAGTACTGAAAACACAACCACACAGTAAAGGAGCCTATGGCCTCGGGTTGCTATTGTTATTGTTATTTCTATAAGGAACATAATTTGAATTTTTTTTTTTTAAAAAAGGAAGAAAGGAAGAAAAGAACGAAGGAAGGAAGGAAGGAAGGAAGGAAGGAAGGAAGGAAGGAAGGAAGGAAGGAAGGAAGGAAGGAAGGAAACCAAGGTGAAAACATCATAATTGTTCAGTCAAAGGAATGTTTGAATAAGAAAATCAAACCATCTGGCTCAACATTATTAGTGCAAACAGGTGAGGGTAGAGAGGACAAAGAATCAATATGACTCTCTAGACATCTAAAAATGTACAGGACATTTAATTGTGGCCTAAGCAAAAAAAGCTAACACTATTTATCTCAAGCTCTATCATTCTCAGAACTTAAATAAAAATCTAATAACAAAGGGTACTCCAAATACAAATAGCATTGGGTAAAATCATAATAGTGCCTGATAAAGTCTATAAACTATTCAATTTGAAGAACCAAGCTGAAGACTATTTATTCTATCGTCTTTTCTTTGCAGCTTTGTCTCAATGGCATGTATAATATCCATATCCTGGGATAGTCTTTCCTCCTATGTCAGGAGTATACTGCTCACTATTCCAACACCACACAAGATTGATTATTTCAGATCTAATTGATTTCCTCAATCTGGAAACTACTCTAACAATCCTAAAGGTGGTAATGTTTTAAAACTCTCAGAAGAATACACTAGGAAATCTATTATAGAATATTTTTCTCTACTTAGATGATATGATCTGGCAGTAACTATTGATATGGATTTACTTAAATATGCAGTTTTATCAATTCTTTCGTGAGTCGCATTACCTGATTGGGTACAATGCAATGAATTTTAAAAGGGTGAGAGAATAAAAGACAAGTAAGAGAGAAAAAATAATACTAAAAGAACCAGTGCTACATAATGTGGCATAATACAATGCCAGTCTCAAGAGATGGAAAATCTTAGCAGAGGATGGGTTACAGTTAGTGAAGGCAGCCAATCCAGAGTGCCTCGGCCAGAACAAAAACGTCATTCTTCCTGTAAATCCAAGTGCTACTAAAATTGACAAGAACGGGGACCGAATATCAAAGATAAAGTCATCATACAAAAGGCATGTCACATCCACCTCTCATATAAAAGAACTGTATGGATAACACGCATCATATTTTTCACATCATATTTGTAAAGATTTACTTCTCTTGTTCCATTTTCTGGGCTTGTATGTGCAAAGCAACATGTGCACAAATGACCCTTTCAGATGGTCACACCAGGAAATTGGCAAGAGTTTTCCTATTTGGAGATCCTAGGGACCTCCTAAGGAATGCAAGAACTAAACCATTCATTATCCCATACTTACAACTTGATATCAGGTGCCCTAGAATTCAAGGTATAGTTAAAGTAGTCCTGAATATCTTAAAAGAAAATTAATCACTGTCATCTGTCCCATTCAATTATCTCGGCAATATCAAGAGTTGTCACGTATGGCTAGCAGGACCTTTTCAAAGCCAACTGTTTCTGCTGCAAGATAATGAAAGGAAAAGGGAACATTTCAAATATTCTCTTCTTAGATAATCTTCTCTCCACTGACATACTTGCATATGATAGTGACTGAATACACACTTTTAGTTGACTGTGGAAAGTCATCTTCTCGGAGAAGTTAATGACTTGCTGACTATCCAAATGGTAATTAATGCATGTTTACGTCCCAAATTTGATGTTATTCAATTACTTTTATGTTTACATTTTAAAGCCATATTCTTGTGAAACATCTAGAATGGCTATTTTCAGAATTTGGAACTTAGAGGGTCCAATAGCCTTAATATCCTGACGTCATTTCAGAAACAAAGGTACAAGATTCAATTTAAATCATCCTGATCACTCAGACGTCTAATCAGATACGTTGCCCACTTGTCCTGTTACATTTATATACTTTCAAGTGCAAATTCGCTGACATAAGGTGGTGACATTAGGAAGAAATTTGCCCAGAAGCTAACTTATAAAGCCTTTAACCGAGACAACCATTCCATATCCTGCTTATCTGTTTGTGTGGTTCTAAATAACCCCACAAAATGCTTGGGGATGCAAACTCTTTCTGTTGTCTTTCACCTATAAAATGCAGGAAACTGTCCCCAGGCACCTTGGGCATGATTTTCCTTTACAGATCAACCTCTCATTGAACCCAGAGGGCCTGACCCTATTACAAAAGCATGAAGCAGAGAGAACTTTTAGTGGAGGAAGATGGCTCCACTTCATTACTGTCCTTCTCAGACTTTCATGTGCAAACAAAACACTTCAAAGTTTAAAATGAAGATTCAGATTCAGTAAGTCTGAGGCACGGCCTGAGAGTCTACAGTTCTAACAAGCACTCAAGTGATGATGCTGCGGGTCCATCAACCAACCTTGAGCAGCTAGGAGACCTCTCTGCGATGACACCCCAGCCCTGCTCTGCCACTACTGAGTTTTACCACTTTGGGCACATTAGGTAACTTCTCAGTGCTTTAGTTTTCTCTTCTATGAAACTAGACACAAATGGAGGTTTTCAAGAAATTTAGGGAGTTAAAGAAAATGTGAATGAATAAATGTAGACGAAAGCAATCTGAAAAAAAGTTTAAGGAGCAACTCAATTAACAATCTTTAAAATCACTGAAGGACGTGAAGATAACTCTTCTTCTGAAACTAACACACTGGATATTGTTGCTTCTGCTGTCAGTTTTGTCTCCCGCTGAGCATTCTGTTCTCATACTCTCCATCAAACTGCTGCTCTAGGTGTCTGCCCTCTGACCAGGCTACAGTAGATAACCTGACCTTCCATACAAAGTTATTTCTGAGTAGTCCCCAGACTGCATCTTGTGGGGTAGCATAATCCTCTTGATAACTTTTCTTCCAAAGTCTCAAGTTCCATTAACATAACACTAAGTTTTTTAATTAAATTGTAGGGAGGACAAGAAGACGATTTTCCATGTCTGTACAATTCATAATTTATAGAATTTTCTCTCTTAAAATTCACATATGGATACCTGCTTGTTTCACACATGACAAAAAGTGAGAGCTGATAAAAATAAATTCCTTGCCCAATAATCACAAAAATAATTAAGGCTAGAGACAGGACTGAAAACAATGTGTTTAATTCTCAGTTCAGTATGTTTGCTTATATTTCACCTTGGAAGAAATTTTCCTAAACTCTCCTTTTTACCCTAGCTCCTCGAAAATTACCTGCAGCCACTCAGTTTTGTGGCAGTGGATGGCAGGATGCCATTGGACCAAAGCAATCTTTTAGAAGAGGAAAAGAGAGAAAAGCACAGAAGAAACAGAGAAGCATTCCTCATGGGTGAAGCAGATGAGACTGGAATAAAGAAACTTGTGGCTTTACTAGCAGGCCATTCTATCTCTGTCCTCTCAGGGGAATCTCAGGAAAGAATATCTGAAATATTCACTGGGTCACAGACATTTTCCAAAGATGCCGTTATCCAGTTTAATCCATTTTAAACAGCATATCTTTTTAAAAAGTATACTACAACGAATAAGCCACTCTGTAACTAGAGAACTACTTGCCATATGATTAGGAACAGCTTAGATCCAGGGTCCGTGATGGCATACAGCTCTAGAAAGAAGCCTGGAAGCATTAGAGTATGCCAAGAGGCGAGATCTGGACCAAGGAGGTACTACACATGAAAGGAGCCAGACTGGATGCTAATTGATTAGCTGTAAAAAAGTGGTCATGGGTACCAAGCAAAGAATGAATTATAGAGTTGTGTGGAGAGAAATGGGCTCAAGGCAGATTTATTATGCTCCATGTCCACTCTGCCAGCAGGCTGCACAGAGTCTCAGAGGTACAGATTTACTCAGGATGGAAATTTTGCAGCCAGGGATGCTATCTCAAATAATCTAATTTGGTGAGATGAGAAAATCATATTTTGTAAAACTATCACCCCTTTTCAAAAGCCCATATAAAAGTTTACAGGCTGTCGAGATATCTAGCCATAGCATGAGCTTCTATTATAGGAGATATGGAGACAATGGACTTAAAGATAAAATTATTTTAATAAGAAATGCTACTACTTGGTAAGCGCAGTTTGTTCTCTACAACCTGAACTTCACACATTTTTATAAGGTATCTATTCATTGTCAGGCTGAGGAGCTGCTGTGTCACCATTGCTTAGTCAAAACTTTTTCAAATAAAAGAATCTTGATCTGAGTGTGATACACTGTATGATGTTAAGGTAGACGATCCCACAGCCATTTCCAGTGTCTCCTCCATAACATTCATGTCTTCTATGCAAATGTTAAAATAAATATATTCCCAATCTGCGCAAAATGGGCTGCTCTTTTGGCCATGGTACATGTTAAGCAGGTGCCTCAGCAGAAAGGGAGCTTGACTGTCCTCTACTAATTCTAGATGAAGGAGAAATTACGTTCGAGAGCACAATAAAACCATGCCAAGAAAACTTCTTCAGGACTTGCATGTGGGTGTCTTTCAGGGGTTAGAGAAAAGAATAAGAAAGAGAGAAAGGGCTATAGTATTTCCAAATAATAGCAGTTGTCATTTTCCAAGTGTTTATTCTGTTTCTGGTACAGAATAAGCACTTCATATATGTCATCTCATTGAGTCCCTGCAATTATATAAGATATACAATATTATAGCCATTTTACAGAGGAGGAACCTTTAATTTGATAGGTTTAAAATTTGCACAAGGCCATACAGCAGGGACTTGATCTGGATGTATCAGAGTACAAAGAACACAGTTTATTCCAATGTTACTTCCCAACATTGTTTCTCATTGTCATTCTGGATTCCTGGTTATCCAGGAAATTACTACCTAGAGGAAAAGGACTTCAGGAAACCTTGGAAGGGAAAAGAGATTATGAATTACTGTATTTCAGACCTGAATACACCCTTGAAAATTATTTGGACAAAATCCTGAGAAGAAACAGGAAGTGGTCACAGGACTAGTTTTGGGTCACACAGCTAATTAACAGCAGGAGCAGGATTTCCTTCTCACCCTACAAAGGCAACATGTCCAGTTGGGTTGACGAGGAAGTGGTTTTCCCTTCTCTAATTTTGGGGATTTTTTTCCACCTCATCTTCTTCACTACCTTCCCCTCTTCTCCTGAAATAGAATGAATGGGGTAGGTAGGTAATTAGGAGATAATTAGAATCGGAAAGATAGAGTTAAGACAAGAAAAGATATTCTGGTATTTTTCCTTTTAGTTACTTAACTTGAGGATAAAAGTCATCCCAGGTATTTCTTTAGGGGAGGGACATGATGGGAGGAGTAATCCAATATTCAGTCAACATTAGCTTTTACTATTGGCCAGATACTCAAAGTCATTAACTTGATTAATAAGTCAAGAGATCTGCTCTCAAAAAGCTTATAGTCTAGTGAGAAAAATCAACACAATCAATACAAAACAATCATTTCAATATAATATTGCAAGCATAGTAAGGGAAACATAGAAAACGTGATGTGAAATGAAAAGATTATCAAGGACTTTAGCCCAAATATGATGGACATTCAGGGTAGCCTGCAGGAAGTCATCAAAGATGCTGGAAAACAACTGCAGAATTCTGGCTAAGAGAAGGCACACTAGGATATGTGCCTATGAGCTGTTAAATGAAATGATGTTCTGGCACATAGTAGTTGCTCAATAAGTGGTGATGTGCTTTAAAAGGTGGAAGAGAAAAGATGAAATAATTATTCTTTTTCTTTTAAGGAATCTAGGTGTACTTCTTCATCTACCTTTTTTCTTATATGTCCCCCCTTACTATGCTTCTGTCTACTGTCAGTCACTCCTCAAATTATTTCACCAATAATGCCAAGAAGGGGACAAATTGTAGCGATCAGCCAAGTTGAGCTTCTACTCAATGTTAGAATTCCTTCTATTTTGTTCCTGGTGGCTGTTCCTCTCATTTGTTGCATACTTCTACTTGGAGCAAGCACGACACTTCAAGGCCATTATTGGACAGTTTGAATCATTAGAAAGTTTTCTCTCATATCAAATTGAAATCTGCCTCCCTACGATCACACCCAATGAATTTTGTTGTGCCTGCTGGAACTTCAGGAAAATGAATCTACTTCTTTGTCTACATGTTATCCCTTCAAGTGCTTGCAGGAATCCGCCATGTCTGTTCAAAGCCATCTTATCCGGCACCAGATGGTGAGACACTTGCCTTGTCATGTTGCTAAAGGTGGTTGAGAAACGGCAGCATGGCGGGTGGGGAGACTCACAAAGATTCTGCATGTGTCTTTCTTCATTCTGGGCTGCTTAGAGTGGCTTCAACCAGTGCTGGAATCATGCTCCTAGAGCACACTTTCCCATGGTTGTAATAAGGCTTACCAGAAACGAAGAAGTGAGCTACGCTGAAAGGACTGTCGAGTGGTACGACCTGCCCAGCTAGGCACAGGCCCCAGAGCCTTTTACAAATCCATCCTGTGGATGGCCTCTCAAATGAGTGCCATGATTAACCCTATGAAACAGTTCAGATATTGCCTTTAAATTTTTTTTCCCTAATGTTAGCAAATAAACTTGCTATGCTACCAATAATTATCTCTTGAGAAGATCTGTAAGGTCTAACATTGCTGTCTCCGATGTGCATAATTCCCTCTCACATTTAATTTGATTGGTGGTGATATTTTTGAGGTAGGTATACCTTTTTGCCAATCCCACACCTTCCCCAAACCCTGCTCCCTTCAGTTACCAGTGAGCCTCCTTATTGTTGAGAAAAGAAGTTGCCTATTAGGAGAGCTGAGTCAGGCTGAAGGTAGAATTCTGTCATAATGTGACCCTGCAATGAGGACATGCTAAACTGTCAACTTTTAGGACACTTTACCCTCAATCATTCTCTGACGTTTTATAGATAACCAAGGTTTACTTAACAAGACAGAACACTATTGACAGATTTTAAATAATCGGTAATAGTTATGTATTCATTATTTTATGTAGCAACACTGAAAAAGTCTATAATTTCCATTTTAAATGGGCATTCATATTCTGAAGACTCAGAACTGTTACATATACACAGTATACAATTTTTCTTGCTATAACTCTTGATAATTCAGAAACATGATTTCAAGAAATCAAATAATCAAATATTTTCAAAGATCAGGTTGCCTTTTCCCCATGCCTGCCAAGAGTACAACAAATTTAAACCTTGTTTATGTAAACTATACACAAGGAGGCAAGAAAGGCTTAAAGGGGTCTCTCTGCCAGGACAGCAGCAGTTTGAATGCGTGCCATCACATCTGTACATTTGGCACAGTCATTTGGGTCTCTACTTGGCAGCTGTGGAAAGGGAAGACAGGAAGAAACCAGAGAGAAAGGGGCCTGTGTTTCCTACCATAAAACCATAAGGACAGAAGAAATGGCTGTTCTCAGGATGCAGGGAAGGGAGAAGCCTGGAGATTGAGAGGCAAGAGACACTGCTGACATTCAATCTCCATGGTGGTCCCCGTACCAGCCATATGGTCACTGCCATCTTTGTGGTTACCACAACCACTGGAGTTTGTCTGAAGCTGTCAGTCATGCAGGCAAAGGCAATGCTCCACAAAACACTGGTTAGAAAACTTCATCGAGGCACAATCAACACGTGGGGAGCCAGGGAAAAATTCTGGCTCCAAGAACTCACCTCCCACTGTCTCCTTTCAGATTTTGAAGAGTTAAGTTTAGTCCCTGGAATATGAATATCACGAGCAAGCTCACAGAGATACTGAAGGAGATAGTAGGTGGTCCGCTTTACCGTGGAGCACCACAGTGAACTAAAACCTGTGAGTAAAGGCCAGTGGGGAAGTCAATGAGAAAACAGAGCCTGGTTCTCTAGAATTCACACTTGACAGGTTCCACATGGGTGACTCAGAGCAGCTAAACAAAAGAGCGTCCTGTGGTTAATGCAGCATGGAGGAACTGAGCCTGGCATCTTTTACTGGTCCTTTACTAAGGATCACTGTAATGCCAATATGCTTTCTGAGTTGAGAACCAGTGCTAATCTAGAGAACTAGTACCAATTTCTATGTGTGGTCCATAAATCAAATGGGATACTTATAAAATATTTAGATAAAATATTTAGATTACTGGGTCCTACTTACCTCAGACCTGGTGAGTCAGAAAACTTAAGGGTGATTTCTAAGAATCTGAATTTTTTGAAAGCTCTCCAGGGATTCTCTTACAAGCTAAAGTCCAATAATCACTGTACTAGAAATGTTTGTAGGGCCAGCCTGGTGACGACGTGCATGGGACCCAAGGAAAGATTATGAAAAAAAGGAACAAGACTAAGATTTTACCTTCCACATTCTGCGCCTGGATAATTTTATTCCTACAAAAGTAAGATTGACCATTAAGAACCAAACATATAGTAATTACGTATATATGGACTTAAACTCTTTGATAATTCTGCGTGTAGTTCACCAATTACCTCTGCTTCTTGCTAAACATTTTGTTGTCTAAATTCCGACACTGAAAATCCAATTTGAGTAATAAAATAAATGCCTATGAACCCAGGAGGATCCAGGTAACTATTCAACTACAATTCAAGTGCCTGAGAAGAGACTGTCCTTGAATGAGTCCACCGTGCTTACACAGACCCTACTTACATGAGTTGGCTCCTATACCCAGATAACTCTCTGATATGGGTCACTTCCATACATTCCAGATTTACAAATGTGTACCAAGTTCATGAAGCATATTCATACAGAAGCTACATTTTAAGCTATGTTTAAAGACCCCTTGGTCTTTCTAAAAATCCTAGAGCCCAGGTTAGGTGTTTTGTTATTAAAAATTTGCCTGTGCTTCGCATAGTTAAAAATTTTCAAGACTCCTCGTACTGCTTACAATTCCATACCACTTCTCCCCCTTTCATTTCATTGTTCTCCTAAAGTAAACAAGGAAAAGTAGATGAGAAAAATATATAACCAAAAAATACAAGGTAAGTTTCAAACAGAAGGCTCAAAAATCAGAGTTGCAAAAGTTCTCTTGGCAAAGTAATCAGTGTACCTATGAGGTATTTGATATTAATTATTAAACTATATAATGTCTAATAATGGCTACTTTATGAGTTTATTATGTGTGTTTTTCATTTTACCTGACAATAATCCCACAGAAGTTTCACTCATTGTCTCTTAGACTTGGGAAACTAAGACACAGAAAGGTTGAGTAACTTGGTCAAAGTCACACAGCTAATAAGTGGAAGAACTGCAATTTGCAGCCACAAAGTCTGACTCTAGAGCTCCTAAACTCAACCATTAGGCTATACTATTTCCACCTTTAATAGGGCAACATATGCAGGGAATGAGATGTGTTTAAACATCAGTATTTCCAGATATTAAGACCATGTGCAATGACAAATTGATCTAAATAAAAAATATTTCATACATATAAAATCAAAATGTCCGTTTATATACAAGTATGTTTGTACACAAACAGTGACATTTTATGTTTTATATCTTTATTCTCAGCATTATATTTTTCATAACATATAAAGTAACATCTCTCCCAAAGTCTTTGAAGGAAAGTTTTCCCACCTCTAAAGTATTGAATCTAAGGCCATTACAGAGTCCACCCAATTTCTATGTGAAGTTTATATTCTAGTGTTTAACAACAAAAGTTTTCTACACTTACTCATAATGTTTCATTTCCCTAGGCTCGATTTTTAAATATTCTAAATTCTCTGAATCTTATTTTTCTAATTATCAATAAGGGTTTTGCACAAAGATTCCTTTTAACCTTAAAGACACAATGATTTTCTTTGACTGAATAGTAGTCATTTCCATATCCCTAACTGATATTTCACAGAAACAGCAACCTATTAAACCTGAGATGAATTAGAATCTGGTATGCAACCAGTGTAAACTGACCAAGAGTCCAGGCTTCTAGACTCTGAAAACCTTACATAATAAAGTAACAATCAGACTGACCACTTTAACAAATAAACATCAAAAATCACAGCTCTCTGTGGAATTTTACACAATTTTAGCATGAGTATACCGAAGCAAAAATTTAAAAGAATTGGCAAATCATTTTTCACGATGGGTCTTTTCTTAGTGTAGCTCAAAAGATCTCTTAAAATTTCATAGCATCTTAATTATGTTGTTAAAAAGAACACACATCACAATACGGAAAATAAATTTTAATGAAGATTTAACTGAGAAATACTCTTCCTTATCAAAGAGTAAATAATGCATAAATGAAACACTGTATTCCAAGAGAAAAAGGTGAGCAACAGCACTCAACTGCAGTCCTTTCACATGCCAAGGACAATAGCACAACCCCTGATATGCACGATTACTGCGTATGCCAAGCCCACTAAAACTACTGACCACACCTTTTATTATTTTCAGATGCAACTAGAAAAAAAAAAAAGAGATATGTGAGCCCTTAGTTAATGTTCTGTCTATTTACCCAATCTTTGCTTTTCTGATATATTGATATAATATAGTCCAGAGTCTCAGCCAAAAAGAGAAGAAAAAGGACAGGATATCTCTGTGTGCGCTTTAAAAAAAAATTAAATTCTATTTCCCATTATAAACTCAGAAATGTAATGGCTTAGCACATTCATATTTATTTCCAAAATAAAATAGTCTTAGACCCATGAATTTCAAACCTTTCTATTTGCCGATGGTAGAACTGTCTTTATTAAAGAGCTAGTCATTTTTCATGAGATAGATAGAAAAGCCTGGTTATCTTTTTGTATCAGTTTGTATGTATTTTAATCCATCTCTGATTTTACAGTTGATGTGGGACCAAACAAATTAAAAAAAAAGAGGTTACTGGTTTTTCTTAACGTATAATATTAATATTATATTCTGTATTTTTTTCACTGACTTCCTAAAAATATGCTCATGAATTTCCTTTCAAACTGATTATACTGTTCAGAATATCTTGAAGCTGAACAGGGGGTCAGCATGTTAATCCAGCTAAGGCAAGATGATCCTTAAGTGAGCCAGGGATAAAAATTCTAATAGTATGATTATCATGATAAACAACCACTACTGGTTCTTGAACAACCACAGTATGCACAGCAGTCCACCAATGGCTCTTACAAATTCCTCAAAATGACCAAGTCGACCCATTTCACAGATCAAGAAATCGAGGCCCAAAGACGTTAAGTAACCTCCCCAAACTCTCGAAGCTGGTTAGGAGCAAAGCCAAGATTGGACTCAGCACAATGCCATCTTTGCTCCTAACCAGTACTCCACACTGCCTTTACAGTTCAGATGCTGTAGTTCTCCACCCAGGCTGGGAATTAGAACTATTTGAAGAGATTTTTAAAAATACTGATAAATTAAATGATTCCCTCAAGATGAGCTAAGAACATCACTACTTTTTTCAAAGCTCCTGAAATGATTTTAGTGTGAATGCAGGGTTGAAAACAACTGGATTAACAAATGCCAAGGAATAGCTGTTTTTTAAAGACGTAAGAGTCTTTCTCCTAGAAGTGCGAGAACAGAAGCTGAAGCTGTTTATCTAAAACAGAAACACTAGATGGGGGCATACACCAACACCAGCAGCATAATTGGACCATCCTTGTTTCTTCCCTAATCTGCTCCTTCTGGCCTGTGTAAAGATCCCACATGGTGTCCTAGTGCTGAACTACACCCAGGAGGCTGTGTAATCCACACCAAGTGAGAAGCCCAGAAAAGAAACAGCTTTGCCCAACGTCTCATGCCAACAGAAAAGGCAGAATGAGAGCTGGAGTCTCCCGCGCCCTATTTCAGGGCTCCTTTTGCAAAAAAATTTTGGAAGCAATAGGAAAACAGTTGGGGCAGAGAGTCAGCCAAGGCATCTGAAGAGAATTTCAAGAACCAGAGAAAGTAAAGAAAAAAATCATAACAGACTGAGAAAGGAATACAGCCACAATCTGAAAATATCGAGAAAATGACAAGGAAAATGTAACAAAGCAACAGAACTGGCCAGAGAAAACTACAATAGCAAGAAATAACCATTGCAATACTGTATTGGCAAAACAAGAGGAAAATACAGGGGAATCACCACACCTTCCATCCAACTTTGGGAATTATGTCAAAGACTAAAGTACTTCCGAAATAGAAAGTAATGTAAAAGCAAACACTAACTGTAGGAAAATTCTCTGGCACAGAGGCAGAGGCTGCCAGAAACTCCCAAACCTGTAAAGCATCATTGATCTATCTATGTCAATTGACCTATGAGGTCAAAGAAAAAATTATGGGGCTACTTTGGGGCTATGTGACAAAGAGTCTTAAACGTTAGAGGAGAGGTTTACACCTTGCCACTCAAAGTGTAGTTTGTGAATTGGCTATTTAAGCATCACGTGGGAACTTATTAGAAATGCAGTATCTTGGGCCTCATTCCCTACCTGCTGAACCAGAATCTGAATTTTCATAAGACCTCCCATGATTTACATTCATACACAAGTTTAAGGAGCTGTGTCTCTGCTCTAAGAACCGAATTGAGGGGTTAAAACAAGCAAAGAGCTATTTATAGGCAGAATTTGGGACTAGAGAACTAGGTAGATTTCAATCTAATTAAATTATTTGTTAATGTCCCATGATATGCCAGGCCCTGAGCATATTTCTGGAAATGAATGCCTGAGGTTAGGCATGTTTGGCATGGTGCCCTTAGGGGAGAACATAGGAAGCGTATGTATATGAAGAAGACCATGACTTGTGCTCCAAGATGAGGTCAAGCAAAATGGCTTGGAGGAGCAAAAGTGAGTTCAGAGGGAGATCGGGAAGCATGTAGCCATTGTACTGACTCTCTGACAGGCAGAAATGGTTACGGAAAAGTGGGAGGGCCTGTTTTAGGCAGAAGGATACGCATAAGCAAAGATGCAGAACTCAGGGGCCTGCTGTGTGTTGAAGGACCACTGTCTACAGCTTAGAGCAGTGTTTTCTGAATTGTTTCAAGCAGACTCATGATTCTGTGATGATGCCTCAGAGACCACTAAGGGTGAGAGGGGAGGCTGATGGGATTGCTGAGGCCCCATGTCAACCACATAATATTATTTATAAAACAGTGGATTTCCACCTTGAAAAATAAAAGTTGAAACATATCACTGAGCCAACGCATAGGCACTTCTAAAATTATTATGTACAGCTGTGCCTGGCATGTAGCAGGCACTCAAATATCCATCGAATAAATTAACAAATGAGTCAATCACTCTACGAGATAAAAGTAAAAAATGTGGAGCTACTTTGGGGCTGGACTGCAAAGGGTCTTAAACTTCAGAGGAGAGGTTTATATGGCATTTGGTAGGGCACTGGGGAAAACTTTATTAGCCAGTGACTGAGCTTGGCTCTGCTTTAAGAAGCTTATTCTGCAAACCAAGTGTAAATGAATTGGAAATGAGAGAGACTGGAGATGGGAAACTAGTCAGGAAGACATCGTGGTAGTCTCTAAAAAGGGATAAGAATTTAAACAACCATGGGGATAAAAGGTTGGAAAAGAGGCATCATGAGGCATTGTGAAATTGGAGTATCTGGAATTTTTGTGTGAACTATTTGTGGAAAGCAGAAATATTGAGAAGCTCCTGGGTGACTGGGAGAAATACAGAAATTAGTCACCCTTGTTTATGGAAAGACAAAGATGTTGATTAGAGTTTAGACCCGTTAGATTCAAAGCACCTGAGAGTAATATAAAGCCATCTCGTAGGAGGTTCGAAATGTCAATATGAAATTTAGGAGGGAAAGTAGAGATGGGATGTTACTTTAGGAAAATACTCTACCTAATAAAAGGACACCACTGAATTAAAAGTAACATGAAAAAAGGAGATCATCTAATAAAGCAAAGAGAATCAAGAGCAATCTGCAGAAAGAAAGAAAGAAAGAAAGAAAGAAAGAAAGAAAGAAAGAAAGAAAGAAAGAAAGAAAGAAAGAAAGAAAGAGAAAGAAAGAAAAAGAAAGAAAGAAAAAGAAAGAAAGAAAAGGTAGGATAAAAAGACCGTATTGAGATACATGGGGAACAGACACCAGAATGAAGGAGGTAGCAAACAGATAGTGAAATGGTGGGGCTGGGCAGAAAGTGTCACAATAAAAATACAGAAGCAAATAAAAAGCAGCGGGAAATTGAGCCAAACATAGTCATTGTTCTTTAGATCACTGAAGACACAGGATCTATAGGAACAACAGAAAGCCAATTTTGCTCTTTACTTCTGTTAAAGATTTTCACAAATGAAGTAGTCGCTCCCGAAAAAAGTAAACAAATTGCTTGTATTTTTTAAATAAAACTTGTTGCTGTTTTAAAAATCAAGCCATGATATCTTCAGACTCAGCTGGAAGGAAAAACATCTGAAATGGGGGAGGGCAATTCAAGGATTTAAGATTCTTTTTTCTTCCATGGTGGAAGCTCCACACAGCATTATTCTATGTAGACACCTTGCCTTTTGGAGTTGTGTTTGTTTTGCAGGATTTTTTTCCCCTCTCTCTGAACCAGGTCACTAGCCTGAGAAAAAGAATGCTGAGAACACCTGATATATTTTGATAGATCTGTATATAATAGTTACACTTTGTAAAGTTATCCTCCAACTGGTGACAGGCCTCCCTAATTGGCCATGTTTGGGTGACAAGTACTAATGACAGTTCCTTCTCTGGTTTGACCGTCGAGGATACAACTCCTTTGGTTTCCTTTCTGCCTCAGTTCAAGAAGGATACATTCAGTTCACCATTCTCTTTTTTGCTCTGTGATTCTGTATATTGGTAAAAAGCTATAAAATATCGACATTGTTTTTCTTTATCAAAGATGCTACTTAGCAGTTATTAAACTTCTATAAAGAGACCATTATTCCTGCAATGTAAAATAATAGAATGCAAATGAAGTACATAAGGAATGGTACTGCAAAACATTTATATCACTAGGATGATTCCAGAAAGGACAGTAATTTTTTCTTTGTTAGAAGAATTCACCTTCTCAAAAGCATTTTACTACAAATGCATTCAACTGAGGTCAAGGAGAGCTACAAGAATAGCTATTTGATTTGTGGTTTTCATTCCAAGCTTCCTCAAATCACTTTTGGAAATGAGTAGGGACGTAAATTATAAATCCAAAAATGCTTGATTTATGGGAATATAGAATCAGAACTACAGCCAACACTTTGACCAAATAAAAATTTTTTCCACGTTAAAAACCTCAAGCAATAACAGAACTTACAATGCAGTATTCGCATTCTATGAGAATTTATCTATTACAAGGATGGGATAGCACATACTCAATGCACATATGGCATTAAAATAAGATAAAAGGACTCTGAAAAACCAGTGAAATCCGGCCCTGAAATATTTAAGGGAAGACTTTCAAGCCAAAATCTTCAACTTTATCTAGGAAGTAGCTTATTGACTTTATGAAAAGGCTTTTTAATTTGAGAATTGCATTTCCTACAGCTTCATGCATTGTTCAGAAGCTGCCAGTTTCCAAGCTTTAGACTGGACTCTATAAAGCAAATGTTTTATTTCTTCTTTGTGAACATGTTTTGCTACATATTAACAAAGTTTGCATTCACCTTGGGGTGATGTTTCTGCGCAAAGCAAAACCCAAAAGGAACTGCAAACCACATCTCTCTACGAAAATGAAGAGGACGTTGGCTAAGCCAAGACCTTCTGAGAGCATTCCAAAACTGTATTTATTTTATACCCATGGGGGTAGGGGGTTTGATGGCAATTTATTTTCCTTGAAGGACCACAACACTCCCCAACCAGGTTACCATGAAAAAAAAAAAAAAAAATGTCCTCCAGAGCCTGGGAAAGCATTCGGAGAAGCATCGTCCTGCCAGCTCTCCCTACCGGCCCCCGCAAATAACAGTGGTGAAACAGATGGTCTTCCCCCGCCCTTCTCCTTGTCCCTTCCGCAGTCCCACAGTGTCTTTCCATACCGTGCTGACACCTTCACCCAGCGCTTGGTAGCCCAGACCCCACTCAGGGATCCCAGGAAGTGCAAACTTTGAGACCTTCTTTCTGCCTCACCGCCCCCGTTTCTCCTTCATTTAGCTTCAGAACTCTCTCGGGACCCTAAGCTTCTGCTGCTATCCTTTTCCTGCACCTCCTTCCCTCAAATATCCATTCCCCTATAGTAAAGCGAGACATCGAGCCCGAAACTTCCAAGCCCAGGTGGTGGAGACACTGCGGCTAACCACAGAGGGGCACTCTCCTTGTCCTCTCCCCTTCTCCATATCCCCTCCCCGTCCTTGAGAATCTGAGCCCAGGAGCCCACACTGGGGACTCTTCCACGCCTCTGGCTTCCACGACCCACTCCTAACTTCAGGGGTTCACAGGAGCCTCACACCCCATAGCCCCGGCAAGCGCAGCTGGGCGTCCTCCTCTACAAGTGGGAGCACCCGGGACTGTGCAAACTATCGGGAAGGGGCCTCCGGGCCATTCCCTGCGGCGGCGCACCGAGGCGACCGCTGGCCTTGAGGGGGCGGGCGGGGACCAGGCGGGAAGGCGGCGCCGGTCCCGCCGGGCTGGGCTCCCGGAGCTTACCTCGGCGCGCGGGCCGCTGGCGCGTGGGGCAGTGGCACCTCCGGCCGAGAAGCTGTTGCTCGTGCTCCGGCGGCTGCGGCGGTCCCGCCGGGGCTGCGCTGGCGCTTCGCGCAGACGCTCTTCCACGATCTGCAGCAGCCCAGGCGGTGGCGGCGGCAGCGTCCGCGACAGGTCGGCTCGATGCGGCCCGGGTGCGGCTCGGGCGAGGCCCAGGAACTGTCCAACTCTTGCAGACGTGGGGCCGAGGCTCCTGGCCGCGGCCCCAGCGCTGAGCGCAGGCGCGCCCTGCCTCGCCCAGGTGAGGGGCGTGTGCCTGCAGCCCGCGGGGCGCGCCCGGCGGGGGCTGCGCTCGGGTCCCAGCCAGCAGCCCGCCCGGCCGGCCCACTGGCCTGGCCGAGGACCCCGGGGTTGGGACACGCCAACGCCACTCCCGCGCGCTGAAGCCGGTGACAGTTTACCAGGAAGGGACTTGCGAGGCACACACACTAGGGCAAATGAGGCGGGACCGTTCGGGGGCTCGTTGACACTGCAGAGGCTCCCGCAGTATCGCCGCCTTTAAATCCCGCCTTTCCAGGCGTGCGCGCACAGCGAGGGACAGGAGGCTCCGTCCCGACCAGGGGGTCCTCGCAGTCCTCGGCCTCGGGGCTCTGGTAGCTGAAAAATTTCTTGGCAACGGCCGAGGTCCCAAAACCAGGATGCCAAGCGGCGCGGTGGGGTGGATCTTTCACATATTAGTCAAGCCAGAGTCAAACTCTCTTGGAGATCGTCAGCCAAACTATTTGTTTTTCCTCTTTGACCAGCTCTCGGCTAGAAGACCACACCGAGCAGCAGCCTCAGCATTTTTGGCGGACCCGGGAAGGCCCGCAGCGCTGAAGACATCGCAGCCCCGCCGCGGATCTGAAAGGCTCTTGTGTGGGTGTTCCTCCGTTTTTATTTAAGTTGCCAAAACTAGAACATATCATCGGTTACCCTGTTGTACGACATCTTCTGAAAACGGTACAAACATAATCAAGGTGCTGAGTTCTGAAAGGGAAAAGGAAAAATAATTTTAGAAGAGCAGTTTTCTGAGATTACTTATTTGGCTGGAGAAGTGCAAGAGTAATAAACGACAAGAGAACTGTGTTAGCAGAGATTTTTTTTGACCAGATGATTTTAAAATATCATTCTCGGGTTCTCTTCTCAGATGATTGACACTAACTCCATCAATAATTAATCCAGCAGCTGTTAATGTCTTGGCATAATCGTCCAGAGTAAATATCTTCTTGCCCAGCCAAAGCCAATGCTGCTCTTCAGGGTAGGATTGAGATTTGACAAACACACATGTACACCGCACTAGAGCTTTCAAAAAGGACCAGGTTTATTACCTACTTTGGAATTTAGGGTTATGTTATTGCAGGCACGGATACATCTGAGCTACCAGGTTAGAAGGAGCATTAATCTGACACATACTTTTTATATTTTTAGAATCCTAAATACCTTCACATTCAGGTAGGCATTCTCACTCATTACCAAGGACAGGCACTTAATATGGTATGTTTAGTCTTAAATTTGTATTTGAAGTTGCTACAGGAAGCAAACACCAAAATTAAATCCCCACCCAGAAGAACATGAGCTATGATAATTGCTTAAGTTATCTTTTACAAAATTATGGTCTTAAGGTCTCCTTCCATCAGTAAGCACTATAATGAAAACAAGTCTTTCATGAGTCCCCGAAGGTCAGTAAGGTGGGGTTCTGGCCAACAGGGACCGGCAGGAAATTCCAGAAGCAAAAAGCCTTCCATGAGAAAGACACCCAGCGTCCAGTGCCCTGTACTTCAGAGCTGGGAACAGTGTGGTTGCTACTAAGCTCAGATAAGTATTGATATCTCCAGGTACCTGAGGTGCAGAGTACGGGAGAGGGGCCCTTAAAGCTTCAAGTCAACACCTTGGATTGCACTTGGAGGCAAATGAATAACCTCTGCAGAGTGGAACACCTGTAAGAAGTGTTCCCTGCGGCTTGCACAATTTAGCAGCATGTGCATTTTTCATATGTCCTGCAAAGTGCAACTATATCCCTCTCTCCTCCCTGTCTATTTTTAATCACCTATGGTAGAGAACGATTTGAGGGGCTGTTTTCCTAACGACAGCTGAAAGAGACATAAATACATGCAGACAGCTCCCAATTTTCCCCCTGTGACATAACATAACTAAGAACTGTGCCTTCATGTTCTTAGCTAAAGCAAGATTAAGACCTCTGGAAGCCCAAGCACTGAAACGGTTGCAGTGACTTCCTGCTAAACGCACTTCAACATGGAAACAACATTAAACTAAAAACCACAAGATTCAAATATATAGAAAAACCAGCTTCTCTTTATATTTTCTCATTGCAAATTTATGCTTATTGGATAACTTAACATTGTCTGTGTCTTTCTAGTGCTATCTAATATAAGGGGTCCTTCTGTCCTCAAACCCACCCACCATCATTTTCCTAGAACCATTATTGCTCAGTCCTGTCAATAATGGAATAAACCAACTCAGAGAACTATTAGCCTTAGGGGAGGTGCATTGAGAGGGCTGTCAAGTTAGCAGCAACAGGGATCATACAGCGAAGAGAGGTCCCTAAACATCATGGAGGAACATAGCAGAAAAGGATTAATTTAAATCTTTTTCTACTATTAGTGTTTCTGAGGTGCATAGCGCATAGTTTCCTAAACATTGATTAACATAGGCAGACCAATTCCCTTTACTATGTGCATAAATTCACTTTCCAGTGGATAAAGAACTCGATAATAACAAGAACATCAACAATTTTGAAGACTTGATAAATTGATTTTACTCAATAAGAAATAGGTAAGAGCATATATAATAAGACGCTATAAGCAAGGCCTTATAGATATTTTAGATTGCAGCCTTCAGCAACACTGGGTGCCATATCTTGAAAACCACTCTTAACAGAGGAAGAAAACTATGAACTGGGACTAGAGGGCTCAAATTCCAATTTCAGCTGTCAATTTTAAGCCTAGAGACCTCAGTTTCTTCAACTGTAACACAGGAATAATTACATCAGCCTTGTCTCAATGGGTTACTACAATACTCAAAAAACATATGAAACACTTTGGAAACTATATAGGAACATAGGTACCACTGATTGATAATTGTTTTGCTCATATTTCACTTTTTTTCCCATTGCTTTTGAGATAGTCTGCAAACTTTTCCTCAACCTGTCTTATAACTCCTGTATAGTTTTTCAATAATCTCCATTATGAATCTTTCCTGATGACTACTTTTGGATGGCTCCAATTTCATGTAATGGGGAAAGTGTGAGTTCTAGTGTTAGATGGTTTACCATGTACTCACTAGCTGAGTGATATTCTTCATTCCCTCTAAACTTTAGTTTCTTCATCTGTAACATGGAAAAATAAATATATCGTTGTCATAGGGTTATCCCAAGAACCAAAGGAAATTGAAGAACATTTTACAAACTGACAAAGGTTCACTGTAATTTAACAACCTCTTGGGAAGTAAATAGAAGATTTATCTCTATATTGGGCAATAAGGTTAAAGTGTTTTAGCAATACAAATAATAATAATAATAAAAATTAAAAAAACAATCTGGAACTTTCAGAGCAACTTAGAACTAGATGGAAAATGGTATAACATTTTTTTCAATAGGTACTAAATTTTATTTGTTTACAAGGGTGCATGAATATTGCAAATATCAGAAAATCTTTTATTTCAACTCCTACATGCTATGAGAAATTAATAAATTAAATGTTTTAGTGACATTTGTTCTTAAAAACCCCAAATCAGGTTTAGCAAAATATTTTGTATCTGTTCAAATCACTGAAATATTAATAATTTTAAGGATGTCTGTCTACTCAAGATGGATAATAATGAATTAAAACACAAATGTTGAGGATTTTTTTTTTTAATTGAAACACAAATGTTGAGGGTTTTTTGAACAGGTAATTTTCATTATCATTTTCTCATATGGTTGATGAAAAAATAATGAGATAGATAAATCTTTAAAGTTAATGAGTTGGTTTTAGAATTTGACCTAGACATCTATTTAAAAAAAGAAAAAATCAATACAAAAAAGTATAGGAAGTTTTAAATGGAAAGCTTAAGGT
The DNA here is from genome assembly GCF_902729225.1 of Pteropus medius. Lineage (NCBI taxonomy): Eukaryota > Metazoa > Chordata > Mammalia > Chiroptera > Pteropodidae > Pteropus > Pteropus medius. Next base: position 38,233,146 of record NW_024354875.1, read on the forward strand.
TATTTCTGAGTTCTCAATTAGTATTTTACATTTGTCTCATTTTTAAAGCTAACTATTATCTTTTAAATTTAACTGGAGTATCTGCATTTGGAAGAAGATGGGATATTAAGTGAATTGCTAAATCTCAGGCTTACTTGAGGAGCTATGCTAGTCCTTTTTTTCTCCCTGCCTTAGGGGATTGTCTTTAGGTGAATCACTAGCGTTCTATGCAAAAGAATTGTCCTCTTGGCCCACAATTATTTTTTAATCTGGAGTTTGAGTTCCCTTTTATCTTCCTTTCTAATTTGAATACTCCTAGCAGAGAAGGGCCAAGTGTGATCAAGATCTATTTGTTTTCACCTTTCCTCATAACAATTTATTTCCTTGAGATCTAGTGGAATTGGTGACATTGTGGCCCCTTTCCAAGACAATATCTTGTGTCCAGAGGTGATCAATATTGTAAAAGTATCCCTCCTAGACTCTACACATGGTTTTGCAATAATAACTGTGCCTCTTCTTATGCATCTGTCCCTTTGAAACTTAATCCAGCACTGCCTTGGGCCCCAGGATGAATACCCCTAAATCCTTTCCTGATTAGATTGCAAGGTGATTACCCTGGTTAGCGCATGTTCCCATTTGGCACTTTGCTCTGAGATAGATATAAAATAATTAATCTTTGAACTACATTTGCAATTTTGATTTCCTTCCACTTTTTGTAAATCTGAACATGTGGTAATACTCCTTTCAAAAATGTCGATTCATTTTTTAGACTCAGTTCTTTAGTTTGCTCCCTGAACTCACAACTGCCTAGTAACTGGGGAAGCTTCCCAAAGATTAAAACCTTTTGATTTTAAATTGTATTTTTTTTAAAGTTCTGCATTTTAACCTATGTCATAATTTTTGATAAATTACTAACGTTGAATTCAGTGTGTTGAATAATTTTCAAAAAGCTTTAGTATCTGAATAACCAGCACTCGGCCCTTATTAAAGAGCTCTGTCTGTGTTCCACATACCATATGTGCATTGTCTCATTTTATTGCCATAAGAATTCTATGAGAGAGAAAATATCAATACCATTTTAAAGATGGAGAAAATGAGAATAGTAATTTTGTGATATGCCCAAGGTCACAAATTAGCAGAGCTAAAATTCCAACTTGAGTTTATCTTATCTTTAAAAATCTCTTTGTATGTTGCTTCTTCAGAGATATTTATTAGACTTGGAAGTAGAAATCATATCCTACTTATTCTTTAGTCCTATACAGTACCCAGTATTAGTACCTCACAAAGAACAGTTAAATATCTGTTTGCAGAGTAAAAAGTTTCTCATTTTCTGTTTTTCACTTGCTACAACTACTGTCATCATAGCTTTTGAAACCATTCTCAACTTAGCCACCTTAAGACGGGGTTCCTGGAAAGAAGTTAAGAGGGCTGAAAAGGAAGACCCCTATGTCTTAACAAATTCCAAATACATAGTAGCCTTTAACTCTCAATATCCTTCTCTTTCGGACAAGCATCCAGATTTCTCTAACTCCTTAAAGGTGATAGCCATCTCATATCTTATCTTTCCTACAAGACTGTCAGACTGTTACAGCCAAAGACTCTTTCTCATATTTCCTGTGCATTCACCCCTCACCTGCAGTGCCTAGAACTGAACCAAACCAGTTTTAGGTGTTTGTTCGATGCAAGTTTGAAAGAATCTGGTGATTTTTCCATTCTTATTCACACATGTGTAAAAAGCTGGACCTGACTTTCTGCTGCAGGCAAAGGAAGTGATTTTCAAGAAGCCAGGTTCAGACAGTCATTCAGTCATTTCTTCAGTAAATATGTGTTTAATGTGTAATTCTGCATTATGCAGAACAAAATTCAGTTCTACAATCCATAGAAATGAAATGGTTTTACTAGACACCAAACAATGGGTGCTGCTGCTCCTTTCACTTCAGTACTAATCTGCCTGTTGTTCTCCCATTGGAAGTTACATTTTTACTTTGTCTCTCAGGTACCTTTCCTTCCCTCATTTTCTAATCCATCGCTCTTTTTTCCTGTCTCTCATTCTTATTAAAAGATAGCATACTAAAAACCTACTCAATTTAAAAATAGTTTTGCTCACATTTTCCACTACTGGCCAAAGTTCATCTCCTTTTCCTTTTTTTTTTTTTTTTTTTAATAAGGGGCCAGCTTCATTTGGCCAATTTAAAGGACCATCATAATCCTAACAAAATAGTTCAAGATACTACTCAAGCTGTCTTAGTTAATAGTATTTCGTGAGTGCCTTTTGCGGTCAGAGCCCTTTATCCAAGGTCTCCAAAAGTTTTCAAGCCATTGGGATCAAGCCTAGAGTACAAGCGACAATCATTTAAACATCAAACATCAGCTAAAGAACGCCGTGCTACTAAAGTCACATTCTAGTAGAGAGGTTGCAATAATTGTAGCTCAGGTGCATTTTCTGAAAAAAGTTTCTCGAAGGAGACGTCCACACCTGAATTACAAAGAAGAGCAGGGGTGGCATGAGCAAGCGATAGTGTGGGATTATGAAAAGACCTAAGGCCTGGAGAACAAAGACTTCCATTCTAGCCTTGTCTACTTGGAAAGCAAACTTGGGCAGTTGAATTAAATTCTCTGAGCTTGTCTCTCTAGCTATTCAGCTTCAGCTCTATCATGAAACTTTCCAGATTAACCTCAATGAGCTTCTGTAAGCTCTTCACTTTTAACCCGTCCTCACTTGCAGTTATTTTGCACTTATGAATGAAGTTTTCTTACTTTAGATACAAACATCTAAACTTCCAAAACAAATCAGCTAAGTGTAGTCCACTACATTATTGGAAATTTATTTGCTAAATATAAAATTCTTCAGTAGGCCTGATTTTGTCCCCACTTGGATAATTACCAATGTCTGGAAACATTTTTGGTTATTACAACATAGGGATATTGTAGGCATCTAGTATGAGGAGGGCAGGGATGCTGCTAAACAATCTACAATGCATAGGACATCTCCTTACAATTAAAGAGTTATCCAGCGATACCCAAGGTTGAGAAATAAATTTAAAGGACAGGTTTATGTGGACAAAAGACAGATGTATGTCAAGTTTATGCTCACCAACAATATTTATTTAAAACAGCATGTGGTAACAGGAAAATAGCAGACTTTTAAAAAGTTGTAAAAGAAATAAAACAACATGGCAAAAGAATGGTGAAAAGGATATCTTATTCATTGGTGCAATTTTTCTACAAATAGTGTTTTTCTACAAATATCAAACCCTTAAAATGATTATTCCTGTTGACCCAGTAATTTCAATCTAGGACCGTGTGTTATGGAAATAATGCTAAATGTGGAGAAAAAATAGGCCACAAAATGTTTATTATAGCTTTACTAATGATAAGAAAAACTGAAGACAATCTAAAGGGAATAGTTAAATACATCCCATTAAAGGAATATTATGTAGCTATTTTTAATAAGGTTTGTTAGGACTTTATAGTAATGTGAAAAATTATTGATTGCAAAGTAAAGAGGAAAGGAGAAAACTATAATATAGCATGATCACCATTAAGCAAAATAAATCAATTCATGAAAAGATGGAAGAAAATGAAAAACCCATTCATATAAATTGATTTACAAATGTTTTGATTGACACAATATTTCAAGCACACTGTAAAAGTCACATAATATATACCTGGATATATCTTCACAATTTTATTTTGTTATATACATCATCTGATATTTCTTTTACATGTTATGTTCTCCTAATTTAAAAGCCTAAGACAAAGAGTTTGCCTTTTATTTTCTTCATCATACTAAGGATGTAGTTATATGTTATATGAGACTATTAAACAATCGGGCATGCTCTCATGCACTATTGATGGCATTGTAAATTGATATAACCTCTCAGGAAGTTACCTTATTAGTGTGCATATCTTTCAACACAGCAATCCCACGTTATCCAAGAGACACACTAACATGTCTAAGCAAAGCAGTATGTACAAAGATGTTCATTACACTATATTTTGAATAAGAAAAAAATTGGAAGCAAACTAAATCCCCAACAACAGAGAAAGAGTAAAATAAATTATCTCATTATACATTAGCTAAACATTTAATAAGCATAATGTATTCACATATTAACTTTTGTTATGAAAGTAATGAATGGTTTTCAAAAAGCATTTGGCAGAGGATGAAGTAGTAAACAGTCAGTTTCAGCAGTGCGGTGATGCTCGAGCTAGTTCACAATTCTGCCGAAATATCAGGGGTTTTGAAACCTAAAGATGATCTGTTCCTATCTCTGTATTTATTTTGCTTCATTAAAAATAAATATTAAGCACAGTTTGGACAAGGAATGAAGAGGCATAGTCTACCAGGTTTAGCATTAGAATGCCACTCAAACTTATCCTGAGAATCATTAAATTACATTTCATTTGTTTTAATCTCAAACAATCATTATATTCCCTGGCCTCTATGAGTTTCCCTATTTCTGGGAACTTAACCCTTCTCAAATCAACCCTGCCATCTCTAGACAGGTTCGATTATTAAATGTCTCTCCTTCACAGTAATTCCAAATTTACATTTTAATTTTCTTCATTTCTCTTTCAAAAGCTTATTTCTTCTAAGCAATTTTTAAATTGCAGGCTTTCTGCTTATTATCTTCCATTGAAATTAAAAAAATACCATCAGGTCGAGCCATCCAAGATGAAGTTTTGGCAGGACGCCAGCACACCTTTGTTGCCCTGAATATATGACAACAATAACGACTAAGTATTTAGCCACTAAGCACTCTGTCTCCACTATTCTTAACCTGTAATTCACACTCAGTCTTCCTTTTCATCACTCCTGATATCCTGATACCCTTATACCAGGTGCTTTTCAACTATCCATTTCTTATCTCATATTAATTTCTTAAGGAACATTCAAACATCTCCAAACCCCCAACCTACTCTCTACTCCAGTAGGAAGAGCTTAACCCTTGCATTCCTGGAAGGTAGAAACCATTTAAAGTGAGCATCAGCTTTCTTCCTCGTCGCAAGGAACACATCAGAGTTTTCTAACCTTATCTCCTCTAGGTAAGGCCTCCTTCATATACATTTGATGCTAATTTCTCTTGCTTCTTTTAATATGGCCCTCCTCTATATTCTTGATGACTTCCAAGGCTGACTAAATGAATGGCTGGGTGCACCTGTGTTAATCAAGTGCATACAGACTGCAGAATGTTTGAAAACATTTTTCTTTTTCTGACCTGATCTGACAGCACTTCATACAGCACTAGGCATGGACTTACTACCCACTAATTATTGCTCTCTAGGTTTCAACACAAAATGCATGCTGACCTTAGGCACCTGGACGGAGAAGATAGTAAGTACCTAGTTGTACTGAAAAGTTCTCCTAAGGAATCCTGTTACAAAAATACCTTATACAGGCACATCTTGGAGATATTGTAGGTTCAGTTCCAGATCACCATAATAAAGTGAATGTCACAATAAAGTGAGTTGTAATCATTTTGCTAGTGGAGGGTCTTTCGCCTTTAATTTGTAAAGAATGCAACACCTGTGAAGTATAATAAAATGAAGTGCAATGAAACAAGGTATCCTGTATGGGAATGAGCTTTATAATTAGGATCTTTTGGTGCCTAAGTAACTCAATAGCCCTAGGCTGAAAAGCAGATGAACTCTCCTTTTATCAGAATTCACTACTAGAAAGTAATGCTTTAGTGAAGTTCCAATTTGCGAATAATCACCTTTGTTCAAGGATTTTTGAGTAATCAAAAAAATTGGATCATCTTAAATGTCCAAACTAAATTCACTTTTGATTTCTCAACTTATATAAACTTTAATTAATAGATTAATTCCCACCTTGTTATATTTTAATCATCCTGAAACTTTTATGATCCTGTTATCATCTACAAATGTCTAAATCAATGCTTCATCATTTTCTTCTTATAAAAATCATGAACACAGGCTATCTAGAATTGCAGCCTCCTCTAACTTGTTAGCAGGTAACTTTTTTTTTAACTGCCTCCATCTGTTGTCCCAGGAAAATCATTGTCTGATAAAGGTTGCTTTCCACCTGCTTTTTCTAAAGTAAGATATAAACACATCTGGGTTTTTATCTTCTAAACAATCTCTTGCTTATAGTCCTAATTAGTCTAGTCATTTATTTTTACTTTTTGCCTTCCTATTTGAACATTTTACTACCATTTGAAATGTTTTCTGAATCCTGCTGCTTATTGTCTTTCTCTGCCCCAATATGTAATTTTTTTCTTAATTTGGTTTGTTTACATTGCTTTCTTCCTCCTTCACAATGTCTTTGTAAATGGATATTTTTAAACTTCTTCCATATGTCTCTATAACTGGCTTAAGATCTCTGTTAGGCATTTATGTGTATGAACTGCTGTCTTTTTATTTCCTTGGATAAACCCACCTTAATTTTCTTCTATTTTTTTAAAGGGCTTATGATAAAATTGAGTAAAATCTTTATGTTTGCAATCAGTCATCCACTTGCTGGCTAGCCATCACATGCACAACGTTGTGCTAAGCGGTGGGATGTAAAAGCCAAGCAGAAAGAAGACCATGAAAACAGAATGGAATACAAGAATTCTTAAATTCAAGGAAAATTGAAGTGTAGGGTACAGGACAAACAGAGTATCTAAAAAATCAAAAAGAAATATGTAAATATAGGAACCAAGTAAGTATAAATGAACTTTCTATGAATTCTGAGGGAATAAGCAGCGATGAGTTGTAGTCATCAAAGAAGGTTCTTGGGAGTGATGGACTTCACTCAGGGAACTGTTTAGGATGTTAATAGTCCAGCTGGTGGTGGCAGTATTCACCTGGAGGAGATGGCACAGAGGTAGAAATGAACAACTCAGTCAGACAATGTCTAATTTGTAGTCAGATGAATGAGGGAATCAGAGTCAATGGAAAATGAAAGAGCAGGGGCGAGTTAGTGAGAATGGAAAGAAAAGGAGGTGTGTATCACTTGTAATTTACAGGAATTCTTCACATAATTTTGATCCTGAACCTTGTCAATTTTGTAAATATTTGTACTGTAAATTTTACCGCAGTTTCTCACTTGTCTTTTATTATTCTTTAAAGATGACTTGGTGAGCACAAGTTCTTAATTTTAGAGTAGTCAAATTTATCATTCTTCTTTATGATTAGCACTTCTGTATCTTGTTTAAAAAATTCTTCTCTATTTTAAAATTAGATATACACCTATGTTTTCTCTAAAAGATTTCAAGTTTAGCTTTTCACATTGAAATTTTTAATCAATCCGTAGTCAATCTTGGTGATCCATATTTTTCCCCAGCTCAGTTGATTCAATTGCCTTTCCTTTCCACAGTGATCTACCATAAATCTTCTGACATATACTAAACGTTGCACATGTCTATTTCAGGTTCTCTGTTCTGTTCCTCTGGCTAATTAAAAAGTTATGTCCCTGACCATTGATACTTTTAAATGTTGCCTTAATAACAATAACTTCATAATGTATTGTTATATTTGGTACAATATTAAATCTATAGACCAGTTTGGATATGGTAGCTTAAGAGGCAAGTAGGTAGATAGATGAGTCTTGAATGGACCAATGATGATAGTTACCATGAACTCAGGATTATGATTTATTGAATTCTATGCACTTGAGGTACAAAGGTTGCTGTAAGTGGGGAGTAAACGAGATGGTACTGAGTGCATTTTTGGTAAGATAATTTTTTTTAATTTGCATCATATTTTAGATCATGTCATGAATGACATTAAGGGAAAAAGTAAACACAACATATTTGTACCAGCCAAGTCTAAATTAGACAATTTGACTATTAGTTGTATGAATAAACCACAATTCTGAGAAAGACCTGTTATCTGTCTTATAGCTCACATTAGTTGAGGGCATATACTGTGTATATCCAGCACCTAAAATAATAATCAAATTATATTCCTTCCACATTGCCCTCCGATTGTGTTAACAGTCAGTGGCATTTATCAGCCATCCAGTAGAATAGACACACTGTGCTAGATACTGGGAGGAACTGTGAAAGGAGATACATGTATCAAGCAGTCATGGCCCCTGTTGTTCTAGTTTTCATTCAAACTGAGAATACAAAATTAACCAAAGAGAAAATGTCAGAACACTTAGAGCAGTAAGTGTAAATTAACTCCGTGCGAACTGTGTGCATTGGTGTTGAGAGAATGCAGGCAAAGCAGCAGACCCTCCTTTGGAAAGTGTGAAGCAGTAGAGCTCCCGTGAGCTCTTCCTCCTACTGTGGAAGGATTTGCTGTAACTTATTGATTTTCAAACTATGCTCACAGACCATGGGCAAGTTATTTAAATATATATATATATTTATATATATTTATATATATATATATATTTAAATAACTTATATATATATATATGATCTATAATATATCTTATAGATTATATATTTTCAATTTTATCTGTAACTTAAAGATAGATTTACTTAGCTATATATAAATAGAATAGTTTCATAAAGTAAAAAATGGAATGCACACATGGCATATACTAAAAATAGGAAATAAGTCAATTTGTTAAAAATTTTTAATTTGGTTACTTGCTATGGTTTTAAAAGTGTAGGTATGTGCTGGGCTGCACTATAGACTATATTTCTTCCTGTGGAGTGACCCAACATGTTTGAAAGCCACTGCTCTTATACCACAGCAAAGTGAGCAACAAAAGGGTCTTTGCAGCCAGCTGAAAAGGCTAGTACAAGAACAACCACCCTTTCTGTCCTGTAAACAGTGATAACTCCTCAAGGCCAAGCCCTAGATGCTCTTGATAGGCTCATACTTTGTTGCTTTGTCTCTTCAAATTTATAGGCAGGCAGCAATCTTTGCTTAAAAGAACTTTCCCTATTTCTTATAACTACTTGCAAGGCTGGGAATTCTGGTGGTGGCTTCCCAGATACTTATAGCTCTGCCATCAGTTTAGAAGTTGTCCCATTGTTCAAACCTTTATTCTGCTTACTCAAATTAGAGCAACCCTCTTCGGCAGTAATGTGCCGAACTACATTGCCTGTTCTATTTTTCCCAGGCTAGCAGAGCAATGTCAGGAGGAGCCTGTAGATATGAGAAAACCTCATATTGTAATTTCCAGAAAGTGTCTGGTTTATTTTAACTTTATTATGTAGAAGAAGTTTATATTCATTTAATGTAGTGCATAGACAATTATGTAATTATTCTGTAACAAATGCCTTGAGTCATTTTTTTCTAGATAAGCTTTGTAAGCTTTTGAAATTGCGAAAATAACATTTGAACTAATAAAGTTGAAATTGTCAGCATTCTTCCTCTAATGCTCAGTTATCAAAAGTTCTTGAAACAATGAAAAATAAATCTGTGAAGAAATAGGATAAATGCATTTTATCTATGGAGACCAGTTGTATCAGATTTTTATTTTGTTTTTAGTATTTTTTTTCTTTTTCTTTCTTTCTTTTTTTTTTATGAAAGCAAAACAAGACAATCCAAGAACTAAGATAAGGTCAATTTTACAGATCAATCTTGAATATATCAAATGAGCACATAGGTAGCAGATATTTTCCAAAGTACAAACAATCTAGAAAAGAATTAAAGAACACAGAGCCAACAAAACATAGTAGGTCAATAGGTTAGAGACCAAATGCCAAATTTTTACCGGTCGAATGTCTCCTAACTTTGATGAGAATTCTATGTACTACTGGATTTCGTGTGCTCCCATGTGAGCAGAGAAGCTGAACCGTAGGTGACAAGCAGAACGTGAAGCTGCAATTATGTCAATTATCTGTTACAGGGGAAAGTGACAGAAGTAAATAGTACAAGGGATAATTGCTCTCAAGTAAAGCTAATAGACTTGGGTAACTAGAATGTGCTTCTCAATTTTATCACCGATTTTTCAAAGAAAGAGAGGTGGAAAATCAGGAGGCTTTGAAAATGACATGAAATTTATTTTGACCAAGCCCAATGGATTCATTGCACTAAAAGGTGAATTTTTGAGATTTAAAACATAGACATCTTCCTAAGCATACATTCCATCCACACAAGACTGGTCCTGTCCATTCTTTTGGTGGGTGAAGCTTGTGAACATTCATAACAGAAGGCATGTCATAATTCTTTTTTATTGTTTCTATGCTCAGCACACATTTCCTCATACTATGATTTTTAAAGAGAGTGGTCCACAGGAGTCCTCCTGATTGCCCTAGGGATGGGCTCGACATACCAACATTTACAACTATATCTACACTTTTATTTCTGGAATAATTTAACTTGTTGGTGATCTCTCAAAGGACATATCCTCAGAGCCTTTCATTCTGTTAAGACACACTGTGGACTCCTCTTAATTTTGAAAAGGATGGGTTATCAAATAAAAACCATGAATTTAATTCTCTATAAAATTAAGTAGGCTTAGTAAATTCATTATTGGTACTAACTATATAAATGCTTTAAAAAAAGACAACCTTCCCTATGAGTGACTAGTTAGTTTTGCAGATAGTCATCTTCTTTTATTAGGTAAAGATTATTGTATAGTTAAAAACTTAAATCCTATAACTTCATAAAATGTGCTTAAACTTCCTCATCTCTTCTACCTTAGGCTTCTTTTTTTTTTTTTTTTTTTGAAGCTTTCAAACTCCATAGTGGGATTTAGAGGAAACACAGAAGAATATCCTAATTCTAGATTTACTATATTAGGTGCATAAAGAGGGGAAAAAACTGTAATTCTTGACATGAAAGAATTTCTTGGGTATTGTCATTGATGCTGGAATGCACCATTAGTCCTGCATTCTGAATCAGCAGTGGAAAATAAGCAGTACCTATCAGTGAAGTTCTATAAATAAATTGGAAACTGACAAGTAGGATTGCTTCTTATTAATTAAGAGCCGCTGAAGAATAGGTTCTCGACTTTCTGTAGAGTTTTGTAAATCTTGCCATTTTAGAGTGCAGGATTTTTGTTTTTAAAGAAAACACACATCTGTGTTTATACCAGATGGCATGTAGACATTTCCTATTATTAGTCACTCTTCTGTCCATTGCTACAGATGTTATAAGTATCTCCTACACTTCTTCCCTTTCTCAAAGCTAAAAACAGAAACTAGTATTAAACATAATAGTAAATGAAGAGGCAGAGAAAAGCTGAAATGAAAACTAGGTGCAAAATGAGATTAATTTGTTCTTCTACTATGTGGTCATCTCAATAAAACTGCATATTTGCAGTCAAGCTACTTTTTTTTTGCATAGATAACTGGAAGAAAAAATGGACTGTTCCATATATTGGACTTTTAAAAAAGATATTTTAAAATTATACTTGACATACAATATTATATCAGTTTCAGGTGTAAAATATAGTGATTGGACATTTATATACCTTATAGTGTGGTCACAAGTCTAATAACCACCTGTCACCATACAGAAATATTATATTATTGACTATATTCCCTATGCTATACATTACATCCCTATGACTTATTGTATAACTGGCAGTTGGCACTTCTTAGTTTCCTTCATCTTTTTTACCCATCTCCTCCACTTCCTTCCCATCTGGCAACCATCAGTTTGTTCTCTGTATCTATGAACCTGTTTGTTTTGTTTTGTTCATTAATTTTTCTGACTTATTTCACTTAACATAATATCCTCTCTGTTTATGTTGTCGCAAATGGCAAGATTTCATTCATTTTTATGGCTGAGTAATATTCCATCGTGTGTGTGTTTCACACCTTCATTATCAATTCATCAATTGATGGACACTTAGGTTGCTTCCATTTCTTGGCTATTATAAATAATGCTACAATTAACATAGGAGTGCATATATGTTTTTGAATTAATATTTTTGATTTTTTTGAATAAATACCCAGAAGTGGGCTTGCTGGGTCATATGGTAGTTCTATGTTTATTTTTTAGAAATCTCCATACTGTCTTTAAATATGCAGGCAGAATTGCCCTTAAGTTAATAATCTTAGTTGAAGATCTCTAATCTGTTTGTATGGTACTGACTTCTCTTCACAGCCTAAGAATCATATTAATCTTGTAATAAACAAACACCTGACCCATATTTTCTAAAGCCACATCGTTCAATGTTTAATTTAATGACACTTGGAATCAAGTCAAAGGGTGCAAATTTTATTCCCAGAGAATACACTCACAATATAGTATCCAACAAAAAAACATGTTTTACCAGAAGAACCCCGTATTGATCTTGGTTGCTGCACAGTGGTTCCAATCAGGACATATCAAGGCCTTACCAAGTAGATTACCATTCCCAAGCTACTTTACCATTCTCTTCTCTCCAGGGATGAGGGTGAAGATAGAGAGTATGCTTCATTCTCAACTCCACCAATTCACTGAACAATATTAATTGAGGGACTACCATATCCAGTTTCTCCTAAGAACTTAAATATCTTGAGGACTTTATTGTCAGCATCACTTTCTTTCTATACTTCAATACTTTGGAGAACTTAAAAAAATCTCTCATTATCAAAAATTTAAGGACCTCAGATCTGAGAATAGATCTTAGTCTGTTCTCTATAAAATCCTTTATAATAAGAATAAAAGAGACTCAAGTTTGTTTCTAGTTAGTGGACCTAGACCTGAAGTACCAACTACATTTTAAAGATTTCAGAGGAAAATAGAAGGAAAGTTATAGTTTTGTTGAACTGAACTTTCATCTAGTTGGCCAGTGAAAAATACAGTTTTACTTTAAAATGGTGTTATATAACATTTTCTAAGGTGTACTCTAAGAGGAGGAAAGGCAAATGACACTTCATAAGATCACAGAATAAAGGGCTCATGTGATTGGAGTACTGTTTTTGAAAAATTAATAGGTTCCAAAATCAAGACAGATGATTAATACTGGCTTTCATTTCATCTATAAACCACAATGACAGGAACAGCATGCCCCTGACTTTGCCTGGCATTGTGATTTAATAAAAAGATAAAACTTAGAAGAAGACTATGAAGGAAAAAAAAAAAGTTATGTATTAAGTCAGAAACTTCTTGACTGGTATAACCACCTTCTGATTTCTAAATCTTGATCTTGTGTATGACAGATATTTTCTTTATCAAGATAGCAGGATAAAGGGTGTTAGTTTTTTAAATACAAGTGACAATTTTATAGAAGGGAAGTGAAAGACAGCTTCATCTTTTCCAAAGGAAATGCCACTGGCAAAGAAATAATAATAATTAAGAGAAGAGTAAGGGGAAAGTAGATGTGCTAATTGTGGTACATTTATAATAAAGTCATCATAAAATTTTGGTTAACTAAAATGAGTTTTGAAAGACTATCTATAAACCTAGATTAGCAGATAACTGAGGCCACAGAATGGATTGGTTTGAGTGAATGTACCAGCCATGCTGTTTCAGGTCTTAGTGGTTTTAACTGGGTTTGAAAGACCACTATGCAGATGAGAAAGATGGAAAATCCAACCCCCCATGTAGAAGGTAGAAGCCACTGTGGAAACCTATTGCAGTCACGAAACTAACCTGGGGTCACCCCCACTAGTTTTCTTAAGACTTTTGCCCAAGTTGATGTTTATCATAGCTCAGAACTCTGCTCCAAGATGGCCTACACTCATCGAGTCACCTAAACAAACTTTCATCACTACCTCTTACTCTGTCTGGCTCCTGTAAGGCCTCCTTCCCCATTTGCTCCCTGGGCACTTCAGTTTGAGCCTGATCCAAGGTGGCTTACTGATTTTGCTTCCAGAGATTTCCCAAAGAGCATAGTTTCTTCCTCGCCTTGGCTAGCCACTCTCTGGAGAATTTATAACTCAAAACAAATCGATGGGTGGGGGGAGGTGGGGTTCTCTACATTTTCACAAAGAAATGCTTTATCTTATGACTGGATATTCACATCTGCCTCAAAGGCTGGTCTTAGTGGTTTTGTATTTTTGTTCATTCATTCACTCATTTTTCTCCACATTTACTGAGCACCTGCTATGTGCTCCAGGCATCATGTCAGAGTTAAAGACATATTCTTCATTCCCCAGAAGAACTTAACCTGGTGAAGAGAACAGTCGATCTAGCAATTATGGTACAGAGGTGGCAAGTGCTTTGATAGATGTAAAGAAAAGGGCTATTGGGCAATTTAAACCAGCCTGCCTGATTAGTTTGGCTGCGTGATCACAAAATCACTGGGTTGAAAGGTTACACGGTACTCTTTTTCATAAGCAAGATTTACCCTCAAATCTTTTAAGATTATTCACTCATAGAATATTTTTTGAGTATCTACAATGAACAAGGCACTGTTCTAAAAATGTGATTTTGGTACTAAATAGAAGAGAGAAAAGTTCCTGCCCTCATGGAGATTATATATATATATATATATATATATATATATATATATATATATATATATATATATATATATATATACACACACACACACACACACACAACACGCACACATATATACACACTAGATAACATATGAATAAGTACATGTAGAATGGGGAAGATAGTGGTATGTACTAAAGGGAAAAATAAAGCAGGAAATAAATATATGAAATACAGAGGGACATCGATATATTAAGGTGAGTAGGGAAGGGCCTGCTGAGAAAGTGACTTTTCTGTAGGGATCTGAAAGATGTGGTAGAGTAAGCCCTGATGCTATCTGGGGGAAAAGCATTCTAAACAAAGGGAACAGCAAATGTCATTGTCCTTGTGGCAGGAAAGGGTCTGGTGTGTCTGAAAACAGTAAGGAAGTCATTGTAGCTTTAGGTCAGAGAATGGGAGGTGAGAAATTATTCTCCTTTTAAAGAAGAGGAGGTGGACTAGCTTCTCAACCCAATTTCAGGACTCCATTAGAAGACATGGCATTTGGAGAAGGAGGTAGCAATGCTGTGAACAAGGACAGCAGTCTGGGAGGGCAAAGACCTGTTTCCTAGGCCTGGAGTCAGCCTTGGAACCTTCAATTCTCATTCCATGCTCTCTGTATAGCATTTAATGTACACACTACTTCCAAGGAAGATGAATGGAGATAATAATCTTAACAGACAATAAGAAGGAAATCAATTACCTCAGACATATTTTTAAAAAGGTACAAAAGTGATTGTGAATCCTGAATATTTAGTTTTCTCCCTCTTTTCTCCCAATAAGGACCTTTCTTATCCTGACATCATCTTGCACAGAAAGTCACTATTGTATTTCAATGAAAAAACTTTCTGCAAGACCTAAACCAATTGCAGTTAAAAATTGAGTCTCCAGAGATTTTTCAATCTCAAATTGGCTTACCAACTGGGAAAACATCTCATAGAGAAACACCAGTGAAACTATCTGGTCTCAGAAATTTCAAAGCCAAATAGACACACACACACACACACACACACACACACGCACCCATCAAAATTCTAGACAAACACAAACAGGGCACCTTCATGACCGCCTCTGAGACAGTGGTTCTTAACCTTTCTTCAATTATGAATCCCTTGGAGAATCTGATGAAAAATGTAGAATCTGTCTCAGGAAAATGCATCTGCATTCAATTTTAAGAGGTTTATAAACCTCATGAAGTCCATCTGTGGATGGCTTTACAGTGCTGGGATTCAGAACATCAGCTTTGAAAAGAAAATTCCTTTCTTTTTTAAAAAAAATCTTAACAATTTTCATATTTAGATTTATTAACATTGCTAAAACTTCAGAGTTACAGGTCTACTATCTCCATTTACTCTAAACACACTATCGTTTACAATTCAGTAATCTGAATCTAACCTCTCTCCTGACATCAGAGCAGACCTAAGTCTTGAACCAGGGGAAGGAACTAGTGATGGAATTCAGTATCAGGAGGAGGGTTCACTCAGACCATCTGCCTTTGGAGATGCTACCTGCCATCAAACAGCTGCAGGAGGTATCCTCTTGGCACAGGCTCTGTGACCTCTCAGCAGCATCTCTGTGACCCTGCTGGGAGCGTTGGTCCCAGGCAGAGTACTGAGTTATGCAAACAGATTTAGCTGTCTTGGAAGGAAGCTTTTTTCCCCTCTATGTATTAGTGGGGGTTCCTCTATCCTACCATTTATTCACTGCACTCACCTGGAATGGCTTCTAGAATCTCTTTGTAAGCACTAAGCTCTGTTCCAGCATGCAAAAGAGGAAATTAAGGAGAGAGAAAGAGAAAGATTCTGCCTGCTGATATTTTTCTCATCTGTGTACCTGCTAACCTACCAACAGCCCTATGAATTTGAACATAAACACTGAGGTAAAAAAACAAAAACAAAAACAAAAAACACATACACACACAAACCCTATAAAATGACATATTTTTGCTGCTGAGAAATGGTCCAGAAGAAGGAGGACTTTAAGCATTCATATATAAATTGCTTTTTGTTTTTGTATATAAAAAAACAGGTGCCGATATACTTATTTTAATAAAGTGCAAAATGCTTCTCCCACTCTTTTCCTGTTCCCACACATCCTCTTCTCTAGCCGCACTGGTTTATGAACTTGTTATTCTCACCAAAGTAATTAGTTAGGAAGAAAACTGTAATTTATTTGGGATGATTAAAATCGACACTGCTTTTGCAAAGCAGTATTCATAGCCCTTACTTGTTCGTATGTCATACATTTGCAACCCATGGTATTGGGAGTAGGGGACGCTATCTTTTTATAAATGTTTTCCTGGTGCCTTCTGGGAGGGAAGTGTGCCACTATCAGGGAGGTGGGGCAGTCCCCTGAGAATCAAGGGCTAGACTCTTAGGCAAAAACAAGCCTTCCTCTCCTCTGATTGGGAGCCATGGCTCAGCCTGATTAAGAAGTGCTGCCAGTGGCAGAAGCGGTGAGAGGGTCCTCTAAGGAGGACCAAGATTCTCCAGCTCTATGGAGAATCTTATCCTCAGTGAGGCCCACCGCCATCAGAGAAATTCTTAGCATGCTACAGAAAAAACACAGTAGCCCCAGAGACCAAAAAAGGAACTTGCAAATTTCCTTACCCAGCACACCTAGAAGGTCTGGGGCTGCTGAAGACCTCTCTGCAAAGTGGTGCAGATATTGCACCTGGAGACTGGATAAAGGTATGCCGACATGGATTATGCAGTCAGCCATCCCCACAGAATGGTTGTGCTGGAGCAGTGGTTCTCAAGAGGGGGCAAGGTTTAGAGACACTTTTGATTCTCATGACTGAGAGAGGGGATGCTACTTGCATCTAGTGGGTAGAGGCCAGGAATCCCACTGAATACAATACAATGCCCAGGACAGCTCCACCCTGCTCTTCAACAAAGACTGATCCGCCCAACATGTCAACAGCGCCAAGGTTGAGAAACCCTGTGCTAGAGGGAACGAGGGCGAGGAGATTTGGGAGATGGGAATAGCAGAATGTGTGGGAGCTAAATACAGCGAAGAGCCTTGTAGGTGGGAGCCGTTTGCCCTTTTCAATTAAACCTCAAAGGCTTTGGAGCCCTCAAAATAGGGTGGGATATATTTGACTATTTCATTTCAGGATCAGGCAATAGTATCGAATTGCTGATAATAACTGGAGAATTCTCCTACAGCTGCTTAAAGTTAATGACTTTGCCCTCCAGGTGAGTCTTCCATTATCTGTGTGTATGCGTGTATAAAGAGAAGGGCCACACAAATATAAACACACGGCCCATCTGGAAGGAGGCTGTTCATAAGCTGTCAATGAATAAAACCTGGGTCCTTTGTGCCACAAACAACACTGATAAAAAAAAAAAAAGGTTACACATCTTTCTTTGTGTCGCACCACCCATTATCGACAACTGCAGGCTTAGGATAAATGAGCTGTCTCCTGCTCCTCGAGACTGCAGCACTGGACCTGAAAAATTCCCTCTGAAGGATTTCTCAGGAGTGACTTTTCAGAAGATAAGCCCAGGTGCATGTAAAGAGCTCCCTCCTCTGTCCACGGGCATCTAAGTTGTTTCCTTATCTGGACTATTGTGAATAGTACTGCAATGAACGTGGGAGTGCGGATATCACTTCAAGTGGTTTTATTTTCTTTGGATATGTACCCAGAAGTAGGATCACTGAGTCATATGACGGTTCTATCAAAAACAAATCTCAACCAAGTAAATTTGAATACCTATTGGCTTTGTTAAGCGATTGATTCATGACCGAGGCAGCATCCCATCTAGCCACTAGAAGGGCACTTAAAAGGATTGTACGAAGTGAAAGATTTCTACAGGAAGAAGTATGGGGCAAGGGAGCTATTAGCAAAGGGGGAAAAAAAGGACTACTTTTAGATTAGAATATTTTTTTCTTGGGGGGAAGGGAATGGCAAGGATTTTATCATACAGATTACCTCTTCTTCCTTTGGCAGGTGGAGAGTGATTGATTACGCTTGACCAGAAAATTCCAGACTGATTAAGGATACATCTGCGATGAAGGCCGAAACCACAATTAGGTCAGGTATTAAGTCTCCGTTTGGATCACGGGCTTTAGCAAAAGTGATGACATGCTGGGCCTGTGGTTTTCTCTTTAACAGTTCTATTTTTAATTTTTTGAGGAACTTTCATACTGTTTTCTATAACAGCTATACCAATTTACATTCCCAACAGTGTGTAAGGGCTCTCTTTTCTCCACATCCTTGACAACAGTATAATATATATATACACACAAAACAGAAGATTATTCACCCTTAAAAAGAAAGAAAGAAATCATGCCATTTGTGACTACATGGATGAAACTGGGTGACATTATGCTAAGTGAAATAAGCGAGACATAGAAAGACAAATACTACATGATCTTACTTATATGTAGAATCTTAAAAAAAGTCGAACTCATAAAAACAAAATAGAAGAGTGGTTACTGGGGGGTGGAGGAAATGGGGAGATGTTGGTTAAAGGGTACAAACTTTTGGTTATAAGATAAATAAGTTCTGGAGACCTACTGAATGGGATG
The DNA here is from genome assembly GCF_902729225.1 of Pteropus medius. Taxonomy (NCBI): domain Eukaryota; kingdom Metazoa; phylum Chordata; class Mammalia; order Chiroptera; family Pteropodidae; genus Pteropus; species Pteropus medius. Next base: position 38,251,929 of record NW_024354875.1, read on the forward strand.
ATGTCTATAGGAAATAATATGATTTGTATACCTGAAATTTGCCAAGAGAGTATATCTTCAATGTCTTACTACAAAAAAAGGAACTATGTGTGGTGATGGATATATTAATATGTTTATTAGCATAATTTTAATAATCATTTCACAAAGCATATGTATATCAAAACGCCACTTTGTACACCTGAAATATATGCACCTTTTGTTTGTTAATCACATTTCGGTGAAGCTGGAAGAGTAAAATAAAATACAAAAAAAAAAAAGAGCTACCTCTTCTTTTCACGAGACTCTCACCCTGTATCACCTTGGGAGAATTTACTGAGGACAGTGGTCCAAGGTGAGTGAGCATCAGAGAGAGAGAGCGTGAATATGTGCATGTGAGAGAGTGCTGTGCACATTTTCCTGCCTTTGTCTTAATGTGCTTTCTAAGCGGAGCATGCTCTGCCAGTAATGACTGTGCCACCTCCCCTTTGGACCTTGGCTTCCTCATAAAGAGGGAGGAGAGTTGATTTCAATGATCTCTAAGGTCTCTTTTCAGTTCTAACACTTTTGGATTCTATGTAGACAATCATTTTTGTGCCTGCAGAAAAATGCCAAATGGCTGTATCCTTTGCTTCTTGTCTTCCGTGGCCTTGCATGAAATTCACAAGCACAGCAGGCTGCTCTGTGGGTGACAAGCACTCAGGACATCTACTCCTTACCTCCCATTCTCTCTCTGAAGAAATACTTTATATTTCTCCTCAAGATTATGTGAGAAGGACGTTAGTGGTCTGATTTTATGTGAGTTTCCAATGATAGAAAAACAGATTCTAGTCAGTGATTTACTCAGAGGATCATTCCACAGAAGCTGAGCTGTTTCTAAAATAGTCCCCAAAGTAGCTTAAAAAATAATGGAGATTCTAAAACCAGATCATTTCCTGATGAAAACTCTAGGCTGTTCAATTTTTAATCCTTTCTGAAATCAGTATGATTTTTCTTTTTCCTGTAAAGGTATTTAGAATGAAGTCCTTGAATTTGCCCCTTGGACACATTTACAAGTTATGTCTAATTTCCTAATTCTTTTAATCAAGGCCTTTCTAGCTTTAAATCACTTGAGAAAGTTAACTTACTTCCTTTTGATGAGCTAGGGCATTTACTCTTATTTGTCTGACAAATATACAGCATCAAATATTCATCATTTAAATGCAATTAAAATATAGAATCACAAAAACATCATTGTAATGATTCAAATTGCTCCAGTTTTAATTAAGGGATTAGGGCAATCGGGGATTAGAAGCATAAATATAATGCACAACCAAGGGGCCACAATTCTATGGGTTTTTAATAATTTAAAACTCTTGTGACTTTAAAGATAAGAGGTATGTGGGTGTATTTGCCAACAGTGAGTAATAATGACACTGGAGAAGAATAGGAAGGCACAGATAAAAAATATGAAAACTCAAATATTCTGAGAAATTTTAAAATCTATCTGCCCAGTGAAATGTTCAACAGTTTTAACTTGAATTCTTCCAAGTTAAAAGCAATAAGTCAGAATAAAACTTCACATATGAGTGGAATATGGACTTCAATAAAGTTGTGAGGAATTATATCTCCATAAAAAAATTCTTATATATTACATATTCCTATTTCACCAGGATCATCTTAATTTCTTTATGGCTCTGGGACTTGTGGGACCACCTTAATTTGAATGCTTGCAATTGATCTAGAATGTGGTCTATGGATAATAAAACCTAAACACGTGGTCAAAAACTTTAAAATTAATTGACACTTTCATTATTCAGCTGGCCTCCAAAATGACTCCATATAAATTATATTGCCAAATATAAATCGTTTGAACTTTAGCTGCCACATTTTCCATATAAACCAACAGCAGATATAAACAGTGTTAAGTGAAGCGGAAAGTGCTTTCCCTCTAGAGGCTGGAAATGTGAAGCCTCTCATGATTTTTAGCCTCGTATACTTTTATAATCAACATCTCCTGTCACATTTTTAATTAAAGTGATATCAGTGCCTAATGCAATACCCGAGCTTGTTGGCTACCCGAGGCATATGTGCAGCATTCATGTCCCGAGGCGGGCATGTATTGGTTCTCACTTGGATCAATCTCAAATTGCTCTGCCAGGGTCTGAGCACCTCTGTACTGGCTCCAATGGGCACCTGGATCTTCAGAGAACTTTCTGAACACATAACTTGGGAATTCACCTGCTCTAACATCCTAACTTAGCAGAAGAATAACTGAGCCAACTATATAAGATAGTGATCTAGTTCAGCACTAGCCAATGAAAATATAATGAAAGCCACCTATGTGATCTGAAATTTTCTAGTAGTCACATTTTAAAAAGTAAAACATCAAACAGGTGAAATCAATTCTAATAATATATTTCATTCAATCCAAATCATAATCCTTTCAATAAGTAATCAATATAAAAATTGTTGAATTATTTTATGTAATTTTCACGCCAATTCGTTGAAATCTGATGTGTATTTTGCATGAGCAGCTCACCTCAATTTGCAATAGCTACATTTTAAATGCTCTGCAGTCACATATAACCAGGAGCTCCTGTGTTACAGTGCAGCTCTGGGCTATCAAGGTGGATCAGAATGGCTTTTTGACATTGAAGAGATGAAAAGCCTAGGGAAGGGTAGCCTCTTCTTCCAGAGGGCGCTGTTTGGTCTCAGAGATTCAGATAAAGCAATGGAAGTTAGATTTTTGTAGCTAGTCAAAGGGGCAATGTTTCTAGAAGAAGAAGTTATAAATAAGTATAGAAGAAGTTTAAATAAGTTGTGGTCTATTCATACAATAGAATATTATGCAATAAAAATGAACAATATACAAGTATGTAGAACAATAAGGATGAATCTTACAAACATAATATTGATTGAAAGAAGCCAGACACAAAAAGTACATACTTTATGTACCCAATTATATGCCAAAAAACAAAAACAAAAACAAAAACAAAACAGGCAAAACTAACCCAAGGAGTAAAAAGTCAACATAGCAAGTTTCTTGGGAAAAGGGCAGTGACTGGAAGGGAGTACAGGGCAAGCTCCTGGGTATCAGTCATGTTCTGTTTCTTGAACTGAATGTATTTGGTTTATGAAAATTTGTTGAGCTATATACTCATAAAATGTTTATTTGTCACTTCTATGTTATACTTTAATATTAAGTGTTTTTAAGACAAAGGTAAGATTCAAAGTACTAAAATTCTATATAATTCTATTCTGGAACACTAATGCACAGTATGTACCAAATAACATTATTTAAAAAGATATGTCAATGCTTCTGGCCTATATTTTGAATTTTAGATTACAAAATAAATTATAAAAATGAACAGAATCAAAGCTAATAGGTGTTGATTTCCGAGGATCAAATGTGGCCAGGGGCACGGGCACAGGACAGAAATGGGACAAGATCCAGGAACAGCCTAATAGCTCTCTGTGTGGGACTGCATGTAGAAGGGACATGGCAACCCACTATACCCTATCCTTTACTCTGAAGAATGTTTAATTTCCTTGTCTTGAGTTTCCCCAATTGTTCTGTATCTCTGGACTTAGAGTCTTTACAACTGAACTCAAGAGACAGAGAGAGATCCTCAAGGGAAAGCTTGTCTGAGGATGACATTTGGAGCATGTTGGTAGATTAGAAACATGATCCTAGACTGCTAACGGCTCATGACCACCACCAGCTTTTTGAACTGTATGCCAATAGAAATATTGTTTGAAAAACATGTCCTAAGTTTATCACTAAATATATTTATGTGTATTTTTAAAGCTTATTCTTGAGAAATTTTTACCCTTGAGAAAAATTCCTGAGAATTCTTAACTGAAAAAAAGGAAAAGAAAGTAGATAGAAGATCTATCCTGTAACTCAGGATGCTGTGATTCACAACTACTTCAAAACCACTTTAAGAGGGTCTAGTTAGGATGTAGTCCCTAGAGCCTCACAGGAGAGGGACCTCAGCTTGTCACCTCTTCAGATGCTCTTGTGTGTACTCCAGCCTGACTCGATTCCTCATCAATTCTACTTACATGCCATAGCTCTTGAGCATTAGAATAAAAACTGTAACTCACAGAATATCAAAAATTCTCATTGCTGGACTGTCTCAGCCCTCTTGCCCATAAATTTCCACAGACAATTATATCATTAGAGTCTGCTGTCCTTAACTCCCATATGTGCATGGCCAACGCTTGTAGATGTTTTTGAAGAACGTTTTAATAGTTATTTGTTTAGACGTCTCTCATGAGGAAGTTGAAACAATAGTTTAATTATTGTATATTATCACAAATTCTTTTGCTAAAAGCCCTGGACCCTATAAATCTATTTTTGTTGACTTAAATTTAGAGAACTCAAGGAATATAAATTGTACTGTCGTAAAACTATGCCCCATCCCTAAAACACTTCTAAAATATATGGTTTTGCTGGTGTGATTACTGACATCCAATGGTGAGGTTGCCTATATCCATATATAAGACTTAAAAATGTGAACCATGTAATCCAGCCTTACAGTAAAATGGCAGTCTAGTCACAGAAATTAATTTCCCAACGATCCAAATTATTTGCTTGTATTGCTCAAATACCATGAAGGGGCCATGTTGAGGGCAATAATATTTCTTAACCCCCCCCATCCCAAATACTTTCATTATTTGCCACAGCTTCTCCTGCATCTCTTCCTGTCAGCATTCTAATCTCCCCGTCCCTCCCCATCCCCGCCACCTTTCTCCTTTAATCAAAACTCTGCAAAGCAGTATGCTGCTTGAGGGAGGATGGAAGGCAAGACATGAATAAATGTCTGACTCCTCTTTAGAGGAATTGGGAAAAGGAAGGCTAGAACAAGCATATATTGATAACTGTGTCCCATCACACAGTGTTTGCCTCATCTTGAGTTGAGTTTTTGGGGTAAGAGACTCTGAGATAGAGATTTGCCTGCAAGAGGTTTATTGAGCAGAGCGCCCAGGAACAACACCTGTCAGAGAATAAGGAAAGCAGGATAATAGAGCAGAGTGAGAAGCATTTGTTATAGAGGCCTCCCACAGTCCTTCAAGGGAACTAGGAAACTGGGATGGCCCTTCAATGTTGTCCTGGATTACGACAAGGGGACAGGCCTTTGTACCCTCTAATCAACAGTCACTGGATGTGGGCTGCCCCCGGAGGAGGTGTGACCTTGGGAAAGGCAGTCTCTTGAGCAGAGGGTTAGGAAATCAGCTATGAGCTAACAGCAGCTAATGTCCAAGGCAGCTGAGGGAAAGAACAACACACCTCAGGCCTGCAGGGGCATCTAGGTGGCGCATAACAGCATCTTCTGCAAGCACTGTATTGAAAGTTGCCTTATTACACCAGATAAAAAGAATTACCTGTCTTTATGTTGCCATCTATGATCATCCTTCTTCACTTTACGATCTTTGGGGCATCTTTGTTATAATTATTGTTTCGGAAGCCGTCATATGAAGTGAATTTACTCTTGTTTCACACAAGGTAACAGCTATGCCTTATATGGAAATTATTCTGCCCAATGTCTGTGAGAAGTTCTTTATGCCCAAGCCTCCTCCTATGAAAGTTTCTCTTTAGCTTCCTGCACAGCAGTTCAGATCTCTTCTTTCCATTTACCCTCTGCACATTTTCAGGCAAAGAAAAGTTCATTTTCAGCAGTAAAACTGCAAGGCAAGTTTGATGTTGGTTATGGTAAGCAGCTGGCACAAATGAAATAGCTCTAGAATTTAACTGTTCGATACTGCATGCCAAAGTCTCCCAGGCCTTTAGGAAATTTGGTTTTCAGCACATCTCAAGTCTGGCTTGAATTTTCTCAGCTATGTTGATGCCAACCCAGTTTCCAAGCCATAGATTTGTTTGATTCTATTTTTCCTTCCCAATCTATTTAGCATGTAGTTTGACTGGGATAGCAAAAGTGTGTTTTGGTTTAGTTGAAATGCTTAGTTTACTTGTCCATGGTACATGCCATGATATACAACCTTAAGTTCCTTCAGCCTGTTATTCACTTAACTTGATAGTGAGTCTATGCTTGTCCTAAAGGGTATTAACTTCCAGCATATAGGTATAAACATAAATCGATTCTAAATCAGTTTCCAGCTAATGATTAAAAGAACCAGTAATGAAGTCTAACTCAGATCTTATTGAATCCAACCGAGACATTGTTTATCAACCCTAGCATGACAAACTATAATGATCTTATCATGTTTAAAGGGCCCGTTGGAACTTTCCCGTGAACAAACCAAATTAGTAGGTTCTAGAATTAACTAATGTTAATTAGTTTGTGAATGTCAGTGGGTACCCTCTCTGTTCAGCCACAACACTAGGCATGATATGGCACAGGTCAATGGATATTGCAATTGCACCTTGGCAAGTTCTTTCCTCATTGTGGGGCCACATCCTGGTTGGTGAGAGGTATGTCAAAATGTAAAACTCCAGGTCCTTTGATTGCAGACTGTCAGAGTCAGACTGAGCAGCCAGAACTTAGAGAAACAACACAATTAGATCTTGGGACAAAAATAAGTAGGATCAGAAATTCAAAGCCAACCATCAAGCTAACCATGAACCTGAGGCTCAGAGAAATGAGAGGTCAGGGAGCAGGAAGCCCCTGGAGGTTAAGACAGTGGGGGAGGGACCAGGTGGAAGCAACTGAATTTTATTCAGTAGTGACATGAGTGTGCTGTAAACTTCCTTTAGTGTCTCAAAGTCATTGGATTGCTTAGCTTTGGCCTTCCACAGCTAGTCACATTCCAAACCCCCTCAGTACTTCACCTTTCATATAAGGAGCTATAAAGAAGAGTCATTTTGTTCTACTCGAGGGCATAAAAACTAACTTTTTTCTTTTTGCCATCACAGAGAGCTTTTAAAAATTGACTAATTAAGCTTCACAGTATCTGTCAGTTAAGTAATAGAATAAAAGAAAGTACAGCCCCCTACTGAAATAAAGTCTCATTTGGAACAGAAGGTTTTTTGAGCTGTAACTGTACAGCAGTTTAAGACAGAGTGCTGAGGACAACATATGGGACAAAAATCCGAATGGATGGAAATATGAAAATAGGACAGGAAACTAAAATAGATATGCACTCAATTTCTTTAGTATAAATAGCATTGTCTGTAATCTCAGGTATATGATTCAGCAATTGCTAATGGAAATCTTTTCTAGTATTCCAAATGGTCAAGCAGTAGGTCCATGGATTTTTTTTTTATAAAAGTTGGAAGGGTCTCTGAAAGACTTTGAAACACTCAAAAATTTCAGTTGGGTTACATTTTTTTCCCACTTCTTTATATAATTGGAGTCCAAATCTCCTAAGTCAGCCAAGAATGACAGTTCACCCACCTACACAGTAACTTCTGATCGCTGAAGGAAGCCAATCTCAGTCCGGGTGAGTGCAAAAAATCACAGAGCTGTTGGCCTCATTACAAATTCATGACCACCACACTCACCCAGGCTCTTATAGACACTCTGCCATTTGTTTACTCCTTCCAGTCCCAGGATGAATCCCTATTTCATTCACAATCAAAACTTTTTCTTTTTGTCTTTAGTTCTCAGTTCCTTTGTGCAGCCCTCATTCCCAACAGTACCTCACTGTCTAACTTAAATTGGCTCAATTTCCTTCCCCTCCATATCTAACTTTAACTCAATTTTTACCCATCCTTTCCTCAATTTTTTTCTGCCTCAAAAAAAGCAGTCCTTACTTCTAAGACCAATCCTTCCACTTGAGTCTATCATCTCTCATCTTCTTTGACTGAACCTTTCAAATATAGTCTTTTTGTTTTGTTTTTTGTTTTTTTAAGCACCAGTTCCAATTTTTTTAAATCACCTATTGCTGCATAATGGGCACTTATAAACTTTAGTGGCCTAAAACAACAACAATCAATATTTGCTCACAAATCTACAATTTGGGCAAAGCAGGTCTCCTCAGTGATCTAAGTGGCATCTCCTGGGGCTTGAAAGCCCCAACTGCCTGGGACATCAACTGGGATGCCTAGAACAGCTGGGAACTGGCTAGACACCTCTCTCCCTACATGGCATTTCCATGTAAATAGCTCGGGTTTTCCCTACAGCACGATGCTGTCAGGTTCAGACCTCTTACATGATGCTGGCTTCTCCAGACTACAAAAACCAGAAGCTGCCAGGCCTTCTTAATATCTTGGCTTAGAAGCCTCTCCAAGAATATCATATGCTATTGGTCACAGAGTCATCCCAAATTCAAGGAGAGGGAACTACAGAAGGACAGGAATACTGGGAGACAAAACTCATTGGGGGTCAACAATGTAACAAACTACCACCTGGCCTCTTCATTGTCTCTTTAGAATCAGCTTTCCTTGTTCTAATAAAACTTTCTTTCCAAACTTATTCTCATAGAGTTATAACCTTCTCTCATTTATACTTCATCGCCACTTCTCAAAAATAAATCTTTACTTTTATTTCTTCCAAGGTAACACCTCTAGTTTACTCTTCAACCCACGGCAATCTGGCTTCCTATCTCATCACATTATTAAAAACTAACAGCAAATTTCTAATTGTGAAAAATTTACATATTTCTTCTTTGTCCTCATCTTACTGTTTCTCTGAATCATTTTTGTTGACCTCTTTCTTGAAATCCTCTCCTCATTTGGTTTCTGAGATATTGTGTAGCCCTTCTCCAAACTTGCTCCTTCTTAACATTCCCTTCTCCTTCTCTTCCTTTACATAAATGTAAGAGGCTTCTGTATCACCTCTACACCCATGCTACCCACTCTGTCACTAGGTTATCATAATCCTACCCCGGTAAAATCTAGAAACCACCCCCTCTTTCCATTCCCATTGCTTCTACCCTATTTCAGAGCCTCATTTGCTCCTCACTAGTCAAATGCAAGAGTCTTCTACTTGATCTCCAACACTCCAGTTTCCACCCTTCCAATCTTACAAACTGGTATGAGTTACTTTCATTAAGCAGAATGACCTATCCTCAAAAACTTTCCCCAGCTACCTATTGCCAGTTAGGAAAGTTCAGTCTTGTCTTAGTTTGCCAAACTCCATAATTCTGGTCTCAGATCATATTACCAAATACCATAGCAAATTTCTGTAGCCTAAATCTTAGTCTCAAGGGATTTCACATTTCACAAATTCTCTAGGGATGTCTTATATTTTCCTGCCTCCACACTCTTCCTTCAGAAAATTATTCTCCATCGTCTTTGTCTATTGAAATCTTCCTCATCCTTTGAGGCCAGGCTTAAAAAACTACATTTTTCACAAAGACTTCACAGTTAGAAGAAATCACTCCACTTGCTTTATACTCGTGGAATTTTGCTTAGATATTATTTTTCGAGCATATCCTATCATAAGTTAAAAAGTGTTATCTCAGTGTTCCTCACTAGGTTGTAAACCCTATAAGACAAGGGACTCAGTAATCTCAGCATCTAGCACAGTTGAGAGTTCGATATTGTTTAGTTGAGATGAATAAGCATTATGAAGTATTTATCAGCTTTCAACCTTTAGCCAAAGAGTCATGTAAAATGAGAGATCCTTCCTTTAATGTATGTGAGTTCGTTTCCAGGTTAGAACAAGGGCTCTTTGTGGACAAGGTTGCTAAAATCCTGCCCAACTCAAATCACTCAATGCTGTAAATATTAATTAAATTCTAGAGGAACATTTAAAAAATATCTAAAAGTATAAAGCAACACAACTCTGAATTTTTCCAAATTACCCAGATAATTACTTTACTTCACCATCCTGTTTCACATTTCACTCTAGGATTTATCACTAACTGATGTTCATTAAATTTTAATAACTCTCTAGGATATATATGACAGTAACACTGCACTTTCTTTCACAAGCAGCATGCAGATATATAAATATTTCAATTAATTGTGTAAAATAGCACGCTGATAAATCTATAGAACAGAATAGGAAATATTGGTATTTCATGTTATAATAAGAAAATACTTGATTACTCCCTATAACAACTACAACAAAATTATACTGTGTGCCTGGTAAGCAGCAATTAAGGCTCTACCTTACTTTCACAGAGATTTATTCCTAAAGTATATAGATCAATAAATCAATTTTCTCTTCTTATCTCTCTATAATTTATTTAACATTCACTTCTCATCCGTCTTTGTCTAACAATTTCCCACATTTGTATATTAGGTTGCTTAACTCACCCATAGAGTCTCTATCAAGTAGTTAATGATCTGAAAACAAACACTAAAGAAGTTCCTGTTTTAAAGGAATCTTAGGGTGAATACTTCTGCAAACTGAGTGATTAGATTCTGATTTATATTTTGAAAATTCAACTTTACATAAACAGCTCATGTACCTATTTGCAATTTATGATTACATTTGGTTCCGTAGACAGTTTGAAAAGTAATTACTGAAAAATTGGAATAAATTTTTTCCATTCAAATCATTTTAGTCAAGTTCCCTAAAATGATAGCTTTTAACTCTAATGCTGGTGACCTATATAGCACATTAGTATCATTAATAGGTAGATCAATTTCAGGATCCTGGGACTAGAGAGCCTTCGAAGTCACAGGAAAAAAGAAGAGAATGGAGAACAGTTTCTTCTTTCAGTTCTTGCTGGGTGGTTCTAAGCAATATTTCAAAACTGTAAAATTTTCCATCAATACTCTTCCTATGTTTTTCTCTTTCCTATCTACTTCCATCCTCATGGTCTTGCCCTAAGTTTATCTTTTTGTAGTCTGTTACTTGAATGGTGTTAAAAGATGTATGCCAGGTTTTAAGATGACATAAACAAACTCATCCTATCTCTTCCAAATTGTTCTCCTGTCCAGCTGGACCAGAAATGTAGGAAGCAGGGACTCCGGTGGGGGAAGGGTAGAGAGTGCCAGCCTCACGTAACACATCTATACCAGATCTAAAGATGATAAAAGTGAATTTGAAAAATTTTTTTACAATAACTGGACATTCCTTGATAGCATTAATAATATAGTGAAACAAGCATGAGAAGGAAATGGGGAGAACAGATTATTTACAGCCCGTTAAAAGAGAGGAATGGAATAGATCTAGCAGCAGCCATGAGTATGAAGGAGAGGAGGGGGGACTACTCTTTAGTCAAGTCGGACAAGATGGGATAGCCATTCATGTGTCAGGGACATTCATTAGGTGGAAACTTTGTGACTTAAAAATGAGACCCTTATGATTCAAGCCAGCAAAAGCAAATAAACCACAAGATCAATATTCTTCACTTTTTCAAATATATCAGAAATAAATGAATACCCAACTTGGAAATTTAAAAAATAATAATTAGAAATGAATAATTAAATATTTGTGAGACTTAACTATTTTTCTTTTGAATTTGAAATAATTCTTAACAATCCATGGAAAATCTCAGAAGTTTAATATATTTATATAGCCATATATTTTGTGATTTCTTGATTATGAAAGTTTATAGGAAAAACAAGTATTCAATATATCCACTGATTGAAGAAATAAATTTTGTATCAGTAAGTGTAGGACTTCTGAGTGGGAAATGTGACAACTTAATTCAGAATCATATAGGCAAAGTTTTATTTCCTAGTCAGCCATGTGGCTCCTATATTCCTACAGCATTTTGCTTTGCTCAATATACCACTGCAATAAATGTCTCTTTTTCAATCTAAGGCCATCCCTTCTGCCTAACCCGTCCGCTCTTACCTACTCAAGGATTGTGTTTCTTCAGTAATCTCCTCTCATCTGGATTATCCCCATCAATGTATAAATATGCTTCAATATCTCACATTTAAAATAAAAATTAATCTCTTTGGAGAAAAGCTGATTCCAATGTAAGACAGAAATTGTACCACATGAGCCTAGAATACCACATTATAGTAGATAGCAAGGAAGCTATAAAAAACTAGCAGGGCATGCCAAAAGGATTCCAAGGCTAAACTGAAGATGCTTCCACTGAACACAAATGGAGACAATTTGAGCATTAATAAGGATAATAACCACAATGTATTGAAACATACTAAATATATTAAAATCTATGAGCTCATAATATTATTTTTAAATTATTCATTATTAAGAAATACTAAAATGCCTATTTATTTGAAAAACTGTAAAAAAGAAAGACTCAAATATTTATTCTATCTTTCCTAAACAAATAGTAATAGTAAGTAACCAAATAAGTGGCGAGGAAAGTATTCCAACTAATAAATAAAGAAGCAAGGACAGAATTAGAATGTCACTATTTTGCAATCCCTAATGAATTAAAGTATCTAGACACTGAGCATCAGTGGCTGCTAACATCACAAAAAGAGAGACAACTAGATATTATGTTCTTTTTGGTGGGTAAACATACCACAATCATGAAATAATCTTGCCAAAAAATTTAAACTTGAATCTGATCAAGCTTTGAGATCCAACCACCAATTTTGGGGACATACAAAAGAAGAGAGATAAATAAAATCACAGAAGTTCAATCAGAAATACCCAGACTATAGGGAACTCTAAAGGACAAACAACCTGTTTTCTTCTTTTTTTAAAACATATTGCAAGGGAGACAAGAGAGAAAGAATCTTTGCACTAAAAGAGATTTAAAAGACATAGCAATGTCAAATCAAAAGAAATTGCAATGTGTAGATCTCATTTTGAAATTAATTCGAACAAACCATACAGAATCATGACATTTATAAGATAATTAGAACTTTGAATACTGGATATTCGATATTAAGGAATTATCAGTTGTTTTTAGGTGTCATAAGGGTATTGTGATAATACTTCTTTGCAAAGTGTGTGTGTGTATATATACACACACACACAGACGCACACACAAAGAACTTCCGTGTGTGTGTGTGTGTGTGTGTGTGTGTGTGTGTGTGTGTGTGTATGTATATATATATGGACTTACGCAACTATTTTTGTAGGCTAGATTCCTAATACTTATGGACTTACGCAACTATTTTTGTAGGCTAGATTCCTAATACTGAGATGGCTCTCCTAAATAAAATGCACACTTCCATTCCTGAATCCATATACCTATTTTGATTTCCTTCAACAATGTATGGCATTGCTTTCACCAGCTCAAAATGTTATCATACTTTTACATTTGTGCTATATCAATAGATAAAATTGTCTTGAAGTTTTAATTTGCATTTATTTAATTACTAATGAGGTAAAATATCTTTACATGTATCTATTGGCCATTTGTACACTACAAGTTTTATATTCATATTGTTTGTGTATGTCTAACAAAAATGCTCTACTAAGATTTGAGAGGGCTTACAATAGAATACATATAGAACTATTAAAATGGATAAAATGAAACACTGGAGAAAATTAAGCTTCTGTGCTGTACGTAAGGCACGAACTCACTTCACATACATGCTTTTTTCTTTTTTTTTACATATATGCTTTTTAATCAACAGTTACAGGATGCCGACTATAAACTAGGCACTCCTCTAAGCCATGGGAGGCAGAGATTAATATGACCCTGTCCCTGAACTTGCAGTGTTTTTATATAATTAACTAAGGATACTAACAGGAAATATTAAAATAAAAAATGACCTGCTTGGCAGCTCCATATAAAAAATATTGTAAATTTACAAAAACATTATGATACAGACCCAGAAATTAGATCAGCAATAGATAAGCTAAGGCAAAAGTTCCAATAAGAAAAAAATGCAGAACCAGGTTTTCACCATATGGGTAAATTGACTGCAGGTTAGCATTAAACACATATTAGAATTACATAATAAAAATGTGCTGAGGTTTCAGTAGGTGAAAACAAATTTAATTTTTTCAGCAGTCAGGAGAATATGCATAAAGAGTTGATGAGTTGCTTCTCTCACTTCTGGAAACTTCTGCTTGTAGATTCTCTGATGGCAGAGTCCACTGGGAGACTGCATTTGGATTCTCAGATGTATTCTCTCACAAAGGAGTCACAGTTTGTAATAGAATCATTCCAAATATTAAAAGAAATTACAGTGAGAACTATGTGTGCAATTCTCTGAAAAGCTGAGAAACAAATGCTCTCACTTTAGATACCTTATCAAATGCTCCAAAACTGAAAATAATTTAGTTTAGGATTTTACAACCAATATCCCAGATGCCTGCACATTTGGAAAAGTGGGGCTGTCTAGATTTTGGCACACAGTAAAGGTATTCGTGAGACAAAATGAGATTTCCTTCCCCAAACAACTGTCCACAGATTATACAGGGCCCAGAGAGGAGTGCCACAGCCTGACAAGGAGCCTCCCCATCTCACCACTGGCCCTTTCCACGAGAAGGAGGTTTATTTTGTTGTTGTTGCTGCTGTTTTTTCCTTTCCAAGAAGGCTTGACATCATCAGAGGGCAGGCAGTGTGGACAATGAAGGCTAGATAGGATAAGTTAAAGCAAGGAGACAGGGAGAGAGGACACCATGGAAGCATGGCCAGTGTGGAGTTCTACCAGGGAGTTGTGAAATGCTATCAGTGAAGTTCCTTCCAATAATCAGAGCTTTTCGCCCCAGCAGATCCTTTTAAGATGGGAGAGAAGGCAGGTGTGTGCTCTAGTCTGGGCATTTCTGTGGCATCTTGAGTTAAGGTCTCAGTACTACCTTGTTGGCTCCAAGGTAATCTCAAAACTATTACAGGGACCAGACTTTGCTGCAGAGCCAATTACAAATGGACTAAAAAGTCAGGCAGCCTCTGTAGCCTGAGGCAAAGATTTATGTGGCCACTTTGGTATTCCGATTCCAGTGCAAATCCAGTTCCAGCTTTGATTCTAACAGGTTGAGTTTTGATATATGCTGAACTCTTGACTTGCAATAGAACTGATTACAGTTTGGAAGACCAATAGAAAACTTCCTGTGGTGAGTTGTATGTGTCCTCTCCCTCAAATATGTCCAGTCCTAACCTTAGGTTTCTGTGAACATGACCATATTTTTAAAAAGTGTCTTTGGAGATATAATAAAGTTAAGGATTTGGGGATGAGATCACCCTGGATTCAGATAGGCCTTGCATCAAATGACCATGTATTCTTATAAGAGACAGAAGGAGAGAAGACACAAAGACACAGAGAGAAAGGCCATGTGAAAGATGGGGGCAGATACTGGAGTGAAGTGTCTATAAGCCAAGGAATGCATGGGTTGGCAGCTATCACCAGAAGCTAGAAAGAGGCATGGGAGGGATTCTCAGAGACTCCAGGAGGAACCAACCTTGAAAATGCCTTGATTTCAGACTTCTGGTCTCTAGAAATGTGAGAGACTAAATTTCTATTATTTTAAGCCATCTAGTTTATGGTAATTTGTTGTGACAACTCTAGCAAATTAATACACCCCACAAACTGGATCCAAGGGGTTAGTGTATTCTGCACTGGCAGACTGCATTGGGAATCCTGTGACAATCACTTTAGGATACAGTTAGGATGCAGAGGACAGAACACAGGGTTTGGAATTAGATAGAACTTGTTAGTTACTACTGTGTGTACTTGGTATGTCTCTCTAGACTTTTGTCTCTTTGTGTGAGACTGCAGCTAGGAATATGGAAAAGAAGTCAGATAGCATAAGCCAAGAATATATTAAAGGTTATCAACCCGGGCTGCACATTATTATCACCAGGAGAAGTTTTAAAAAAATATTGTTGACAAGGTCTCCCCTCCAAACAATTAAATCAGAGTGTCTGGGACCGAGCTATGAACACTGGTAATTTTAAACTCCTTATGCATCACTCATATCTTACTAGCATTGCTATTATTTAAAAAAAAAACAAAACAAAACAAAACAAATCAAAACAAAACAAAACAAAACAAAATAACAAGTGTTGGCAAGGATGTGGAGAAACTGGAACACCTGTGTATTGCTGTTGGGAATACAAAATGGTGCGAGCACTGTGCAAAACAGTATGGCACTTCTTAAAACAACAGCAACAACATAGAATGACCATATGATCCAGCAATTCCACTTCTAGGTATATACCCAAAATAATCAAAAGCAGGAACTCGAACAGATATTTGTACACCCGTGTTCATAGCAGTATTATTTACAATAACCACAAGGTGGAAGCAACTCAAATGTCCATCAGTGGAATATTACTCAGTCTTAAAAAGGAAGGAAATTCTGACATACGGATGAATCTTGAAGACATTATACTAAGTGAAATAACACCAGACACAAAAGGACAAATGTTGTATAATTCCACTTACATGAGGTACCTAAAACATTCAGATTCATAGAGACAGAAAGTAAAATGGTGGTTTCCAGGGGCTGGAGAGAGGAGAGAAGGAAGTGGTTAAAGGGTACAGGATTTAGGTTTAGGAAGATGAAAAAGTTCTGGAAATAGATGGTGGTGATTGTTACACGTGGTGGGGATTGTTACACAACAATGTATTTAATACCACTGACTCAGACACTTGAAAGTGGTTAAAATGGTAAATTTTATTTCATGTCTATTACACCATAATAAAAAACAATAGGTGTTAACATACCAATTGTGGTACACATTTCACAAAATATATGAATCAAACCATCATGCTGTACAACTTAAGCTATACAGTGATGTTTGTCAATTACTTCTCAATAAAACGGGAAAAAAATTTTAAACCCTTCCTGGGCAATGCCGGTATGCAACAGAGTTGAAAAACAGAAATAGGCAGTGCCCAAGTTCAGAGACTAAGGCAGGTCAAGCAAGTCATGGAGGAGACTATCTTGCCAATGGCCAGGCAGGAAAGTCCAGAAGACCAGGACAGGGACTCCAGCCCGTACCTGAGATGCTGACAGTCGGTGGCAGGAACAGAATCACTGGAAGGCTGGGTCACCAGAGTTAGAGAAAGATCTACAGGATCACTGACATGGTTTTGAATCAGAATTATTTAAGTGGTGTTCCTTCCCAACACTCTATAGGACAAAATTGGTCCCGACTATGGGACAGAGCTGAATTTATAGGGGAGGGACTAGGGGAGCACATCTGACAGGTGACTCAGGAAATGGAGAACTCAAAGACTGTTACAGTCCTGAATCTGCTTTGTTTTGTTAACATCTCAACTCCACAGACTTTTTTTGTGTATAGAAAGACCCTGTGACACCTCAACTCTTAACCCCTTAGGTAAACTCCCACTCTGAACAATAGTCTGAGAGAGGTTTGAGAGCCTGTAAGCCTTGCATAAGTCTGACAGAGCAGTCTATTGATCTATTTCCAGCGCAGAGTGGGTTGCAGGGAAAAGTTGAGCAAGGGTGTGTGGGTGTGGGTGAGGGCGTATATGAATAGCTGCTGATTCTATTCATTTCAGTTTCAGAGGGAACCATTTCTGACCTTGTCCTGAGGTTTGGGAATGTAGTCTGCTTGGAAAGTGGACACTCCTAGCACTGCTTTTGGATGTCCTTCTTTTCAAAAGTGATAATAGTACTGTAGAAACCAAATTTCAGCCCTTTATTTGAAAAAAAAAAAACAAAAAAACTTCAGCAATCTTGTTTGCAATGGAAGAAAATATAGAGCTTTAGTTTTGGCTATCATACATATTTGCTCTCCCTAGTGGAAGGGCTGAATTCCGTGTTCTCTCTGGCCTTGCCTCTGCTCACTTGTGTTGCTTCTGAGAAAGGCGGTAGCTCCTTAGCTTCCCTTCATAAGGGAAGCGTATGAGTGGGAAGCGGGCTTCACCTGACAAGCGCCATCCTTGCCAGCTTCCGAAGAGCAGCTCATGAGTAGAAGGAAAGTATTTCACCTCTTCTATTTTAATGATGTTATTAAAAACAATGGTAACTTTTCCTTCAAATAAACTAAGAGAAAAAAAGGATAATACATAGTATCCCGTGTTTTCCGTACCTTCACAGTCTGTTTGTATATAAATGAAGATCGATTTAGTTAGTCCTGGGCTCAAGGATGTGGCAAGGACAGACCACAAAGGCTGGTCCAGGTTTGAGAGCAGGATAAATGCTGACTTAGGCCCTTTTCAGGCTGCTTTCTCCTTGTTTTAGTGTGGAACCAACAAAAAGGCTGTGCAAGATGAAGGATACACAGCAGTGTGAGTGGACTTGGCTTTCAGGGCTCCCTTGTTCTTTGGAATGCACCCCCCAAATCTGGAGTGCTGGCAGCCATGCAGAGTGAGGGATCCACCAGGTCAGAAGTTCCCACAGCCGTTCCCACAGCTCACTGCCTTTTATCCTTCTATAAAAGGGGGTAGGGTGGGTTGGCGCTGCAGGAGCCTGGCAGCCTCCATTACTCAGGCTTAACGTCCAGGTTCCAGGTTCAGGATTTCTTGATGCATCAGAACTACATTATTGCCTATATTCCCCTTTGCTTCTTGTGGAGCCATAGGGTCTACTTATGCTTTCGTGCAAGTGGCCTGGCCATAGCCTGTCATGGTTATGAAGAATAAATCATACAACAAACAATCAAATCCAAATTTTTACCAAAGAAATTCTAAGGTGAAGAGTAGTAGTCTGTTGCAATAAACATCTCAGTGCAGTGACCCCTGTGACAACACTGGGTGGTGTGGCTTTTTTGATGGCTAATCTGGAGGTGTGATTCAGGGGTCCGTCTGATAATCTGAACTCTCTGGTATTTCTGAGGACTATTTCATCCAATGACTCCCTTTCTACACCATTAAGTAGACTTTTTGAGTGAGTGAATAATCATGTGTGCCCCACAAAGCCTTGGCTAATACTGGGTAGCACCTACAATTCTTATTAACCACCTCACTTTCTTTTCGCCCTGGCTCATTTATGTCGCTTCTCACGTTCTACTGAATCAAGACTTCACCCTGTGGTTTTGATATTTTTAAGTTCTCTCTCAGATCATATTCATTCATGTTTATGAATTTACTTCTTCAAGAAACATATATGAAGAGTCTATTATTTACCAAGTGGTATTCTAGGCACTGAGGAAAACAACAGAGATAAAAGACACCATTTTTACCTTTAAGGTATTACATTCTGGTTGGACAGTAGACAAAGAAACCCATGATGGGGTCTACAAATGTTTCCCAAACCAACTATGGCAAATATTATTTTTAAATCACCCTTTTTTTGGATAGTGTTGTATCTCATCTTCAAGGTGACCTCCAATGTCCTTACCTTCTGATCTTTATCCTCTGGTAAGGTCTCTTCTCACATTAAATCAGTGCTAGTCCCTGTGACCAATAAAATAAATGCAGCAAAAGTGACTCTTTAGGTCATAAAAGGTATCACAGCTTTCACCCTGGTCTCTTGGATTGCTCACCATACTATGCGGTCACTAAAGTAGCCCATGGAAAGAACACTGGAAAAGGGATTGAGACCCCTGGCCACAGCCAGTATCAACTCACCAGTCAGACGAGCTGGCCACCATGGAAACGAACAATCCAGCCCTAGTCAAACTTTCAGTATACTATGTCCTGGCCAGCATGTAACTACAATGTCATAGGAGATTCCAAATCAGAACCAGCCAGCCAAGCCAAACACAATGAAAGACAACATGATTCTTATAGTTTTATGCAAGCAATTTGGGGGAAAATTTGTTATAAAGAATTAAATAACTAATACAGATAAGCTATGTTTTTGTCTTCTACTATAAGTTTTTCTTCTGTCTGGAATACCTTTGTATATATCCTCCATTGCAGCTTCTTCACCTTTAAGACACATCACAAGTATCACCTAATGATGCTTCTCTTAGCTATACTTATTTCACATTTGTACCAGTTACTTGGCACATTGCAAGTATAATTACTTATCTATTTGTTATAACTATTTCTGGATAATGAGCAATCTAAGGTCAGGCTGTGCTATATTCAAAGTTTACAACATCAAAGCACTAGCCTAGGGTCTTACATATCAAAAGTGTGCAATAAATATTTGTTAAATGAATGATATGGAAAATCAATGATAGACTGGTACATACACAAAATGTGCTATGTTAATTTTTACATCTTTATGTTTTATTTCAAGTGCCCTTTTGTCTTTTACATTTATTTTCTACATTAGGCTGGGGCATGAACACCATCTATTGTATCTTTTCTGTCTGCCTACAGCATCTAATATAGTGCCAGATACTCAATGTGTGCTCAGGTTGACTGACTAAGCATTTAATACCTTAAAACAGAAATTCAATAAATGCAGTCCCAGTGACCTGAAAGAGTAATGTTTCTCCTTGTGTGTCTAATGGATTACCAAGGAGTACTTTAGAGCCAGGATTTTAGAAACAATTGTCAATGCCAAACTCAAGGACACAACTATCACCAGAAAGGGCCTGCCTCAGAGAAGGATAATTTCCAAAAGATAATAAAGAGCTGGGGAAATCAGCCTGAGGAAGTCAGACTTTAGACCCCTTAGATATAAACAATAACTTCTGACCCCTACACCCACCTTAAAACCAAATATTTCCTCCTAGGAGAGTGAATATCCCATCTTAGGTCAGAGAATAGTCAGAGCCTCAAAGTCAACATTAGTGAAGAGGTTACCTAAGAAATATCTGAACCGCCAGAGAAAAGGGAGCTCTTGACTGTGAATTCTCATCAAAGCAACACCTATACTGTCCAACTACAGTCTACTCGGTGGCTAGTGCCGCCTCTGCTCATCAAAGCTCCATGCATCTTGTTCATGACGCTGCCCCTCAGCACACAGTCTTGAAGAGTCAATTTTACCCCCTAGGATTCAAGGCCCCCAGCTCCAGCCCTGCTTATGACTAGCTGATTTCTTTTCCTTTTCCTCTATCTGTGCTTTGCCTTAACCTTGACTTCCTGGTTTATGTCTCCTGGATGAATTTCCTTTTGTCCATTCAAGTACCACTTATTGTGATTAATTAATTCTTTCTCAGTTTCCAAAGTAGGAGTTCGATTAAGTGAGGAGTAAAGGCTAATATTACTCAAACTTTTAAAAGAGGAATCCACTATTTTTTAAAAGAAAACAGCCAAGTTCTGATGATAAAATTATTCCTCAAAAATGCTTCTTCATGATATTTAGTATAGCCAGGATTATAAAAATGATAATAATATTTTTGTCAAATGAGAGAAAAATACAAAAGTGGAAGAAATATAATGAATATTCAAGCCATCTAATATACTAACATTTACCATTCAGATTTTCAATAATTTAATAGAGCACCAAAGTAAATTTTTATTATTCAACATATTGTCTCTGGATTATCTGTCAGATATATAAATGCCTCTCATTCAATCATGTGTATTGTGTAGGCATATTAATAACTGTTGATGGCTTTTGTGTTTTGCATTCAACTATATATTCGTTGTTATGAGAATAAATATAATGTTATAAAAAGAAAGAGACAAAATTATATAAAGTGGAATTATATCTAAAGGGAATGGAATAAAGTAAAAATGATTAGTAGAAACAGAGCATTAGAAATAAATGGATTTTAAAATTAACATTAAATTAACAGAAGGTTTTTAAAAATTTGTATACCCTACATAAAATTAAAATGATTCATGGATGTCTTTTGGCTCTGAAATTTACTTGAATTTAATAATTTAGCCTGAAAAATCTTTAGTATTTCATTTTAAAAGTTCAATAAAGAATAGCAAATAAAGCATGATCATCACAATCTTCAAGTGGTACTTATTAAGCTTCTGACTATAAAATCATATCAAGCACATACATAACAAAATAGGAGAGCATTAAAAATTGATCGTTGTGTAGCTACTATGTTCATTCTTATCCCTGGCTTCATTTACAGCATTTCCTACCACTATCACATTGATAAGTCACCCACCAGGCTTAAGAAGTCCACTAATCACTCCAATGCATAATGTCATTTAACATTCCAGACAAACCTGGGACTAAATACTCAGTATAGAGCAGAAGCCAAGCAACGAAGGAAAACTGAGACATAAAGAACTTAAACAATTTGTCCCAGATTACACAGTTAGAGGTGACAGAGCAAGAATTCAAATCATATATATTTGACTCCAAAGCCTGAGTTCTTACTCATTCTACCCAGAGAGTAATTAAGAATGTTAAGTCCCTTTTGAAAGAACTTCCTACTTTTCCAGCCCACACAAATCTCACTCCCTTTCCTAAATCAAAGCTTTAAAAAAATGTGTATCATGTTTTGATTATATACTGATTTAATATTGTTTAATACATATTTAAAGTGTATAAAATTCGTTCCTCAACTAGACTGTAAACTTCATGAAGGTAGGCTTATCTTTAATCTGTGCCATACCATTAGCAAAATAAAAGATAACAAGCTTTGGAGAGGATGTGAAGAAGAGAACTTTGTCTACTGTTGGTGGAAATGTAAATGGGTATAGCTATTAAGGAAACAGGATGGTGGTGCCTTAAAAAACTAAAACTAGAACTGCTTGATGATCCAGCAATCCCTCTTCTGGATACATACCTAAAAGAAATGAAATCCATACCTCAAGGAGATAATGTGCACTTCTCTGTTCATTGCAGCATTATTCACAATAGTTAAGCTCTGAGAACAACTTTATCCATCTATGGATGAATGGATGAAGAATTTGTGATAGATATAACGGACTATTTATTCAGCTTTAAAAAATAGAGATCCTGTCACTTGCAATGAACCTGAAAGACATTTTACTAAGTGAAATAAGCCACACACACAACGAAAAAACTGCATGATCTCACTAATAAGTAGAATCTAAAAATGTCAAATACATAGAAGTAGAGAGTATAATGGTGGTTACCATGGAGGACTGGGAGGTGAGACACATGGGAAGGTGCTGGTAAAAGGGTTGCAGTTAGGTAGGATAAATAAATCTGGAGAACTAATATACAGTGTATAATTATACTGTATTAAATAAAGGAAATTTGCTAAGAGTAAATTTCAGGTTTTCTCATTACAAAAAAAAAGAAAGAGTAACTATGTAAAGAGATATGTTAATTAGCTTGACTGTAGTAATCATTTCACTATATATGTCAAATATGTATATATCAAATCATCATGTTATATACTTTAAATATATTTAATTTTTATTAAAATAAATACATTTTAAAATATACTATATACTCTTTGAACTTACCAAACCACTATCTCATACATAAGTATTCCATAAATACTATATGAATGAAATTGAGTATAACTGTATAAAATAAATATTGATGGTTAATAAAGTATTTAGTCCATTTATCTTGGTAGTGTACTATGTACCTTAAATATATTATTATGTCGGCTAATCCTGGAGGTAACCTGTGAAGTAGACAACATCACGCCCATTTTACAAATGAAGAAATAGAAGAAATATTAAATCATTTTACCAAGGTCACAAAGATAACTAGTGATAGACAGTCTGGGATTCAAATTGAAATCATCTAAAAAAAATTTACATTCTTTTCATATACTACACTGTTACCTTAGGACTTAGCTAGGACAAATAGTATTAACAAAATTATTTTGTTTCTGGGTAATGGGTGAATAAGAATTGATCAAACAGAAAATATGTCATTATTATATAATATGTATCTGAGTACATGGGACTGAATATCAGGAATATGACTAATGGGTAAGTTAATACTTACTATGGAGTAGGGGAGAAGAAAGTGGATAGAAGAGTCTTTCTAAATATATTACTCTTCTGGGAGAGAGAAAATTGAATTAAGTAAAAAATATTATCTGTAATCCTTCTAGAACTAAAGTCTGACATTTAAATAGCCTCTGATTTCACATGAGATGGCCAACCATTTCTATTGGAGAAGTGAAGTTACTTTTATTTCTATAACTTAAATTTTTGAGATGAATTTCTTTTAATATAAGAGATAGTCCATACATAGTCCATTGTTACTGAATTATTAAAAATAACAACCTCAAATGTTCTCCTTCTGATCACAAATCTCTTAGGAAACATCACCTACTCTTCCTACCTCAAGTTTGTATTATATTAAATATTTTATTCTTTTCCAGGAGTCAACCTGGAGTCATTTCTTCACTTCTTTTTGCTTTGTCCTTTCCTGATAGATGATTCGCCCCCAAAAAGAGATTCAATCCAAACAAGTTACAGGGCAGAAGGAAATGAAGAGTGTTCAGGGAGAAAGGACTCATTTCCATTGTAATTTCTCATAAGCTAATGACTCACTTCTGTTGCAAACACTGGCTTCACTGAGTGCTTCTGCTCTGCTCTCTTTCTATATCTTTGCCAAAGATGGCCACAATCGACTGGCAGTATCTTTACTTTCTGGGAAGCAATACTTTTGATAATTTACAAGGGGGCTATATCAATAGTTAATAGAGTCATCAATATCCAGGAGTAAAATTGATTTTAGAGAACATAGGACTGGAAAAAAGACTTAGCAGATTTTTCCTTTGGCCTTTTAAAAATTGCATTTAACTATATATATATATATATATATATATATATATATATATATATATATATATATATATATCCTTTCATGGTACCTTTTTCTTAAATGGTTAATATGTTTGGCTGACAAAGCAAGCATAGATATATAAAGGTTTACTAATGATGAAGAACTGGAGATACAGTAGGCAAAAGTGAATTGCTGCAGAATGAGATACAGCTGCGCAAGTAGAAATAAGAAAAGGGAAAAATGGTCTAACACCATAGAAGAAGACTGTCTCAATTCCAAGTTGGGGGGAAAAAAAAATCGTCGCCCCAGGGAACTGACCAGAAAACACACCTTTTATGTTCATTTCAGCATTATTTATAATGACGAAGACTTAGAACTAATATAAATGATCAGAATTATGGTTCGCTCATGTGAGAGAATACTATTAAGTCACACAAATGAGTTGTAGAGGAATGTTAAATGACATGAGAAAAAAATTCATTAAATATTACAAAGAAATAAAAACCAGATTACAAAATGATAGATATGGCATGATGGGAACTAGATAAAAACACACAGAGATATTCACATGCACACACATAATATAAAGATGGGAAAGACATGCACCAAAATATTATCAGTACTTAGCTCTGAGTTATGAGCTTACAAATGATTTTAATATTCTTCTCTGTATATTACAAACCATCTCTGTATATTTCTCAAATTTTCTATAATTGATATGTATTATCCTTACAATTACAAAATAAAAACAATACATTATATTTTTTAAAAAGAAGAAGAAAACAAACAAAAAAGAACTATTTCAGCAATAAGGCTGACTAGGTACTCTACCCAGCCCCTTTGCTTAAAACAAGAAATTCTGGACTAAAATAAAAATAAAACAAACAAATAAAGCCTCTCTTTTAAAAACATAGTGCCAAACTGCTAGAGATATAGAGAAGCCTAAAGCAAAGTCAAAGAGGAAATCCAAGGAGGTGAGTAATTGCTCAACTGTCTTTCACTCTGAGGGATATGCCAAACTCTGGTGAAACGAGCTTCAGTTTTCATAGCTATAGAGAGTGTAAACAGTGGTGTGATGGAGCTGCCTACCACCAGCCCCAAGAGCTGACTATATGTACCTCTTTCCAACTCACGTTCAATGCCATCATGTTGGTAGCTTGAAAAACGCCATGTGAGTGTTTACAACACAGAAATTGGCAAATCAGAATTTTTTCTGGAGAGGCAATCCTTAAGCATTTACCAACATAATACTAAGCACGAAGTTTAAGAAACAAATCCTAGGGTCTATAGAAGATAGTCTAATTGTAGACCCCACATAAAGCTGGGATGCTAAAGAGCTACAGACTGAGTATAAGGTAAATAGAAATAAGCCTGCTCCACAGAAGGCATCACCAAGGGAACAAACTTAATGATGGGATAGGGGTCGGAATGAGGGTGGCAAAATATCATTGCTGATAATTTAAGCACGAGGTTACCCTCATGAAAATTTTAGGAACTGAAACTCATCCTACCTGTGTGGCCCATAAACCTGAAAGCCAAAATTACAAAGTGGTCCCAGTTGATAGTATCTCCAGGCTTCTGACTAATTCGAATACAAATCCTTTCTGTGGGGACATACTTATAACTCAGACTCAAAAATTAGCACAAGTAAAAAATATTAGCTCACATTAAAAAATGAAAATACTCCCCCCCGCCCCCAAGAAAAGGCAGTAAGAAACAACAAATGGCAAAATTGGAACTGCAAAAGTTTTATATATTTAAGCTAGGCAAAAAATAGAAAACATGTTAAACATATTTTAAAAAATGAAAGAGAATTGTAAATATGAGAACAGAGTGAAAGTCTATTAAAATAGAAAAAAAGACAGACTGCAGGGAAACAAATGGAACTTCTAGAAATAAGAAATTAAGTAATGAGAATCAAAAATTCAGTGGACAAGTTAAACAGAATATTAGACACAGATTAAGAGACTTAGAAAAATCAGAAGTCAGATCTAAAGAAAGTATCCAGAATGCTACAAAAAGAGGCAAAGCAATGGCAAATATATAAAAGAGTTTCAGAGATGTGATAGAATGATTACAGAAAAAAGGTATGTGGTCAATCCACAAATAAAAGCACAGAAATGATAAATATTAAATTTAGGATACTAGTTACCTGTAGGATGGAGTATAGCATTAGATCACGTGGGCATATGTAGAGCTTAAAGATACTGGTAACATCTATTAAGATTTGTCATGGGTACACGGGTGTTCCTTTTTAGTGTTATTCTTTATGCTTTAAAACATTCTTTTTATATTGTCAATATTCCATAAAAATTTTTTAGAAGTAGCCTGACAGGAATACTCCACAGTGTTAACTACAGTTGCATTTGTATCATGAGCCTATGCATATTTTTATTTTCCCATCTTTTTGAATACTTTCAAATTTTTTCGTGAAACTCTATTAAATTTTCAAACAATACATGATAAATTATATCCTTAAAAAAAGGAAGCATATGTTTTCCCAACATGATAAATGTCTTTGCATAAAACACCAAATTCAGATGATCCTATTATCTAGGATCTTCTCTTTTATTTGCAGATAAATAGATACATTTTTTAAATGCTACATACCAAAGTGGAAAGTCTCCTCTGGGTTCTGTTTTTCCTCTGGTTTGTAAAAATATAATATCAAGTTTCTAATGATTTGAGGAAGCTTTTTAATTACTTTTTGGAACTTATGCAGGTTATTACACTGAATTACTTCAGTTTCTTAATTATATTTAATGACAAATTAATTAGAGATCTGGGACTGGTAAAATTATAATAAGACTGCTGAGATTTAAACTTGTTTCAAAGAGAGTCTGTGGCAAAGATAAGATTGATTTAATTTTTTACTTAATGTGTTTATAGAAAGAGATGATTAGAATAAGGCCCATTGGTAAGAGAAGCACTGACACCCACAGGTTTTTAGATAGTTTCCTTAGGTTTCAATGCGTTTTAAATAACTAGTTGAATAATCAAGTACAAAAAAGAAAAATAATTTTTAAAGTCCTATATTTGACTTACAATAAAATTATAGTTCATAAAATCATTTAAGGGAAACAATGAGATAAATTTTAAATAATCTCATTGGAAGTTGTTTCAGTTTTTCTAACATAAGAAAATAAGCTATTATGTAATGTGCTTAAGAGTGAATACTGTTTCCTATTTTAAAAGTATAGCTTAGTTTGCAATTTTTAAGTGGCCTAAATCATCGTAAGTGTTCTTTTGGTATCTAGCCATATTCACTGAGGTATAATCACATACAGTGAAATGCACAGATATTAAGTGTACAGTTCAACCTGATCTAACAAATGCATGCACCTGTGTAATACGAAACTTACACAGAAAACCTTTGGAGATGGGATTAAATCTCTCCACTTTCTTGCCCTTTCTCCAGTCTTTTGAGTGATGGCTCAGTGAAAGCCTATGGAAAAGATTTGATAGGAAAGGGCAAATGTGTATGGGAATCTTAGGGTTTCTGAATCATCATAACAGCCTTTACTCAGACTTTAAAAATGTGTTAAAACCTCGGCCATTTTCTTCTTACCTTCTTTTGTGGCAGCTTCCTCCTCTTCCAGCTGTTCCACAAAGGGTAAAGAAGCATCTGTAGATCTCTCATTTTCTGAACTATAGTTTATTAGGTTTCTTTAAATCCTCAACTTTCTTCTGTGCCCCAAAGGAAGAAAAAAATTATGAATTTGTAAGTTATCCAGATTGTTCTTGTTAAGGTAGAAGCAATGTTTTCTTGTGACTTTCTAAATTCTACAGCCCAAATGGATATAAAAAGAGCCAGCATAAGTATTTAGAAAACACAAAACTCTCTTTCTTAAATTCAATTCAATATTAAGTCCTTCAGATTGTTTGTTTGTTATTAACTCCTGTCTCCAGGTAGGACTATGATTATATTAAGTTGGATTTGATCTCAGGGGTCCTCAATCTTTTCTTGATGTAGTTACTTTCAATAAAATTGAGGTTCCATGTCCTATCATAGAGATTATGTATAATGTAAGTGAACATTATCCTAAACGAGTCACTCAGCTGTGAATCCCCCTCTGCCTCCTAATGCCTCTCACCATCCTACTGTCACCTAGGCTCCTTCTACTCTTGCTTGTTCTCCAGTTCACTCTGCACACTGCTGGGAGATAATTCCTAAAACGCAGAGCTGGTAACTAGCTTTGAAACCCTTCCATGGCTCCTCACAACACAGTTTACAATGTTCTTTACACTCCGGCTCTGCATTTTATCTATAAGCTCTCCAATATAGATCAAAATATGTCCATCTTATTTTCATTGAATAATTCTTTGTTTGGAAATCATTGTGTTTAGTGGTAGAAAAGTTAATCTGTTCATTTTTGGGTAAGTCCAATGACTTCGTAGTTTTCTTGCTCATTTTTTCCTCTAGATCAAGTTGCTTATTCTGGTTTGTCATGGGTTCAACATTTCAGTTATCATCGTTCTTCACTACTGGCAATCCTGTAGTGTCTAGTGGATTTGACACTATATCTGCTGCTATGCCTTCTTCTCCTTCTTATGAAGCCCCAAACCACAAACCCTCAGGTTCTGAGTATCATATTCACAGAAAAATCTTTGGGGTACTTTCCTCTTCTGCTTGAGTCTTGGCAAGAATCTATGAGGCTTCCTAAGATTCTTTTGCCTGTTCATTGTTTGTACATTTCTAATTTAGTCTGCAATGATATGATAATATAAAAGATTCTGTAGGGCTTGTCACCTTCCCAGGAAACCTGATAAAGCAGCAGAGTGCAGGACTCCTTAACGCAGAATTGCTAATTTATATGGGGCCCTCTCTGTTCTCCCTTGAAGTTCATAGAATCTTTCTTTATCTTTGATGGACGCGATAAAAACTAATTCTCCCTTATCACATATTCTTCCAAATATATCAGCCTTACTCTTGAACTACATCTTTTGAAAGCCAAAAGCCAAGACTTGACATCTTTGTTTTCTGTTTCTACTGGGACACCCTCATTGAGGACAATAGGTCTCCTGTTTAACAACTTAAACAAAGAAAAGGATGCACTAGGTAACAGAAAGTGATGGGAGGGAAAGAGAGAAAAATATCAGTTAACAGTTCAAAATATCCACCACATAAACTTGTTTTTAACCTTTACAAATTTAAAGTACTTGGGACCAATAGAAATAGCAAGAATAGAGATAAGAGCGTTCTCTACGAAACAATTCTCTGCTAAGAGTTATTTAAAGATGATGTTATTGAATCACTATCAGTAGAGCATATACGTGAGTAGGTTTTCCCATAGAGACTACATTCATCAGGCGCCCCAATCCTGCACCTTTGACGAGTAATACACACCAGACGGACAGGGGCCAAGAGATAGGGCGAAGGCCTTCAACGGTATAGTCATTAGAACTAACTGATTGCAAAAATTCAGACTACAAGCCACTAGTCTCTTAGAATTAAGAACATTGTAAAAATTATTGGCAGTCTTATTACATTGCAAGAGATGCATGCCAACATTTTCTAGGCTTTCTTTTTTATGTTTAATTTGTGGCATAAATTGAAATCATAGAGTTGTTAGGGATCAAGAGATACCCATAAGATATGCCCGCAAAAGAGAGGTCTTTCTTTCAAAGGATTCATGGAAAGGATGACCACAACACTCCACAGTAAACTTGTTCAACATTTCTCTGACAGAAAATATATTCCTTCATAAAAAAACATGTGCAGCTGCTGAAGAACAGTTTTGACTTATTTTCTAAACAGACAGAAAACAGTAATCACCATGGTTTGTGGGAAAAACCTTAACATATTTGAAGGTCGTTGAAGGAGCTTTCAAAGAGGCTGATACTGTACATCAAAACAAAAAAACCTTGATAAAACAATGCAACAGACGTTTAAAATATTTTAACATTTGTGAAGCTAAATTTTGGGTTTACGATGTAAAACTGACTACTTAGGAGAAAAGACAAGAAAAGCAAGAAGAAACCTCCATCATTATTAAAAGCACTTATTAAGTGCAATAGTATGTGGTGTTATACTAGTAGTTGTTTTGCAAAAAGTTCAGGCATCATTATTATGTATAACGGGTTTTTTTTTGTTTTGTTTTAATAGCAAATCACTCCAAAAACAGTGGCTTAAAAGAGCATTTATTAGTTCTTAAAGTCCTGAGGGTTGATTGGGTGTTTCTTCTAGTGGTTCTTCTGAGCCAGACAGGTCAGGGCTCACTCATGTCTGGTGCTTGGTAGCTGATTGGTCTATATGGTGGCGGGGGGTGGGGGGCTCACTTATATGTGTGGCAGTTAGCTCAGTGTGGGCTAGAGGGTTGGCCATGGCCTCTTATCATCCAGTAAGCTAGCCTGGGCTCATGAACTTGGTGGAGGAAGAATTTCCAGCATCAAGAGAAGCCAAGTCATACATCCAAATTCAAACCTCTCACAGAGCTGTAAAAATATATTCCTATCACAAAAAGAATACTATCGGATAAAAACTCAGATTCAGTGTTGGATATCTCTTTTGACCTCAATGGTGGAGTAACAGAGTATACCTCTTAAAGATAAGGGGCATGCAGAGAGAGATTGGAGAAATTTGTGGCCATGCTGCAATCTCCCACATTATGCATTTCTGTTTATGGTAAATGAGGCAGTGATTCCATTTGAGTTGGAAAAAAGATCAAAAGCACAGTTATATCTTTTTTATTTTAATTTGCTTTTGCTACTGAACATAAAGTGTGTAAGTACTAAGTATTTACAATTCAATGTATTAGTATAAAATGAAGACATGTGTGTGTAAATAACACCTATGTCTGGAAATAGGATAATACCAGAACCCCAGTAGTCCCATTTTTCCCTTCTTCTAACATCAGCCCAGTCTTATTCTCAAAGGTGACTATTATTCTGACTAGTCTGCCTGTTTTCCTACTTCCTGTAGTTGAACTCATACAGTGTGTATTCCTTTGGGTCTGAATTCTTTTGTTCAACATTATGCTGGTTAGATTTATCCACGCTGTTTAATATATCTGTGGTTTTATTGTTTCATTTCTGTATAGTATGCCATTGCATCCAATTTTTGGTTATTAAGACTAATGCTGTTCTGAAAATTCTTTTAGTGCACATTTGTATACATTTCTGTTGGGAAGAAAGAAGACTGAAAATGTTCACAGTGTCTTTACTGTTCAGGTACCTAGGTACCTAACATGCAGTGTTTTGTTTTTTTTTTTTAATTGAGGTATGATTGACAAATAAAATTGTAAGTGTACGAAGAGATGATTTGATATGTGTATGCATACAATGCGAAAGATTTTCCCCCATCAAGTTAACAAACACATCACCTCACATATTTACTGTCCCTCTCTCCTTTTTAGTTAGAACATTTAAGTTCTCTCAGCAAATTTCAATTATACAATACAGTGTTGTCAACTATAGTCACCATATTATACAGAGGATCTTCGGACCTAATTCATCTTATAACTGAACGTTTGTACCCTTTCTCCAACCTGCCTTTCTATTCAACATGTGGTGTTTCACTGTTCTTTTGGGCATCTAGGAATGAAATTGCTGGCTCACAGGGAACATGTACATTCAACTTTAGCTGATATTGTCAAAAAATTTTCTAAGCCGATTTGACTCATTTATAGTCCCGCCACTCCCATTAATTTTCTGTTATACATATGTTTAATCTACATTTTGGTGTCGTAGTTTTTTAGCTAATGTATTCGTGCCTTTTATTTTCTCTTGCTCTACCACAGAATACTTACATTTGAACACCAATTGGGTTAATAGTAGTTGATTCAGTTTTAAATTCATAAAACCGCATGAATCCCAAAGTATACCAAGTCATTCTGCCTAGCAATAAGCCAAAATAATATTTCCTCATTCATTTGTTAAATGCTTATGGAGCATCTCCAAGAGATTTTAGATTTGAACCTAGGGATACAAGGGAATGTAAAATTGAACTTCTGACCTTCCATTAAGTATCGACAGCGGTAAATGGCTCTTTTTCATCAGTAACTGTCTGTTCCTCTCTGGTGCCTCCCATCTCTGCAATCACTTCACTAATACTTGCCTCCAGCCTAGGCTAGCAATGAGACACCTTTCATTAACTACAAACGCAATTTTCCTTCCTCTATTTTCTCTCTTTAGATAACTATCCCTAAGTTTTATTTTTTTTGTACAAAAAAATATTAAGAACATGAGGAATGGTAACAATATTTACTTTTCACATTTTTTTTTCTGTATTTCAAGAAAGAGTCTCTGCATGTATTTGTGTATAATGGAATTTTCAGACTACATTTATATTGTGTAAGGAGATTAAAAATGCTCTCAGTATTCTGTTCAGTATTTCCTATTGTAAATGATTGGGAGAATACATTAGTTATTAAGGTAATGTGCTCAAGTATCTTTGTGGTTTTAAGGAGGTATTACAACTCCCCAAATAGCTGCAGTTAGTCCTTCTCACTGGTAACATGAAACCAAGTTTCGTTCGTAAATTGAATTGTTGCATCTGTGTAATACATTTCAAAGCCTGAGAAGAGTGCTTTAGGAAAAATGAGGTTCTGTTATTTATAAAAATAGAATATTCATAATAAAATTAACCTCATTTAAAATTAACCTCATTTAAAATCACTAGTAATAAAATTAACCTAATTTAAAATCAGTGATTTAGATGTATCCATAAAGTATTAAGAGCCACCTGAAGGACCTTTGTTGTATTTTTTTACGGGCCATCTTAATTGGGTCTATATTTATTTCCATTTACAGTCTAAAGGAAGGGCTGCAAGGAAAATATGTAAGCAAAAGTATAGTAAGGTGGGAATAGCTGTACTTACCACCCAATAGAAATCGCCCTGAATGAATATGGATGCTTTTTGTACAAGTGGTACAAATCCAAATTAAAGTAACTAAGTAGAAAAGGGGATTCGCCATGCTTTGGTTAAGCAAGACAGGGTGCTGTGTAAGGCATAGGATTCATAAGGGTTCCCAATTCATACCAGATACATGTTCCAGGATTTGTTCCTAGAGAGAAGCAAATTTGCAGCAGATTCAATCCCATTTGCCCAATCTTTTAGGTCTTGTAATGCATGAAATCACTCATTAAATGACTAGTTAATTCACTTTCACAACACTTTGACTGTCGCTGAAGTGTTTGATCAAAAATTAAGGTGACTGGATATTGAATAATCTAATTCTCTAACACAGGATTGAAAATAATACAGTAGTCTCAGATGGTTGTTTTCAATTTCTAAAAATGTGTTGGATATAATAAACAGCTACAGTAAGAAACTATAACATATGTGGGGCAATTATATTAACAGGCTAATATGCTTCCATTTGAAGAAAGCCTACCTCTTAAAATGTCAACCAGACTGTCTTTCCTAGACTGAGATATCAGAATATTTAGTCAAAAAAAAAAAAAAAAAAAAAAAAAAAAAAAAAAAAAAAAAAAAAAAAAAGAAAAAGGAAAAACAGTTGGGATACTGCTGTCCACCACTCCATTAAATGCTGGGTTTCCTTACTTAAAACAAATCTTGCTCTCACAAAAACAAGAGCAGTGTAAGTAGACATTGCTTTATATGAGTGGACACAGTGCTGTTCCCAGATCACTGTGGTCCACTAAAGAGTATTTCCTAAGTGCTAGATCAATTGTAGAGGTATTCATCTGGGGACGATATTGTCTCCAAGGGCATATTTGGCAATGTCCAGAGACATTTTTGATGTTCAGGACTGCAAGATCGGTGATACTGGCATCTAACAGATAAGGCCAGGGATGCTGCTATTCTACGATATGTATGACTCTTCTGCAATGAAGAGTCAACTGACCCAAAAATGTCAATACTGCAAGGTGTAAACAGAAAGGCAATATTTAAGACACAATTCCTGCCCCTGATAAATGTATAATGTACTCAGGGGTCTAAGATAAAAAATAAAAATGAGTTCACAGTACAATATGTAAGTGCGAGTACAAGGTCTTTACCATATGCTCCTTGAATGGCATCAAGTGCTATAGAAGGAAAAGCCATTGTTGGTGTCAACATCAGAGCAACCTTCATGTTAGTTGCAAGGTGGAAGTGTATTGAATCTTGAAAGATTTTCATAGGCAACCAAAAGACATTTCACGTGGAGGGCAAGGGGGAGGCAGAAAGCCAAAGATGAGAAAGAGCAGTTTATAGGGACTTTTCCAGTCTAGCTACAGCAGAGTTTGTGTGGTAAGCAACTTTTTAGAAAAAAATGCTTCACCTGTTATGAGGTACAATGTGGACAATGGAGTCCTGGCTTAGCTGGGTAGACACCTACATGAGAGCTGTAAAATTAAATCTCTTACCTTAACAGTTGTTGCTGTAAAGATTAGGTACACTAAAATGCCTGCTACATAGTAGTGCTCAAAGGATGACAGCTCCTAGAACAAACATATTGAACTTTAAAGAAACTAGAGTAATGGGCTGGGAATTTATATTTTTCCTATAGGCAAGAATCATTAGATTTTCATGTGTAAAGCAGTGACAGGATGAAAATAATGCTTCACATTAATCTGAACCTAGGTGGATGGTACACAGGTATTTACTGCATTATTCTTTTGGCTCTTCTGAATAGCTAAGATTTTTCAAAGTGCTATAGGTTTTTATTTTTTAAACTTTATTGTTTTCCCCTTAAAGAATTTAGGCTCAATTAAAAACAAGGCCCATTTGCTCTTTGCTGTCCTCTGAACAGTACCTGGTAGACAGATGATCAATGAATAATTGTCAAAGTCCGGGCACTAAGTATAGGGGCCAGAACAATGGTGGGAACAGTTGGGGTGGGAAGACAGAGACGTATGCCAGAGATTCCCAAAAGCGACATTGATAGAATTTGGTGATTTGTGGGTAGGGGAACAGCTTTGGAAACTCAAAACTGATGGGAGATTGGTAGACTCAATTGTAGTTAAGTTAGAAAAGATGCAGATTTGAGGAAAAATGAATTGTATTTTGAATACATTAAGTGTAGAACTGAAACGACAAGTTTTACAGCAATTTAGCTAGAGGAAATTGATGAGGTTACAAAGTAAAGCTTCTTAAGAAAGATGAAGGGTCTTATTCTCCTACTATTATAAAGAGCAGAAACTTTGTAATGTACAAAGCAATGATCTTTGTATAATAGCATCACTTCAACATTAAGTAATAGCTTTTGAGGTTCTAGAGTGGAGCCATGAACTAGTTACTCAAAAGCTTATTTACCTGTAGAGACTTTGTTTGGAGTGTATAATTTTGGACTGCTTTAAAAAAAAACAAACACAAAACGCTATCAACATTTAAAAGTCAGAAAATACATAAAAATTCTGATTCTTTAATTCTCTTGAAAACCGGGCAGATTTGTCAACCTTTGGCCTTTTCTATAGGCACAATTGGATGGAGATGAGAAACTACTGGTGCCTTTAAATGACTCCAATTCACTACCCAATTCTACTTGTCTCACTTGTGTTATCTACCTGGGCCCTGTAGGTATCTGAGTTTGCAATTTCTGGTCTAGTGGTACTACATTTACTTTAATGACAATAACAATCAAAACAGTAACAGTAATAATAGCACGCTGAGCACTTAGTTCCAGGCCCAGTTCTAAGCAAGCCACAGAGATCATTCACTATTTGAGGGAGTTACTATTATGTACCATCTTATAGATGAGAGAACTGAGACAGAGGTTAAAGGATCGCTCCCAAAGTCAACAGCTAGCAACTGGGATAGAAGAGATAAAAACTCAGTCAGACTTAAGTGTGCAGTTAGCCAGAGTACTCAAATTAAATGGCAATAAATTATTCTATAGGAACCTGAGTCTTTTTCTAAAAGTAAGCACCTCCACTTTAGCCACAAAGACTTGTGTTCTTTTCTGCACACCCCTGTGCACCTATGAGTAGCTAAGTTTCTTCTTTCTTCTTTTACCTATGCAGACCTGGCCTGAGGTGAACTCGTTTCACCTCTCCATAAAGCATGGCCTTTGGGTGATAGAGAGGGTAGTGGTAAAGACTAGTCCTCACTTATGTTCTAATTAGAGATATGCAATGTACTCAAAGGTTTTTAAGAGCATTTAAAAAGAAACATGTGGGTGGGTATAAATGGAAATTGTAGAATATATCCAAGGCTGAGGGGACACAAAAGATCAGAACGTGGAGAGCCAGGAAAACCATTAGGAAGCGGTTTAGATAGGGTTTGAAAGTATGTGCATGAAGGTGTGAACCTTAAGTGAATAGAGGTTGCCTAAAGGTCACACTGGGCATCTGGGCTCTCTCCTAAAGTGTCAGTGGGCATTAAAGTTTGCTTAATCGAAGAAACATTTAGTGAAATAAATATGGAACAGAATGAAGAAATTTAGAAGACCAGAAAGAATATTTGACTACATTGAAAAAGGTAAATATTGGGGGGAGGGGGGAAGCATCAGGATTCTAAAGAAACCTTGATGCATAAAAGCATTAAATTATGAG
The DNA here is from genome assembly GCF_902729225.1 of Pteropus medius. NCBI lineage: Eukaryota > Metazoa > Chordata > Mammalia > Chiroptera > Pteropodidae > Pteropus > Pteropus medius. Next base: position 38,288,511 of record NW_024354875.1, read on the forward strand.
GCAGACATGAATTAGGAAAAATAATACATCAGTCAAATCAAAATGAAAATGGCATAAACAAAGTTTTAAAGAATCAAAAATTTACTTAATTATCAGAGATAACCCAAATTCCTCCCCCCTGGCCCCGCCCCTATTTCTGACAAAACATTTGGGAAATGTGAAATAAGAGATACAAGATTTGGTTTCCTTGAGCTAAAAGAATATATACATCTGGGACAGTATATAATAGAAGTGGAGAATTACAGTATCACACTTTGATTCCAGAAACATTTGTTTTCTGTTTATTAGCTATTTTAATACTATTTTTTTTTTTAATGCTATTACAGATGGGATGAAACAAAGTAATCATGAGTCAGTTAATGAGACTGAATTTTCTTCTAAGTCTCTGCTGCATACTGGGAAAAAAACTAATATTTATTGCCCACTTTGTGCTACATACTACTCCAGGTCTTTGCATTATTTCATTTAATCATCACTACAACAGTGTAAAGTAGGCACAATTAATACTTTAAAAATGAATGTAAATGTCAGAGAGGTGAAAAATTTCACACAAGTTTACAAGGGGCTGGTACTCAAATACTTCTCTCAAGCTTCTTTCTATCCTCCAGCTGTGCTTTGGAATGAAGTTGATTTGAATGTAAACTCGATCCTGATGCTTCTCAGCTTTGTGGTTTGAGCCAAATAAACCTCTCTGGACTTCAGTCTCTTCTGTAATATGGGAAGACAATGACACATTTCGAAGGGCTGTTTTGTAAAAATTAAATGTTCATTCATTCATCTATCAGAATGATGGGCCACAGAACAAGGGAAGTAAAGAAATGGGGGGAAAGGAGGGTGGGTAACTAATTAAAACAGTCAACAGACCTAAAGTTTTGATGAAGAGAAGGGTTCCTAGAAAGCAGTACTAAGGTAGGTGAACTGGATGGGCAGTTGCCAAAGTGTGACGCTTATGGGAGAGCTTTCAGGGGGTGGTTATAAATTTTGCAGTGAACATAAAGGGGATGACCTTGGAAGTTAAGTAACTAGAGTCGAGATGTAGGAGGGATGGAGAAACCTTGGAGGCATGAAGCTGGGAAATTGAAAAACAGTGAGCAATGTATGTAAAATATCTAGAACTCAGTCAATCTCTAAGAAATGCTAATCCTAAAAAATAAAAAAATAAAAAAAAAAACTTAGAAATAGCAAACATAGGCAATATTTCTTGTCTGTATATCAAAAAAATGAAAGTGAAAAATGTGCCTCACTGGCAGACAGTGCACGTGAACACAACTTTTGATGAAGGCAAATGTTCCACATTCTAGTTCCTATTCACTGTGTCCTGATATGAGTCACTTACATTCAATACTTCTGCTTGAAGGTAGTTAGGTGTTGACTGCTTTTGTCGAGTCAATAAAATAGTGAGGAGCAAAAAAGTCCAAATAAGTAGAACAGAAAACATTAACAATTTCCAGGCAATATTTACCATAAGTCTATACCTCAGCAATTCCTTCTGCCTTGGTTCCCTCCACAGCAATACATACGGCTCAAGCCCTCACTTCTGTCAATTACCTGGGTAAACATCACCTTATCAGAGTTCTTCTCTGATCTTCCAATGTAAAATTATCCCCTACTGCCAATATCACACATTCTCTCCTTCTACTGCTTTACTTTTCTTCATGGCATTTATCACCACTGGATGTATTATGCACTTATTTTGTTTACTGTCTTTCACCACTCTCCCTCCCAACTATAATGCAAGCCCCATAAGAATTGAGATTGTTTTGTTCATTGTTTCATCTCCAGTTCCTAGAATAGGCCTGGGCGCATAGTAGAAGCTAAATATTATTTACATTTTAAAAAGCCTACTTTAATAACTCTTTAAGGTCTTATGTACTCAATAAAAGGGTTTCCCATTTTTACATTTAGAAAAAAGTTAAGAATTAAGGCAGCGGTCCTCAACTTTTTTTGGCACCTGGGACCGGTACTCCTACGAGAATCTAACGCCTGATGATCTGAGGTGGAGCTGAGATGGTGATGCTAGTGCTGGGGAGTGGCTGTAAGTACAGATGAAGCTTTGCAGGCTCACCAGCCCACTGCTCACACTTCCTGCTGTGTGGCCCACTTCCTAACAGGCCATGGACCCCAGAGCTGGGGACTCCCGAATTAAGGTTAAAGTGAAGAAAATAAACTAAAATTTCTAGTCCACTGTTTTTTTCCTTTTTACCACCCCTTATGATCAGTGTTCAGTTATAAAAATAAATTAATTTATTTCATTTATTTCCTTAAATACAATTTGCTGTTTCATAGTTCTGTGAAATGCACTATGTCCCTGACAGCCCCTTCTAATAACTCATTACCTTCTAACCACCACAGCAGGAGAACATGCTAAAAAGAATTTTTCCAAGATGCCACATTCAATTAATACTTATTTTAGATAGCAGGGGGATAGGAAAGGACATTTCTTTATTTACATGGACTTTATTGTTACTTATACTCAAGTTTTTAAGCAACAAAAATAGAAAGCATTTTGAATTAGAGTATGCCTAAAAGCCAAACATTAAGATGGTGGTCTGATTATTCTTGAATCCAGATATTGGCTAAAATGGATCGTGAACAAGCACAAGTTGCCTATTTACTAAGAAGGGTTAAATGTCTGCTGGCAATCTAAAATTTCAGAGGCAATATTTTATTTCAAAAGTAATAAATAATATGGTCACAATAATTGGTGAGAGTTACAATGATGGAAACTTAAAATTCTTATAAAAAATTGGATTTCACAGGTAGGCTGTTCACATTTCTCATGATTGTATGTTTCCCAATACCTATTAAGCCAAATTAAAAATTAAATACACATTAATTCACCAACAATGATATAACTTCAAGGCTGAGAAAAAGCACTAATCACAAAAAAAATTTCAATTAAACGTTGATCTAGCAGTCCAGAGAAATGTTATCAATGAGAGAAGTTCTAATTATAGATAATATAGCTGTGTATCTGTTTAAAGACTAATATGCACCAAACTTCATCAAAACACTTGTGAAAAAAAATTTTACATACCTCTTTTGTTTAAGACATAATATGAAACTTGAAATAATTCCTCTACTTTAAAAAAGATGACTCCTAAAAAAAGTTCACAGCATCTCATTTACAAAGCAAAAATGTTAAACTGAAATTGTTCATTTTGGTCTTCAGTTACAAGTAACAAACCAGTAATAATTCATTATAATAATTTTATGAACAATTGGAAACATTACCAGAAAAAAAATTTTGTCAATGAAAAAAATATCACTGATTCAATGAGCATTTGATCATTTTATTAACAAAATATAAGCAAGAATTACACCCCTCTCTGTGAAACTTTTCTCATCAAATAATTTTATGTGGAGGGCCTTGAGATGTATCAATTATATAAAACATGTTAAAGTGAAAACATTTTTTAAATGTACAAATACAAACCAGTACTTTATACAAGAAATTTCTATAAAGTTCGTTAATCAACGTAAAAAATAATTTGTTTTGAATGAATATAAGGCATGTTCAGTTTCTGTGATTTTGCACAATTATTTTTTTTGCTTTGTTGGAGACTTTTCTCTTCGCCGGTCTTGAATTCTCTTTGATTCTCTGGATTGTTCAGAGTATCTGCTAGATTTTTCCCATCGTCTCTCGGCACCATTCTGATACCTATCTTCATCACTTCTAGAGCCTGAATGTTTTCTATTCTTTTCTCTTGACTTTGACCTATCTTTTCTTCTAAAATTTTCACTGTCCTTATTTCGTTGTCTGTGCTCATTTTCAGAAAAAGAATTTCTTCTCTCTCCTCTCTTCTTTTTGGGATCGCTATACTTATTTTCCAAATCTAGATGCATTTCTTGGTCTCTGTCATTTGTGACTCTACTGTAACTATTTCGTTCAGAAGGAACACCTCTGTCTGAAGTGTATTTTGTCATGGGATCTCTCCAATTTGGATCTCTTGAATTTTTATCTCTGTGTTTTTCTAACCTTCTTTCTCTTTCAGTCCTTGTTTCTTGGTGTCTTTGCTCTGGTCTTCTTTCTTCTTGTTTCCTATCATTTGTTTGCTGTTTCCTGATCAATTTATCTACTTCTTTACTTCTGGTGTTCCCTTGTCCCTTTTTCCTTATATCTTTAGCTGCAAAAATGAAATATAATTAATTAACTTTAACTTAATTTCTTAATTTAACAATCACATTTACAGATACATTGTACATTTACTAATTCAGATAAACTGGATGAAAACCTAAATTGACTGAATGAAAAGTCTGATGACAGAAGATTTCACAATATGTCATTTTTAAGATTATAAAATATATCAACATTAGTTACCAAAGTACTGTTTTGAGCCTTAAGACTTAAAACGGTGAACAGGAACTTTAAATTACTATAGCGAATGTAAAATTTTTTACGAAGTGCCTAAAATGGTGCATTTCCACTGACAAATTTTACTCAAAAACAGAAATTCCAGTCCATGTGCATTATGTCATACAAAATATTGTGTCAGATCTGGTACATAATCAACATATAACAATCACACACACCAGCAACATCACTTCTTAAAGGTGAGAGGGGAGTTGGGATGACTGGGTTTGCTTAACAGCATGGAGATTATATATATATATATATATATATATATATATATATATATATATATATATAAAAAAAAAAACATATATATATGTATTTCAAAAAAAATTAGGGAAGCAATTAACTGAACAAGTAGGAGAAGTATGTTAAGATACATAATAATAGGCTTTATGAGAGCCACTAAGGCTTGATTTCTGAGAAAACTCTTCTAAAAAGGCCGTAAACAATTTAATTTTACTGATATAATTACAAATATGTTAAATAATTACCATGAAATAACATACCATTTTAAGCTACAAGACAAATTTAATCACTTTATTTGTTAGTTTAGGTATGTACATATATCAAAGGTGCCTAGATGACCAACATTTCTGTTGAATTCCTACATGTACTGAAAGAAGGAAATAGGGTAGAAAACTACCTACCCTCATCCTATCTCCACCCAAATCTCACTGTACCAACCTGTACTTCTTCTGCTAAATGCCTACCCTTGGCCCAGTCAGTTGGTTTGCCACTAAGGACTTATTTCTCTGGTTCCTATCAAGCTCAGCCGAGCTGCAGCTACCCAAGCAGAAACCATCTGGCTCTGTGCTAAATCAATGTCTCTCTGACCCTACTCTACACCATTCTCAGTGCTTTGTTGACACTAAAACACAAGCCATGTAATAATATGCAGTCTCCTTACTCTCTGGTGTCTGCTTTACAATTTTCTAATTTGGGGGCAACTCATACTGCTTTTATGCTATTTAATATTTTATGAATAAAACTGAAAGCTATCTACTGAAATTGTATAATGAAGCAAATTAATTTTGAATCAGGAAGCTTTCTTATTGCTGCAATTCATGCTGTGTTATCATCTGTTCTCAAAACGGGTATCATGAAATAGCAAATTCTTTAGAATTAAAAGAGGTGAATGTTAAATGAACAAAAGTTTGTATATTTCAATTCAAGAAGAAGATTTCCTGTGAGCAAACTGAATCTTGCTCTAATAATATAAAACACTGAGAGTCCAAAATTCTGGCTGGCATAAGCCAAGGAATAAGAGTGAAAAGACCAGGCTTCCAACCTAAAGGTGTAGAGAAAAATGCTCCTTCTATAATATGCATTAAAAAGGAAGACATGACATGCATTTTACACAATTAGACCATATTTTATTTAAAAAAAGAGAGAGAGAAAGAAAAAAGAAAAAAAAAGGACTAGAAGGGCCAAGATTCAAGAGAAGGCAGAACCACAGAGAGGTAAGCAGACACTGCAGCCACCCCCTCCCTGCGAGCATCTGCTGACTCGGGGCTGCCACTGAGGGATAGAGACCAGCAGAGCTCAGGCAGTCTTACAAGGCTAGAGAGACAGAATGGGATTAGTTTTTTGTAATAAGTATATGTATATATATCTTTGACAAGAGATACATATCCAGAATACATTAAAAAACCCCTAGAAATGAATAGGACAAGTTAATTTTAAAAATGGGCAAAACTTGAATAGCTACTTAAGAAAATTTCAAATGGCCAATAATCTATAAAATGGTGTTCAACTTTATTAGTGATCAAGAAAATGCAAATTAAAACTGCAATGCAATACCTTTACACATTGACCAGAATGGCTAAAATGAAAAAAATGATCAATTAGAGTGCTAGTGAGGATAGGAGCCACGGGAACTCTCATGCATGGCTGAAAGGGGCGTAAACTAAAATAACCACTTGGAAAACTGTTTGGCAGTATCTACTAAAGCTAAATATACACACAACCTACAACCCAGTGATTCCACTTCTAGGTACATACTCAATAGAAATACATATATGTACATACATACATACAGACAGACATATATGTGTATAGTCACCAAAAGATATGTACAAGATATTCATAGGAACACTAATTATACATCTAAATTGCCACTGAATAAAAAGGATGTCAAATATACTGTGGTATACTCATGTAGCGGAAAACTATACAGCAAGAAGAATGAATGACTATTAACTAAAGGCAATAATATGAATGGATCTAACAAAATAATTTTGAAAGATAAGCTAGATATAAAAGAGTTCATAATATATAATTATAAAATTAAAAATAGGTAAAACTAACTTATGGAATGACAAATCACAAAATGGCTGCCATGAGGCAGTGGATGGGAGGAGTGGCAGTATCTGGGAGAGGAAACAAGGACATCTGGGATAGTGGTAATTCTTGTTCTGCGTGCTAGCTACATGGATGTGTTGTTCTCTTTATGAAAATTTATACAGCTGTACACTTCTGAGGTATGCACTGAATGTGTGATACATGTCAATAACTAACATAAAGTATCACTATTAAAAGTAAAAACTAAAATTTCTTTAAAATATCAACATCAAGAAAGCTCCTGTAAACTAGGTTATAGATATTATGAATGGTATTTCAGGTATCATTGAAATAAATATTTGCCAATGAAATATCTTCATTTCTATGAAGTTTTCCAAAAGTTAATCTTAGCATTGTAAATGTTTTAATTCACTTCAGACTGCAACAGTAATAGGTGATCATGTATATTAACTGTCGCTTTTAAACAATTACACTCTAAAATAAATAAAAAATCAAATTATTATTTCCCTCATTGTAAACATCGCCAGCAATATACTTGTTAGAAAAGAGCATGATCGATTATAAAGAGTTTCGATACCTGAGGCAGAGCTCTGACTGCTGGTAGATGAAGAATCACTCTCTTCGCTGGAAGATTCCGAACTGCTGCCACTGCTGTCCGAATCAGAGGCAGAGGAGTCAGACTCTGAAGAGGAGGACACGGAAGAGGAAGAAGAGGGGGAGGATTTATTTGGTTCAACATCTGGTTTCTGTGCCACAATGACCTTTGGTGTATTTTTGAGATGCTCACGTAATTCATCCCTAAATCAAAAATATAATGTTAGATTTTGCTTTGAAGGCAACTGTGAGATAATTTTGTAAGTTGAAAATAAAAGTCTGACAATAATCCTTACGTTAAACCTCCAAGACCTATAGAAGTAAAAAAGTTGATGGCAAACCGAGTGTTTCTGGGATTATCTCGGGGTAACAACCCTTCGAAGAATGGCTGTAGGGTTCTAAAAAAGAAAAAAAATGAATGAAAGAGAATGAATGGCTTAAAGATAAAAAAAGCAAAGTTCTTATAAAATTATTTTTCAGATTTTCTATGTATTAAGTCAATAAAATACAACCAAGTAAATGATTTATATAATTTATTAGGTTAGGCTACCTGCTATCTAAATGAAATGGGTAGGGTCATCATAATTTATTAAACTTGATTTCTATAATTATACAACAGAAGTTAAAAAAAAAGTTTTATATACATCTCATACACACTCAAAGGATGTATATGTAAACAATATATATGAACATATTTATCTATGTACATATGCATATATATGGTATATGAATATATATACAGGAAAGTAAAAAATACTCCAGAGGAGGGAGGAAAAGCAGTTAACAAAAATGAGAAATCATGAACAAAGACTGCATAAAATTATTTCTAGGGAGGGGAAAGAACAAAAAGCATTCACTATATAATGTGGTTTTGGACATGTGGTTTTTAGTGTCATGAAAAATTGTTCCATAGAAAAAGGTAACAAATAAGAAGAATGATTGAGTTTGCAGGATAAAATGAAATAGAGGTAAGGAGGCATAAATGAGCCAGTCCTGCTTAACAAGCTGGACAATGTTGGTGTGGCTGAAGCTACTTACTGGAGAGAGCTCATTAAAGTTGAAAGAAACCCATTAAGTATATAAAGCCATGGGAAGTGGATGGAATAGAACAGACAGGGCATGTAGAACCTAAGACAGACTTTTGGTGATCACTGGAGAGAGGCAAGCTGAGGAAAAGACAGAGACTGAGAAGAGTAAGGCAGAGTGAGAAGAAAGTGAGAAGCCACAGTGAGCAATCGGTCAACTGCATAAGTGAGGCCAAGAAGTCAAAGAGCATGAGGACTGAGAAAGACTACTTGATTTGGCAGGCAGTCACCAAGACATTTGAAAGGATGATTTCAGTAGTGTGAATGGAATAGAAGCCAATGTGAGTGGCAACGGGAGATGTGAATAAATAGGAAATAAGAAAGCTGGAATAGAGATTACACAACAGTCCTAGAACAAGACCCTAGTTCAGTGTAATAATTTGAACAATTACATTACATATATCTGTATATATTCAAAACTGTCCATTGATAATAAAAAGCTAATTATCATTCTAAGGTTCAAAATTAAGGTAAAAATGAAGATAAAACTGGAGAAGTCCAATGAGCATGCAAAAGTAATTTTCTGTGTTTTAACTAAATTAAAAGAGGCATCAATTCTGTGTTTTCTCTACTAAACTAAAAACCATCATCAAAAACTGCATGTTTTCCTGGGCCACGGAACATGGGATTCATTGTAGTAACTAACAAAGAAAGTCCTAGGGGCTTAACTCTTGTTTTACAACTAAGGGTGGGCATGTCATTATAGTGAAAGAAAACATCTGAGGACAGTAAGAATAAAGAGTGCTTAATGATAAACTTACTCATCCTTTAATCTTGCATTAAGTTTAGGAAGACCCATGTATTCACATAGTTCTTGGAAAAATATTTTAACAAAAATTCTACTGGAGGACGTAGTGGTTTCTTCACTCAGCTTTATACATTCAAGAACCTGAAAATAAAAATGAAAAAAGACAATTTAATTTTCTTCAAAAGATAAGACAAACTGACCATTATTTATAATTCTAAGTTGAAATTATGACTTAGTTTCATCTTCAATCAGAATTATCTATGAATATTTTCCCTGTTCTGATATGTATTATTTCTTGGCAAAATTTAAGACTAGTTCTCTCTGTGCTGATTTTCAAAATGTTAAGATGCTACAGAAATAAGAGTGCATTCTCTTTCTTGAGTAATGTGCTTTTTATAGCAGAAATACAGTCTGTCTTGAGTATATAATGCTAAAGTAAAGATTACTAGTTCCTAAACTTCACTCATCAAAATGTGGGTGTATGCGGGTTTGGGGCAAAATGCCACTTAGAACATTAGGCTATAGTTCTGTATAGCACATATAATATACAATAAGGGTAGAGACAGAAAGAATATAGCTTGTTCTGAATACTAAGATTGAGGCTTTAAAAGTGAAACTCATGGAGACATGTTTTAGGACAAATAAAAATAAAAGTAACCTCCAGTTGTTGAGTTAAATGTTCGAGGAGCCCATTTGCTTCAATTGTTTAAAACTTTAATTTCGTTTTCTCAGAGAGAGGAAAACAGAAGTAAAAAAATATGCTCTGGCTCCTAGGTTAGCTTACAAAATGCCTATTATTGTGGCTGGACATACTTAGTACTTAAAATATTACAAAAATCTAGCCAATGTTATAGGCTCAATGATGTTGCTTCATTCTATCATTAAGTTATGGTATTCTACAATGTGATCCTCTTCTTTCTTTCCTCCTAAATGCAATTTCTTTCTTTCTTTTTAAATATCCCTTCAGCAACTTTATTCTCTTATAACCTATCACTTTTTATTTTGTATTACTGCTATGAGCATATCTTACCTCTTCTCAAACAGTAAGCTTCTGGAAAGCAGGGACCATATATAATTCACCTTGGATCCCCTGTATCTCTCTCAGTGACTGAGTATATAGTTGGTGGCTAAATAAATGATTGTTGAATGAACAGTAGTTTTACAATAAATGCCAGCTTAATGAATGCATTTCCAATTCCAATCCAGTGCACATCTCCTCATCGAGAATATCTTTCCTTGTTCTAAGTATGACTACAAGAATTCCTCCCCATCACTTACCCGAATTCTGCTAAAAAGAACACATCCTGCTAGGACAATCATTTCTCTCATGTCCTAACTAGAGGAAGCACTGACAGTTAGTCTCTCAGAAAACAAACAGTAACTCAGAGATGCATGAGCACCAAACAACTGGTGTATATTAATATGAGTGTGCACAGGTGTTTGTAAACAAAAGAGAAAAATCTATATTATTTTTCCTGAAAATACTCATAGCCATCAGTATTAAAAAGTACTTTGATGTTTGGACTTTTAGTATTATCCAGACTGGTATTTTTTAAACTCACATGTTATTTACCTAGCTTTTGATCCCATGTGACATGAATATAACCTCAAAAATAGTCATTATAGTAAAAACATTTCATTTTAAAGTACATTTCCTACATAGGAAAAGTATGGTCACATTACCTTAATACAAATTTGAGAATAACGGGAGATTAGAAAGGAAGTATAAACACTGACCCCATCTACTTACACTCCATGGAAGTGAATCAGTGTACAGAAGGTGAGCAAACATCTTAGCAACATTTCTCAATTTGTTTGTTTCCAAGCGATGGATGGTATCATATTGTTCTTTGAATATACTTTCAAAGGATTCCATGTATTCTTTCTTTAGCATGCAAAATCGCTAATAAATTAAAAAGATGAATGCCGATACCATTAAAAATTGAATATCAATACTATGATGAGCATATTAAATCCTTCTAAATTTACTGAATCAAAAATTAATAAATATTTTGCATATCATATCAATCTTTTTGTGATATATTATGGGATGCTCAAAAAATAAGTTAATATATATTATCCTTAGCTACCTGGGATTTATATGCTACAATAAAATTATACCAATCATAATTATACAAATTATACAAAATTATATAAATCACAGACACATACATTTGAATACTATACAAATACACTTCTCTGTGGGTCGAGTTTGGATTTTAAAAATTATTTTAGCTCATGCTCTATTTGTGCTGCCTGAACATACGCCTGACTTCAGAAGCTGCATTCAGATTTTGAAAAGATAGCATTTAACTGTTCTCTTTGGGAAATTTTAACAAAGCATGTATAATTTCAGAAAGTTCTGGAAAAGTGATATGCAATAGTAAGGGGCTACAAAAATGAAGTGGGAAAGGAAGAAGGAGCAGAGAGTGAGAAACCACTCTGGGGAGAGGAAGAACAATTTTCTTTTAGCAAAGATATGTTATTATATTAGACCAGACCACAAAGCAGAGACATTAATTCGCAATATTTATGTTAAGAATTCCCTTTGTGATTCCATTAAAATCCAACAAGAAAAATGAGGCTGGAACTCACCCCAGCTAATAAGCCAAAAAATTTTTCATATGTCCTTTGTTGGGCACAGCAGTCAAGTATCATGTTGCAGAGTTCTTTCTATTTGAAAAAAAAATAACAGTAATGGTTCAAAATACAATGACTCCATGCTGTATGATATTTATCAATACGCTAGAGACAGCTTGAATTTTTAAATAAGGTTTTAAAAACACAAAACTTCCACAATTTTGTAAACTTTAGTTATTAATACAAAATTAAAAACTCAATTTATGCGAAGCCTAATTTTTAAAAGCCTTTGGTCTGGCTGACAGTTTCCATATATTGCTTATGCTAATTAGACTGATTATAAAATTCTAAATTCATATAAGTATGAACCACTTTAAGAAAACCTAGCATATGAAACAGACACATCAAGAAGAGACTGAATATACTGTATTCTAAAATAAATCTATACAGAATTCTTTTAAACACAGATCAATACATCTAACAATTCACTTATACACCTTCCAAAGATTTAAACTCAATTAATATATTTAGTTAGTATGAAAAGGCAGAACATGATGAATCTTTACAGAAGCATATAGGCACAGCTTTCAATGTTAACTTAAATGACCCTCTGATTGATAACACACACACACACACACACACACACACACACACACACACACACACACAAAAGAACAAGGAAAAAAACCCTCTGTGAATGAGTTTTCTAGCCTCATGTTATGCATATAGATATGCCTATAGCTGGATCTATACAAATAGATAAAATCCTTCCACAACTGCTAGAATATATTGTCCAATCAGCTATTTATGTGTCTTGAAAACTCCTAAGTGAAAATTCTGTTAAACTAATAAATGCAAGAATAAAACCAGGATCAGGAAATATCATCACCATAAATGATTTATAATTAAAAAATATTATTTGTTAATTCTTAAAATAATCCTAATAAAATATGTGTTGATCGTAGTAGCAATTTCATAGATGAAGGAACTCAGGCAACATGGACAAATCAATGGAGACAAAATGAAAAAGACATAAATTCATTCTTTAACCACTGCTGCAGACTTGACTAAGTATCTTTTTCTATAAAATACTTATCGAAAAGTTTAAAATTTTTTTCCAAATATAGTAACTATTTGATTTCTACAAATAAAAAGCCTATAAAATTACCATATATACTCTCAGTTCATTTTTACTTTTATTTAATTTACCCTTATATTTTCAATTAAGGATTTTGACATTTTTATCATATTTAATAACACAAGCTGTAACCTAAGTAAATATTGTAAATACTTTTAAAAATTAGGTCAATGTGTATTTACTGAATATCTGTATGTGCAAAGGAGAGGAAGGGGACACTGGAGAAGCACAGAACAGACACTCTAAAACTATGCTGTCCAGAATGGTAGCCTGTAGTGACATGTAGCTATTTAAACTGAAATTATTTAATATTATATAGTTAAAACTTTAGTTCCTCAGTCACAATGGCCATATTTTAAGTACTTAAAAGCCATATGTGACTAGTCACTACTGTACTGGACAGAGCAGAATATGAATATTTCCATCACTGCAGAAAGTGCTATTGAACAGCACTGTTCTAGAAGCTGATAAAGCAATCTACTCAAAGGATTTACTTCACAATGCAGGATTATTTTTAGATGTCCTTATACTGCTAGATTATTATTTTTTTAAGACTAGTCACAAGTTACCTCAATTAAATGTTTATAAATGTATAAGTTCTGAAAAGAAGCACTTTGTCGAGATTTAATATAGTATCAAAACTTAAAATGAGGCTTTTCTGATTTCTACCTATATTAATTTGATATATTAAAATGTATTTTCAGCTTCTCTACCAATGCTGTATTGTACAATAACGTAAGAGGTAATCAGGTTGCGAACAGTATAACATGCTAATATGCTGATAGCATTGCTAATAAAGTCAGCAATACCTACAGAACAAATTACTTTCTTCCCTAGACTAAATGCAATTACAAGAGTTATTCCCCATGGCTTATAATAATTAAATATTTTAACATTTTAATTAAATATTATAGCAGTTTTAGGACAGTCTTTTGAGTGCATGAAAATAGATGCACTAAACACTTTTGAAATGTTATTGAACAACTATCCTCTGGATTAATATTAATAAAAATTACAATGACTTAATTATATTCCTTAAATAATGTGACAAGATGATACAGCAGCAATTTCAGTTTCAATTATAATTTTAAAGGATAGTTCACTAATTTATTTCCTTCCAATGACATCGAGTGTACCTAGAGCACAAACAGGTACACTATTATTAATATATTAGTAAACAGACTTTAAGAGGAAGAAAATAATTTCTAAGTTTGAAAATAATTTCATAGTATGGAATTTCTTCTCAAAATTCCATACTATGGCATTTCAAGCATAAATCTACATTCTAAAACAAAGGTTGGCAAACTTTTTCTGTAAAAGGCCAGAGAGTAAATATTTTAGGATTTAGAAGCCATACGGTTGTCTCTGTTGCAACTAGTCAATTCTGCAGCTGGAGGGCAAAAAAGCAACCATACACACCAATGGGCATGGCTGTATTTCAATGAAACTTTATTTACAAAAAAGGGTAGTGGGCCTAGGCCACAATCCCTGTAACAGGTCATGTTTAAAGCTGTAAGACAAAGGACTTACACCTAATATTAACAGTTCAGATAGTCAAGATCTTTTAGAAGAATTAGAAATGAGAAAGCCTATATTAGACAGTGGCATCTGTGCTGGGTTAGCACATGTAAGGCAGGGTGTGAAAAAAGAAGCCTGAAAAGCCTTGGCTCGGGTTCCAAAGATCTAAAATCTAGATGGGCAGTGAGCAACACACACAAGAACACAACTAGAAAAAAATAATCTATTCAATCTAGTCTTTATTATCCATGGCATAGAACCATAGAGTTCTATGATATTTTGCATAGTGAAGTATACTGAGTTTTAAGATTATGAGTCCGATGAGCTAGGAGGGGGCTAGTATGTATTTTATGGAATGCTAAATCCCTGACACTTTGCAGAGTGCCTTACTTATAGCATACACTGACTATACTTTGTTGAATTAGTTAATGAATGAAAAAAAGATACAGGTTCTTCTACATCTAATTAAAGCAATGTAATAACATAAATGATGATGTTTATAATTTTTACCACAAAAGAATACTTTAGTACATAAAGTAGATAGACCAGGTAATTCACTGAAGAACAAATTTCCTACTGTATTTAAGCCATAATTTGATTTATAGGCAACCACTAAGAAATTTATGTAAAGTGTGGTGATTCAGAGAGACTTCCTTCTTTCTTACATCCCATTCGAGCACTTGATTTAATTCACGGAAATGAGAAGCATATATGAAACACACCAGAACCCCTAAATTTTGAGTTATTTTAAATTTTAGAAAATCCACATTTAAATAATAAATATTATAGTTATTGTTTTAATTCATGAAAATTATTAACTGTCTTAAACATTTTTATAACCAATATATTTCCTAGTAGGAAAAAAGTATTAACTTACTGTTTGGCTTTCAGGAAACTCCATTTTCAGCAATTTGTGAGCGCATTCTTCAAAATCTAAACTGTAAAGATAAAATGGTCACAATAGATTAAAAAACTTGCAGCATAGTTAAATTGTAGTATTCTTTTATATACAAGAATCTTACTTTAATAGTTGTTTTAAATATTTATTATAATTTCATATTATTATACTGTGTATATAAAAAAGACATAGCTCTTAACTCTACAAAGAATGAAGTACTTATACATATTATTATATGGATGAACCTTAAATTATGCTAAGTGAAAAGGTCAGACACAAAAGAGCACACACAATATGCCATTTATATAAAATGTTCAGAAGAGGCAAATCCAGAGACACAGAAAGTAGACTTAATTTTTATACAGTTAGTTATTTCTACTTCTCTCTGATCCAAGTCAGGAAGAGGTAAAAGATGCTCCAAGAGCCCAGCATGACATCTAGTGCTTAATCACCATTTATTACAAGTTATCTTGATTCATATCCAAACACAGGGCTTCAACATTAAAAAAAAAAACAACTAAGTATAAAAATAGCAATTAACCAAACTGACTTACAAGGAAAAAGTTTTGCTTTTTTACAATATTTATATAAATTGCATTTAAAATATCTTCAATGTTTCACCTAAGAGAATTATCAAACAATGTGAACTTGACTCAGGAATAATGCTAATATATCTGTACTTTTTGTAGAATGTGCTAACCTTCATTCTTTTGTTAACAGTAGTATAAAATAATCATCCACTGAAATATAAAGATTACAAATTTAGTTTAATAAGTTCATCTGTATTCCTCAGCTTCTGTTAATTACTGGATTTCATAAGCGCAACAGGGTAATAACTCAGGATGATACAATCTAATAAAATTAAAAAATTATAATAAAATTTTAAAAATTTATTTCAGGAAAAAACTTTATACCAGGTAGTATTAAGCAATATCTAGCATTAAAATATTAAACTATAGTTGATAAACTTCAATAATACAGCAATACCAAAATGTATTTAAAAAGATCTGACATTTTATTTTCTAAAGCATTATTTCTAAAATCTGCCTATTTATCCAGTTAAGATAACACCTCTGGCATGGTACTATATAGGTTATGTAGTTTTTTCCCCACTTAACATTATATCAGATCACTTGTCTACATCAATAACAATGTTCCATTAACCTAATTTTCCATAGTGGCATAAATTGGACATTTTGATTATTTGTGTTGAACAATAAAATTGTCTCCTGTTTTTTCTTTTTGCATTGAAATATTCTGTATATAATTCTCTGCCAATATGTGTGTTTTTTTTTTTTTTAAAGAAATATAATAATGAAAAAAGCAGGTCAAATGGAATGGGCACTGAGCCCTTAAATTCATGTTACCAAAATGCTTGCCATAGTCTATTAATAAGTGTATCTCAGTGAAATAATCATTAGTACTGAGTACTGTTGCTTTAATAAAATTAACCACTTCAGCTATTTTAATGACTGATAATAGCACTTATTCGTCTAGAGTGATATGTCTGATAACTAATACATTTTTTGTTTTATAATCCATTACATGAACCTCCCAACCATATCCTTTAAATACATTTCTATCAAAGTCTTTGTGTTTCTTTCCTAAAATATATATGAGCTTTTAAAGTATACTAACCTTTGTCATATATAAATTTTTTACTAGGCATTTAGAGGCTCAGAACTCTACAAATACCAACACATAAGGCAGAAGCTACTGCTACTACAATTGGTGCCATTATATAATAATGGCTTGTCACTTGTCTCTTAATGCTTTAATTTTTCAAGTCTTTTGTGTGATTCAGAGATCATTAAGGTTAGGTCAATTTTTTAAAAAGTTGCTTTTAAACAATTATTAAAAGAGCTCCATGGTAAGTCTTCAAAGTTAATGTTTACAGCAATATTAAAACAATGAATCTGCTGTTTATTAACTCATTACTGTTGAATTTCTTAAAAAGGACAAATGAAAGGTCAAAGTAGGAATAGTTATCCTAACAAAAATTTTTCATCTTCAAGTTTTCATGAAAAAAATCGAATAGTTTTTTCTCTCATGTGAAAGGCAAAGCAATAGGATAAACTAAAAAATTTCTGACCAATATCTGCTGTTTAACATTTCTTTTGGAAGATGAACCTAAGCCAAAAAGTTTTCAGACAGACTGAAAACAAGATGACTCCTCTACTGATGAATCATTATTGCTATTACATCATACTAAATGGAAATATACAAAAACTAGTAACAAAGCAAAAAAAGCCAAACAAGGAAACATTCCTACTCCAGTATAAAATGTAAACACCGTGCCCACTAAATCAGTAAGTTGATTTACATATAAAATAATAGAATCACTAAGCATTTAACATTTTTATTTATTTTTCTTCAAAACTTGACTTACAGCCTTCAAAGGGAATAGGTTTTGTTTTCATGACATGATAGTTCTTACTTAACATTATCTCAAAGGGTTCTAAAAACTTTCCTAAGCCTAATTTCTATTTCTATCTGCACAACAAATTAATGTCTGAAAGTTAACATAACTGTACTTCGCTACTTAGAACCAGAATTAAAAAACAAATTAGAAAAAATATATACTAAATTTCTATTACAAATTAAAAACCGAACTAGCTCTGTAATATAGAGCTGTTTTCAAGATTTCATTAATGATATCTAACTATAAGAAATATAGCTAAAAAAAGAAAAAAAGAACCATTTAATTACGTTAACATAGACCTTTCAAATTTAAGTAAAGACAATTTGCTATTAAAGCAAAGAACCAGCAATAGGAATCTATCAGCTTGGGTTTGGAATAGAGATAGAGAGGCAGGTAGTTTGAGAATTCCTGAAATGGTATCAATTTTCCTGTCATCAGATTCTACAAATACCTATCTCCTTGCCCATTTGCTATCAAAAATAAGAATCAACTGAACAAATAATCTTACCTTGACTGAATAGCAAGATAAATTGTACGACGAAATGAGACTAGATTAATTTCGGTCTTGTCATGAATAGTCACTTTTTGTCCTGAAATTAAACATAACAAAATTAGGAAATTATAAAAACAAATGTGAAGAACTGAAAATTTCTATATAATAATTTTCTAAATACACTTAGAATCTATGACTTTAATAATAACGATATTCTTTTCTACAGTGTAAATTAGTATTTGTAGAATTCTAAGTAACTATTTCAAATCTTTTGCCATATCTAAGAGTATTTAATAAGTTAGTATATATAATATAGCTCAAAGAAGTCCTGAACCAAGCCAGATTTTGTGTCACTTGCTCATTTAGATACTATAAAATGCTGCACTCATGCTGTTGTTTGATAAACCATTATTTCTAGAGTTCCAAACAGTATCTTGATAATTTGGAAGAACTATAACTTATGGGTAGAAATACAGTTTCAGAGAACACTGGATTATCATGACAGGTTAATGGGTCCAATATAAATATGTGTATTTGTCAAAATTTTCTCATATCTAATACATGAAGCTTTTCCTTACAAATATTTAATCAGTTTTTTGAACAGTATTTTCACATAAAACAAAGAAATTCTAAAGTAAAATGTAGCACATAGTTAGAAGACGTTTTAAAGAAAGACATTGGAAAAAAATTAAGCTTATTTTTATAAAATATATTATAAAGAGCAATTATACTCTAAGACAGAACTAAAATACATTATGCCCTAAAAGGGAAAGATATACCTTTAATAATTTCAAATATATAAGACAGAACTAAAATACATTCTGCCCTAAAAGGGAAAAATATACTTTTAATAATTCTGAATATGTAATACAAGTAAATAGCAACCACTGTATACATGTTCTGATGTTTGAACTGAAACTCAACCAAAGCACTTAGCTAATTTTTCTGTAAAATATAATGTAATCAAAGTTGAGGAGGAAGAACATCATGCCTGCTCCTGTACAAATATAGCTTTTGGCCTCCCTACTCTATTTTGCCAAAATGAACAGCAAATATCTAGTCATTCTCATCTGTCACATTAATGCCAGGGTTACATAAATTACACATACTCAACATGAATGTACCTTTTTCACAGTTTATAATCAAAGGCATAAAATGTCAAATTAAAATTATGCTGATGTCAAAAATGAATTTCCTTGTTTAATACTTTTAGAGCAAAGATTTTCAACCTTGGCAATACTGACATTTTGGGCTGGATAATACTTTGTTGTCGGGGACAGTTTGGTGACTTGTAAGATGTTAACAGCATTCCTACCCTTCACCCACTAGATCCCAGTAGCAATCCGTCCAATGCCCACAGACTGAGAACCACTGTTTTAAAGAATTACACTGGAATTAATTTAATTTCAGAGTATTTACAGTATTATTTTAAAATAAGCCATACTTTTACCTTCTTCATCTTCTTCTCCCTCTTCCTCTTCTTCCTCCTCCTCTTCACTACTTCCAGCGTCTTGGTCTGTGTTTGAGTCACTATCTCCTTCATCAAGAATTTCTAAAAGAACAAAGTAAGTTTAGGAAAATATTAACAATCAAGTGATATACACACAACTCATTCTGAGAAGATAATTCTCAGTTCACTGAAATCCATAATGGTGTAACAGTCTGTCAACCAACAAGATCACACAGGCCTTGTGTTATTGCCTAGGTGGTCAGGGAGCATTATAATTAACTGGATTAGAGAGAGCCATATGTATCATTCTTCTGCCAGACAGAAAGTGACCATGAAACAAGGAATGAAATGGAGAAAGTAGATGAAAATTTTCCAAAAGAGCAAAAGCAGTGGAAAAATAAACTTGGAATACAAACTAGCATATTAGAGTCAAAATATTCTTAGTTCATCATCAAAAAGAAAGCAGTCTATTACAAAAAGCCAAGGCTAGATATAGAAAACAAGAATTTAGGAGGCTAAGAATTAAGAACATTTTATGAAAGACAAAGAAAAGAGAAGAAATAATTACGTAATTTAGCATTCACTTAAATAAATACCAAAAAAATTTTTAAATACCAATACCAATGAAATTTTTATTAAAACATATATCTATTCAATAGAACATTATAACCAATCCAAAGACTTGCTATATTTAAAACAGAAGCCAAAATTTAAAAGCCTTTAAGAAAATTAGTTAAATGAGCACTTCATTGGATTATTACTTCTTAAAATGCAACTCCCATTCAGAACTGGATGAAAATAGTGATGTAAGTAAGAGACTAAATAAGGATAGTCATCATGTTAATATAATTAAATAATAAAACCTGAAATTATATTTTGTCCAATGGTATGTGCTCCATTAACCTGGCCAACACTTCACTTTTTCATTTCTATTATAACCAAAGAGTTTTACTAAAAAGTTTTGGGGCCAATTCACTTTCAGGAAATTCTAATTTCTTTATCTATACAAAGCAGTACAAATCGGGAGCCACATACAATATTTAATGTTAGCAGAGAACTTCATGTTATGAAGAATAAATCATTTTAGAAAAACAGAGTTGTCATTCAGCCCTTATCTGACATACAAATCTCCTCAAGAATATTTCTAACACATGTGACTTCACGAAATAATCTGAAGTGTCTAGTTTATTATTACATAACATGGTTTAGACAGACTTTTAAAAGAGGAAACTATTTAGTATTCAGTACTTGGAAGACAGGCATTCCTGCTGTTTTCCCAAATGCCATAAGACCTAAAACACAAGAACACCTGAGTCACTCTAAGGTGCTAATTACTAAAGCTGTGCCCACTTCCTGCTGTGGCCATTTTTTTAATGCCAGGTCTAGAAGAATATTTAATGGAAGAATGAAGGTCAAATGAATTGTCTAGTCGTTTACATCATCCTGTCCTCATCTGTCTACAATCTACTTATTAAAATCACTTAGGCAGTGACAATTGGGTTTTATTGAATGGATAAAGCAGTAGTTTCTTTTCTTTTTTTTTCCAGTAGAAAAGACAAGTTTTATTAAAAGGGAAAGTACACTTCCGGAAGTGGAAGTGGGCCTGAGCAAGAGAATCCTGGCTCAAAAGGCCTAAAGCAGTGGTTTCAAAGTATGGTCTGTGAGTTCCTGGGGGGATCGCTGACACTTGTCAGGTGATCTGTAAGGTTTAAACTATTTTCATAATAATACTAAGACGTGACCTGCCTTTTCACTGTGCTGACATCTGCAATGATGGTCCAAAAGAATGGAAGTTAAAACTGCTGCAACCTGAGCACAAATCAAAGCATCAAACTGCAGTAGCAGTCATGTTCTTCACTGCCACATGCTTGTGGTAGGGGGAAAAAGCCATTTTCACTTAAGAATGTCCTTAAAGGAGCAGAAAATTATTAATTTTAGTAAATCTCAACCCTTGAGATCTGAGTAATAAAACATGAAGTTCATATACAGGACTTCTGTTAAAGACAGATAAACAATGATGATGGTTATGTCAAGGAAAAACACTGCAATCATTTGAGTTCCAAGATGAATCAGCTATTTTTTTTCATTTTTATTTGAAAAAATGGTTGACAACCTATAGTTATTAGATATTTGGCACAAATCTACTCAAATATATATAAAGTAAGACTGTTGCATAACTAACTTTATTTGCCACCATGATAAAATTAGAGTTTTCAAGAGAAAATTAGAATTTTGGAAAACTTGTATCCATCCTTGTGAGTATGATAGCTTAGTAATACTTAGTCTTTTCTGACAAGAAGGTGGTAATGTTAATAAATGTGATTTCTTGATATTATGTTAATGTGTTAATTTAATTTCTTTATTACTCCAATCAAAACAATCTATTGCGACAGATTGAAATCAGAAACAATGAGAATCCAACTGTTTCCTATTAAGCCAGTCATTAAACTGTACAAAATATATAAAACATGTCATTCTTCTAAATTTGTTTTATAGTTACTCATAAAAATATCTAACATGCTAACATGTACAAAGTTTGTTATTGTTATTTTAATATAATATATTCTCAGTTTTAATTTCTAATAAAGTAAATGTTAATAGATATAACCCATAAAAACAAAAGCTCTTTGGAGTCCTCAATAATATTCAATAGTATAAAGGGAGCTCAAGACCAAAGAGTTTAAGAAGGGCTGTGATAAAGAAAAGTGCTATTTTCCTGGCAGTGGCCAACTGACCATGACCCTAAAGAAATAAAATTGCCAAGTTAAAAAAAAATCATACGAAGTATAATAAAAGTTCCATAAAATCATTTAACATGTTTTAGCAGACTAGGAGAAGTTCATAAGAAAAGATGAAAAAGGGTCTAAGGGGTTCTCCATGATTAGAAACTAATTTAGTTTCTGGCCGCCGTTGTACTGAAATGCCCCTAGGAAATCAGGATGTAAGAGGAGACACTAATTTATTGTACCAGATTTTTAGGATAACATATAGAAATAGATTCTTACACCTTTACTTTCCACTTCAACTTTCTACTTCCAAGTATGATGAAAGCACAGAGTACAGGCAGTGACAGAGTTCTAAGTCTCTGCTTTCTTCTTAGGAGTTTTTAGAGCAGTTAAGTTCTCCAGTAAAATCACAATGCAAGGAAATAAATCCATAGTTATTACATAATTATAACATGTATATATATACTTATTATATAAATATATCAGCAGCTCTGAATATTAGCTTTAGAAAAAAAATACAAATGTGAAAAAAACAGTATCGATGTCTAAACACTTGCTCGCAGTGAAAAAAAGCACTTTATTTATCCTTACATTAACAAGGAACATTTACTCTTACATCAAACAAACAAGTAACTTGTTCCAGGTCACTTAGCTATTAATGGTAAAGACAAAATACAAACCAAAGTCTGTCTAAAGTATATTAATGGTGTACAAATAAAAATCAATTTATTAAGCACTGATATCATATCTAGCACTGTGACTGATGTTATCAGAAAGCTATCAATCTGCACACAAGAAATAATAAAGTATAACGCTTTATAATAAAGTATAGCACTTAATTGAATATTAAACTGGATGGCATTTAAAGCAGTAATTCTTAGGCAGTAGTGAAGTTAAATAAAGGCTGCTAATAATACGTGAATATTTCTTAAGAGGGATAAGACTTAAAGGCTGCATAATTTAAACACAGGGAAAAAGAAGAGAGACAATTATGTAAATAATTTAGAATGAAGTAATAGCATGGATAAGCACGAGACCGCAAAATAATGCATGAGGAAACAGTGAGGAGAACAGCTTCAAGAACAGAGATTTCTACCTTTCTATCAATATTATATAACTACAAAAATTGCTCCTTTTTATCCAAAATAAATTATTTTATAAAATTCTACATACCCTTCTTAATAACTTTGTACTTCTCTTCATTTTCCATAAAATTAGGATCCATCTTGAAAACATCTTAAAAAAAAAAACCAAATTAAAAGTTAAGTGTTTATTTTCTACATTTACATGTGTTGGTGCCCCGTTCCCCAAACCCCACCTCTTGACTTACTAAGAACATCTTCTGGATTATAGTCATCCTCTAGAGGGAGCATATGGGTGAACTGATCATCTTCTTCCACTAAGTCGAGCCCTTCTAGGATAACAGGGTGGTCCTTGAATCCATCCTTCCGTACAGCGAACATCACTTCAATCATATACTGAACTCTTTTGTCAATTTCAGACTCATGGAGAATATTTCGAAGGCGTTCAAATATAGCTAAACAGAAAAAAAAAAAGACAATAAAATAAGTAATAAATATTCTAATCCTTAAACAAAAACTCAATATGAAACCTAGGATATATATTTACCATTTATTCCTCTTGGTGACACTTGTGTTAATTTGAGGCCACATTCCTTGAGGAAACCAATAGCTACTTCAACGCTATCATCTGTTGGTCTTTCCAGGAGCAAAGTGAGCATCTCTAAGCATAAAACTTCGTGTGCCTTGAACAGAATAGACATATGGAATAGAGAAAATATTTTTACATATATTAATCTATCATTGGTAATTTTAAGTCATTATATCTAGTTTTTGTAGTGACAATATTATACATGTGATGAGCAGTTTTATTATCATGTATATAGAAATATATACATAGGATATGATTATTCTTTCGCTTTCATTATGTACCTATAAAATATTTCCAAATAATTGTTCCAAAATCTAAATTACACTGAATACAACTATTTGACTTATCTCCAGAAGAAATATTCTTCATATATGTTATATATAGGAAATATACATTATCTATAGGAAATACAACTAAACTCAAAATAAAAGTTAAAAATCATGTACTAATTTTTAACCTGAGATATTTTCATAATTACTATATAAAGAATAGTGATTCTCCACAACCACAAATTTTCATATTCATTTTCCAATTCATTCTATAAACAACTGTTAGATAGCAAATAGCTCTTAAGATACATGAATAATAATTTCATCAGCAACTATATTAGTTTCTGGTACGCAATGAGAGTTTTGAATATATCCTCTATTTTTTTTTTTTTTACTCAAACTACACTGGCCATGTTCAAAAATACTTACAAACAATGCCAGGTAAAGTGGGAATAAAATTCTATTGAGAAGTTTTACTGTGAAAAGAAAAAGAACTAGAAAGCATGGTCAAAACACCATACATATGCTGTTCTAAAGTCACACTTATTTGAGATATAGAGAAAAAAAGTCTAAATCTCAACTCAGGAAATTATCTTCTTTACACTGACCATACCAAAAATACACACTATGTTTTTCTTTTCTCTTTTTTTTTGGGGGGTTGGGGTGGGATTGTCAAACAGTCTTGTCAGTAACAAAAAAAAAATAATGCCCTGTACCACAGTTGGAAAGATCTAAAATATTTACCATTTTAACTGTTTTTGTGGTAATGCCTAAAGTATCTCCCATATAAGTAAAATATACATTCAAAAACTGAAATATATTATCTGTGCTGTTACTGACATGCAAAATAAATTTCTATAATTTTAAGCAGCAAGTTATTGTAATAATATGACTACGTTAAAATCTAAAAAGTTTCTAAGAGTAAACACGGGAAAGAATTTCATGTACGAAAGAATTAAAATATTATTTAATGTTAGAGAATTAGGATTAAGCGTGACTTTGAAATTTTCCTTATATAATTAAATATGATAATATATATCTGAAGGATACCTTTGAGCATGAACAAGTACAATTTTACTATTTTCTAGTTTAACCAGAAGCTGAATCAAAACTCTCAGTGAATGAATACAAAACACAAAAACTGAAAAAGATAAAATTATTTGCATTTAAAACTGATTAAAATTATTTAATCTATAATATATGTTATAAACTGATGCTATGAATATATGACAAAAATACCATGTAGTTGCAGAGAACAGGATTTTTTTGTTTTGTTTTTTAATTCTCCCCTCCACTTCCACTCCTGACCTATAGGCGGGGTATCTCCTCCCACGTGCTCGTGACGCACACCCGGTGCCTGGCACACCCGGGATATGGATTGTGGCTCCACTGAGGCACGAACCCAGGATCTTCTGCGTGTAAAGCAGACATGCTAACCACTACACTATGGAGCCACCCCAGAGAACAGGTTTGTTTGTTTTTCTTTTTTTTTTTACCAGACATTAGGTTGTCATGAACACCAGGTACAGGAAAAAGGCATGGAGGAGATACCAACTTTATTGCTTTACAAAAACAAATTACTTTCTCTGAAGAAATAATCTGTAATTAAGTGACCATGTACAGAATTAATATCAATTTGATATTATTTAAGATGCTTTTCCCAACGACTATAAAATCAAAACAAAAATAGAGATGTATGGACTGAAGTGCATCAAGCCTGTGGTCTAATGTCATGGAAAGGCATCAAGTTTTGAAGATAATTACTTACCACATTTTGGTTAATAAGATGTGCCACAAATTTTGAAGCAGTGAGACAAAGTTGCTGAAAAGTGAAGGAAGAGACAAAGTTAATCTATAAACTAAAACAAATTTTTATTTACCAGTGAAATCTACAGATTACTAACACATTCTATTTAAAATATGTAACACACAAGGATAATTTTTATGTTATAAGAAAGTTAAAAGATAAAAACTAATACATGTAAAAGGGTGCCAATTCTGGCTAAACAGTTATAATTCTACAGTTATAGCTATCATTTTTGTGGCTCATCATTAGTGGGCAGGAATATTTACTAGAACAAAAGAGTTATCAAATATACAGTTTAAAAAAATAATGTTTATGTAGAAATCACTACTGCTCACTATTGTTGATATTGGTTTATTATTCTGTCCTTGTGTGCATGCCAGTCTACTTATAAGCTCATAACATATACCTTATCATTTCTTCGATAGCCTTTTCGAAAATTAAGAATTAATCTCTTGAGGATTAATTCTCCGATTTGTGGAAATTTTGAGTTGATAATTGCCACTAATGCTGCATACACATGGGTGAAGATTGGAGATGCACTTTGTGCTTGCAAAACAGATCTGGACAGCAGGCCTCTGTTGAAAAAGGGAAAAAAAAGGAGTTGACAATAATCACCAATTTAATTAGAAGAAAAAACCTCATTTAAAACTGAATAATATTACTTCTCCACAAATATTCATAAAAGCTAAACCAGGACTAAATTTATACCACTTTATCTAGGAGAAGAGTTTGTCTTTACTAATAAATAAAAATTGCTTCTGAAAAAACATTCAATTTGTGATTTTATATAACAGATTTTACTACAATTTTTTCTTCAAATTTTTTCTCTGAATATAATTCCTCTTTTCCTATTTCTGTTTGTTATATCTAGTAATAAAATTTTAAACTTCTTAGGAATAATTTTAAACTTCTTAGGAAAATAGTGAAGGAAAAAAGGGTCTGCTTCAAAAGGACTAAATTTAGACAATGTAAAATTTCCAGTACTGGTCTATTATTTTACATAAAATTTAATATGTGATTAAAAACGAATTTGGGTGGTTTCTACCTTTTAGCCTATTTTCAGTAAAATAAAAAGATGTGGAATACTCCTATTAAAAATAAAGACACAATTAAAGCACTGCAAAAATAATTCTAAAACAAAGACAGAAAAATAAAAGATTGTACTTCTCATTTTGAAATGGCATGTTTCTGCATGCTTTTGATAAGGGGAGAGATGCAAACTGGGCTAATTTAATAGTTATTTTCAGCAGTGTAATGACACATATTGGATTGCCAAAAGGCAGGAAAACAATGTCTTAACAGTTATCAGATTTGGGTATGACAATGAATCATTAAAACAGAAAATGAGATAAGAACACAGCTAATAAATTTTAAGATCTTAAATAACCTATATAACATTTCTTAGTCTGCTTCTTTCTGAGTAAAACAGAAGAGCTCTACCTATTTTTGAGAACATTGGCTGCCTCTAGGTCAACTTTCTATATCTTCACAACATGCTACACATTACCTTATATCCCCAATGTTTTTTGAGATGAGGAGTCAAGATCATGTGAGATGACATGGGAAAATAGCCTTCAGATTTTAAAATAAAAAATAGAATGAATATAGAATATTTCTATTTCCTGATCCTTTTAAATATCTCCGACTACTAAACACCACACGGAAAATGCTAGGTCATTCTCTTCTGCTTTTCTAAAGTTTCTTGCTGATCTTTCTTACTTCTTTCACATTCTCAATTTGCTTTCATTAGAAATTAAAATGCTTTGAGGCAGCACATATATATAATATTCATTATTCCTTATGAGTTTAAATTATTTACAGTATTCAGTAAATGAATGAATGTGCACAAATCATTAGATGAATCAAACCTCAAAAAGCAAAAATTCTACACAACTTCTAACAGTGAAGTACAAGTTATTTGTTAATAGCTTACATTTTTATAAAAACTGCATTTTAAATATTCTCAACTACCTTTGAAATAAAGTAGCATAATAAATCAATAATTACTGTTCATGTAGATACTATGTTCCTTTGAAAAACTAAAATACTACAAATAAAATAGCTGATACTTACCTGCCTCTAACTATATTTTCTTGAAGAAGTTCTTGAATAATAATGCCTATATTAGAAATGTTGACTTTGTTGATAAGACCATTGATTGATTTCTTTAGGGCTTCCCAGCTCATCCTCTGGTATGCTAAGCTAAAAAGAATAGATTTTAATAAAGAATAAAACTTAGTCAACAATCACAATAAAGTTATCCTGGGAACATAAAAACTTAGATACTTTATTATTAACATTATTTTCACAAAATGACCCCAAAAGGGTGTATATACTGACTACATAAACACATGGATTATATACTAAACTATGTTTGATTTTATGTAAATATGATGCTTATGTACAGTCTGCTTTTCTTTAACAACATAAGATTACTAAGAATATGTAAGGATAATCTTTTGCTCTTTCATCCATGTATGTTGCAATTAACATCTATTAGAGTCAATAGATGCTTATTTTACATTATAACACTTCATTTACTTACACGTATCTTCGAAAAAATATTTTAAAATAAAAGCTATTATTTATTTTAAATTACAATATGAAATACCCACATGTAAGCCATAAAAAGGGAATTATTATGTCACTTCTAGTAAAAGCATGATAGACAAAATTAAAGGTTTTAGGGCAAGTCATATGAAATCACGAGACTATTCTAAGTATTTTAAAGAACACCTGTACATTTAGGCAGTAATCCCACAGCTATACTAGGTGAATGCTAGATGACTATACTGTTTTTTAATTTAGATCTAGGGTAAATTCTTTAGCCTAATTGGGTTTCTTCAGGTTGAATGTGATATTATCTAAGTCCTTTTAAAGGTCTAAAATTCTATGGTTTTTATAATTATTTCTCTGTGGAATGATTTCAGTTTCAGGAAGTCTTAAATTATTTTTTCTTACATACACCTCTCTTGGGATAATATATACAAATACATAGGATTACAAAGGATAACAATCATACTGAAATATAGTTTTCAAAACATGAAAAGAACAAAAGTTTAATATAGTATACTCTGTGATTCTTAACCCATTAAATAACAAGAAGTGGTGGAAGGCCTATTAACTACTTTCTAGGTATCGTGGCCATAAAAAATTATGAATATTTGCAATAAATAGTCCTTTAATACTATGGTCTGTTGCCAACATTCCCAACAGAAAGAAATGCCAAATTTTAGTTAGAGATTAGTAAGAATAAAGATGCATTTTTTTCCCCCATTCATGTTCATGGATTGCCTGAATTCTATCCATGGACTTCTGGAGCGATATACTAAGGGGTGGTGAGTACAGTCTGCCCAAGTAGGGAGGAGTATTTTATCACTGACAGTGTCTTCAGCAAACATAGAGGATAAAAAGCAGACTGAACTGTAGTTAATTTTATTATTGCTATAGATGATGTACCCCCTTACTGCCTGCATCTGAGGTAGAACGCTCCACTGCCCCCGAACCCAACGCCCTGGTGTGCTATTTCAAGAGAAATAAGATTTATGGCTTAATAACTAGCCTGATCAATAAGATGTTACTAATAAAAAAATCACAGCTTCTCCTATTAAGTTTTGATCAAAAGGCTATATAAAGTACTACTGTACTTCCTAATTAGGAAGCCTACAATTCACCTGATTAAGTATCTACTGAAAGCGATGACTATCGACTTCTTTTAGAGACTTGCATTTCTCTGTCCCCTTTACAATCTATAATAGACTTCAAAGTCATAAATAAAATTATCTTCTAGGAATCTGCTTAAAATTTCGTATACTGCTGACTGCCTACTTTATAAGGAAATAAAACTTGGATTAATAACAATGTTTCTGGCCTTTTACAATTAGGATTACTTTGGATTAAACTGGAGAAATTAAATACTTCTCATTAATGCTGCCTTCTGCAAGACCTAAATGCCTACATGATTATGTAGCTCCCACTAACCACACAAGCCATCTCCAAATCCCTTGTCGACATAACACTCTAAACATCACTACCAAGTGCTGGAATACGATACATAAAAAGAAACTTAATTATTAGTTTTATTTTAATGTCATCTAATGTCCCTTTCTAGCTCATAAATATTTTATTTTAGATCTTTACACTTTATTTTATATAAATGACATTCTGCTTCAAATCTACTTTTGAAACAAATTTACATTTCATTTACATAAGGTTCTCAAGTATCTTCGAGTTGCTATTGAAATATCCATGAAAGATGTAGGAACACTCGTGACTCATGCAGAATCTGTTTTTCTTAATATAGCAACCTTCTATCCCAATCTTTTTACTAACTACCTGATAACTGAGTGACCATTTCAGTGGTGAACCATACTTTTCATAGATACTGTCTCATTCTAGTAGAGAAAGGGGTCCCAATTATTTTGAAAAGGAAAGAAAAGGTATTTTGGGTATGAATTTTGATTGCCTTAGTGTAGCAAAAAAATTATAGTTTAAGATGTTACTGTCTAAGAAAAGGAAAGAAAAGAAAAAATTGTCATGTAAGTTTCACAGATTAGTACAGGGGTTTGCAAACTATACCCATGAGCCAAATGCAGCCCACAGCCTGCCGTGGTAAATAAACTTTATTGGAATACAGCTACTTATCTGTTTACATATTACTATCTATGACTGTATTCACATTATAATATTGGACTCAAGTACCTGCAACAGAGACAGAATAATGTACAAAGCATAAAATACTTACTGTCTGGCCTTTCATAGAAAAAGTATGCCACCTCCTGGTTTGGTACAACCAGAAAGATTCTTTTAGGTCTAAAATATCAACAGTACTCTTGATTATTCATGAAAAATAGACACTACTAATAGGCAGGCATCATGCAACTATGAAAGGAATAGTATAAAAAGTGATCTTTCCTCAAACTTTTAAATTCAAAAATGCAAAGAAATAAAGAAGTTATGAGCTAATGTCAAGGCAAATAGTACGCAAAGCTTCAATGGAGCTTATAGAGTAAAGGAGGAGAGAAGTCTCATTTGAGGTCTCTATCACTGTGGACTAATGTAAATTCTCAACAGCTAAGGTTAATTAGACCATAGTTGATTATTTTTTCAATGAGGACATCATTGCCTTATATACTTAGTAATATCAACATACCTGTTTTTATCTGTAATCTGTTCTTGCATCATCCTAAGCTTTGCAGGAGGAATATATGCTCCACCAGTGCGCGTAAGGAGAGGATCCAGCTCATCTTTCTTCTTTTTTGCAGTAGGTTCATCCTGAGCAGAGGAACTCTGGGTTACAGATGGTTCTGGGCTTCTTCTCCCAGGAGATGGGGATTTCCGGGACCTTTTCCTATCCACATCTCTTTCTCTTTCTCTGCGTTTTTCTCGGTCCCGACTCCTGCAATATTAAATTTTTGAAAATGAAGAAAAGATAATATAAAATACATTCTTAAATGTATTTTTGCATACCAAATAAGTGAGCCCATAAGTGGGCCCCATAAATATAGACAAGAAAAAGTGGTTTGGAGTGATGAGAAAGTACTTCACAGAAAAAATGCAACTTAAACTAGTATCTTCAAAACTTGACAGAATTTATATTGTGGGCAAGAAGGGACGAAGGGAGAGGGAAGGGAGAATGGCACTTTGCAACTAGTAGAAGACAGAGTAATTACTAAAAAACTGAGCAAGGGTGTTCAGGCCAGAATAGAACAGCTGAGAAACAATAAAGAATCATTTGTAACTGGTTGGAAGGGATGAATTCAAGTGAAACTGAAACCTTAAAAAACAAGCAACAAATATTTTAAGTTTTTTATACTGGAGGTGATGGGGAATCAATAGTTTCTGAGTGGGACAGTGACATGCAAATAGTGTTTAAGAAGACAAACTGGTCTGTGATGTACATGACAAATTGTATAAAGGAGAAATCAGAGTTTATCTCCATTAATGACAATTTAGGAGTAAGGTTATTGAAAAAAGAAAAAGTAATATTTGAAATTTTTCCTTGATAGAACTGTTATTTTTATTAGAAATCTCAAAATATTAGAAGCTTGTTTGAGATAATTAAAAAAAAAAAATCAACCATTTTCAAGCCAAAATTACTCTTCCCTACTAATGCAGGTGAGTATCTTTTCTTAAGCTAACATTTTAAAAATAATCAGGATATTGTTTTCTGACACTATCAAGAACAGGAAAAGGTGAATCCTTGCTTTTTGCTACCTTTCCCCAGAGAAGAGTTTGTCCACTTAGCTGTTTTTTACATATACTGCCTTCGAAACTCATCATTCTCCTTATGCTTTGTGCAATGAATTGTTTGAATACAGCAAATGAAAAGTTTCATATTATCATTATATCAATGCAGGTGCTGTACTACCAAGAAATCACTGGAGAGATTTTAGCTGAACCTAGAGGGAACATTTGAGATGGTCTGTCCTAATATACAGTAATACAACCCACACAGAGAAAAGCAGTCAGTTTTAAAAATGAAGTATAAAGAGATCTGACTGACTGCTCATAAGGACAGACTAAATGTACTAAGAGTAAACAGAGCGGGGAAAAAGTGGTTTCAAATAGAAACCCCACTTAGTCGCAAAGGCAGGTGCTCTGAAGTCGAGGCAATGATTAACTGAGTTGCTTCTTATTATGAATATAAGATGTTCCAAGAGAGTAGCTATAGCAGCGATTTACTGACATTGCTTATGATTCTTCTAAGAAACACCAAGTGATTGCTAGTTGGCTGATAAAATCATGTCCTGACAATTATAGTGTTTGCTCCTTTAGAATGAAGAAGTAATAGAGTCTTCTTTGAGTAAAAATAGAAATATTTCTCTTCAAATGCTTTTGGACTGTCAGCCTTTATAGTCTACATAATACATAGCCTGCTTTCTTCACAGTGTGACAGAGGTGGTCAAATGAGACTTTATGTACATACACTGGCCCAAAGACAGGTTTACAATGAAATACAGGCAGGGATAACAAAAAAAAATAACAAAAAAAAACATGGGCCTTGGAGTCAGAATTAACTTCAAATCCCAGTTTCATCATCTACCAGATATGTAACTGCAATGTCATGTAAGTTACTTAATCATTTCACACACATTTCCTCATTTGTAAATTGTGTTTGTAAGAATTTTGATAGTGTTTGAGAAAGTATGCAAAATGCCTAGCTCACGAATTATGGTGGTAGTAGTTGTTCTTATTAAAGTGTTATTAAGGTGACAGTGGATGAGTCTGGCCTGTGGAGGTTAATTTAATCTGACATTTTAGGACTAGGTGTATGTTAGAAAGTAAGAAGTGAGAAGGAAATTTTGGCTGCAGATATCAAATAATGTGTTTATTAGGTCCAAACTGCAGAGGGATTTGATCAAAATTCTAGTGGGGGTATAGTCTTGGTAGTCATGGAGTGGATAATATGAGAGACATCAAAAAGGATATAGAACTTCGTGAACAATAAAACATGGCAGACAAGTTTTTGAAACTGAATGACTAATAAGCCTAAGACTTAAGATCATCCATTTAATACTAGCTGCTATTACTATTGATTTTATTATAAAGCATAAAGAAAATTTAAACAAATATAACTTTTCTATAGTTAAATTTCCAATACTAACCGTGATTCCATACTACCATCATAAGAACGTCCTCTTCTTGAACGCTCATAGTCTGATCTGCTGTAATCAAAGTAATCTCTCTCCCGAGGAGATCTTTCTTGTTCTGCATATCTAACACAAAGAAAACCAGTTATGAGTTGAAAATGACTATGTTATAAATATTTAGGGAAGTCATATAATGGTAATGTAAAGCAATTCTATGACTGAACAATATCTTATCAAACTATTTTCAAATAACAGCTCATTTTGTTGACACCCATTCAGTTGTGATCATAAAAGCTTTTAGTTTGTATACAAAAAAACTCATGGAATTTACTTAACCAAACTTGTTAAACTTGATTCACACTGCTTTTAAGTAAAAGATATGTATCTAGATATCGTATATAGTCAACATGAAAAGAATATTCTGCAAATGACTCCTTTTGCTTAGTCTGTATATATGCATTTTACCAAAGCACAGAACAAATGAGACCAATGTCATGTTAGCCTCCTAAAGACCAGTTTAATTCCACTCCAAAAGACTATATTCATCAGCTGTTATTCTTAAAACTGCAATTTTGGATAGCAGTGAGAATGAAATGAAATTATTAGCAAAAAAGAATGGACAGTATAAGATCTACTATTTGAATCTTAAAGGTCAGTAAAATTAGAGAATCTTAAGAGAAGTTAAATATATACTTACATAATAAATATGCATAGTAACAGAATCCATATTTTATATACACATTTACATTCAATTTATACACACAGAGATGTGTGTCTCTGTGTGTAAGTATATATATATTTAATATACAGAATAGGTGACTGATGAAAGGTAGTAAGTAGCTGCAAACCATGGCAATTGACTTGATGTCCATAAAGAAAAGGTTTTTAGAAATAAGTGAAACAGGATGTACACAGGGAATGAGCAAGAGGTTAGACAAATGAAAGTTTAGAAGATGCTTTTCCTTTCATAAGTTATTTTTAGTGGTCATCGTTTACACTAAGTGAAATAACAAGTCCTACTATGAATAAATAGCGAATATAATATTTCTGGATCTTTAATCTTAACATGATTATGATTAAATGAAAATATTTTGAAAACTTATAAAGGGCTATGTAAATGTAAAGGAGAATAGTAACAGTAAAAACAGCACTTTAAAATAATACGATTTCAACACAGTTTTCCATTTTATAAACTTTCATTCTATTTAGTACTGGAGATATTAAAATTATTCATTCTCACCTAAGAAATTACTTAAAATCTAGATTTACTAGAAACTTCTAGAACAGTCACTCAAAGATGATTTATTCTCAAGCTCACTGAAGTAACATTGCTTGTAAAACAATCAAAAAGGAGTTCACCCTAAAATTAGGAACCTAAGAGCTACATAATTTCTTAAACTTATAAAATATTTCAACTGCATTCGAAACACGTGAAACTGTTTACCTGTCTTCTGGAGAGGAAGTCCTCTGATATGAATTGTAGTTTTCCCTTCTGTCATG
Source organism: Pteropus medius (assembly GCF_902729225.1). Taxonomy (NCBI): domain Eukaryota; kingdom Metazoa; phylum Chordata; class Mammalia; order Chiroptera; family Pteropodidae; genus Pteropus; species Pteropus medius. The sequence goes on from NW_024354875.1 coordinate 38,323,660, forward strand.
ACCAGAAGAATGCTTTCAAAGGGGGAAAAAAAGGGGGAGGAGGTATTTAAAAATTTATGTTAAAAAAACACACAGACAATAAAATATATATCTCAGAAAACTGGAAGTGCTTTAGAAATTACTTCAAAACATTTTTTAAAATCGGTTTTTACTATGGATCACAGACTTTGTTTTAACTAAAAAAATTCAAAGTAGAAAAAATAATTCACAAATTTTCAATGCCACTTAAGTTGATATTTTATTACTATGTAGTAAGTTATACATTTATAGACTACCATTTTTATGAAGACCTCCTCCTGGTGAAAAATAAGACCAAAGCTTTCTCTTGGTAAAAAACTTGACTAAGGGCCAGAGGTTTTCTAGCAAGAGCTCATTTTTGTGTTTATGCCCAAGTCTTAATACTTTACTTATCTCCTTACCTCTTTTGGCTTGTAATAACCATAACTCTAGTCTAGGTTACTAAATCTGAATAGCTAGAAGAAACTAACTCTAATGTATTTATGAAAATTCATTTTTGTTTTCAGCAATAGTGTCTAATATGCACGACGCTATGATAGGCTCTAAGGATTTGAAAAACATGACTTGTAACATATAGCTAGCTCCTAGGCCAAAACTTTTGAAAAATAACAGACATACAAATAAGTCATTCCAATATAAAATGAGATTGAAGAGACACATAAGACACAGATATAAATCATTAAATTTGAAACATATCCTAATTAAAAAATCCAAATACATTTAAGATGCCAAAATATTTATCTTTATAAATAAGTGATTTTTTCATATCATTGGTCAACATTTATAAAATCCATTTATAATGATAAGCTTTTTTTAAAAAAAGAATTAAAATAATTTTAATTAACCTAAGTATAAGAAAAAAACAGTAAGTTTTTCAAAGTACCTTAATCTTGAAATCTAAGAAAAAGTAAATCAAATGAGTAACTCATTCTGCATATTTACACCCTTGTCTCCTTAATGAGGAAGAGAGATTTAAAAATAGAAAATTATATTGCATAGAAATGTAAACAAGCTCTAACTTCCTTATTTTGTGACTATCTAATTAATAAATTTGAATCTAACATTATCCCAAGTAAACTGCCATAAAGTCTCATTAGCTATTTAATATTTAAAATAGTATACACTAACTAATCTATGTAGGAGAATAAGCATGTGATCAAATTTACAATTTATACTAGCCATGGCTTGGCTGTTATTTTACACTCAATACGACCACCTTAAAATCCTGTTTCTAAGGTATATAGCAAAATTTTAAAATTTCCCTTAGCAACACAATGAAGTAGATTTGTTCAATATGTATGACACAGGTTTCCACAAAACCTGACATCAAGATCCTAGGCCAAATATGGAGCATAAGATTAATTCAAGTCATGGTAACATCAAACATAGTATTTACTGATAATTATTATAAGACAGAGCCCTACTCTGGAGGATACAAAAGACAGGAAAATCCTTCAAGAACTTATGGTCTTTTGTGGGAGAGAAATGGTTATAAAGATTTCTACAATTAAACATAGATGATATGTTATTGGAAGAGAGAGAGGAGGAGGAGGAGGAGGAGAGAGACAGAAAGAGACAATAAAACTGCAGTGTCTACTTCTTTTACAAGGCACTGCAATTATTTTGATTACATTAGGGAGACGGCCTCAATTCTGTGCTAATGATTTTTAACACATCTCCGCAACATCTGTTGTGAGCAAGAGGGAGAAGCCAAAAATATTGAAGTTGTGAATCAGGATTTCGTAAACATGATCAAGTTAACTAATGACTGGCACACACAGGAAGTACTAAAAGGGGATCTTGAGTAGGGCACAATCACTATGGTATAGAGTACTGAGGGATGACAGTGGGGAAAGGGAACCTAAATTGGGCTTTAGTAGCTGAACAGGATTTCACAAAGTGAAAAATCATCGTGAGGTGTGATCCAAATAATAATAACCAGAATTTTCCTATTTCCTTTATCATAGACTTTAGATTAAGTCAAAGCAGTAGTTAAAAATAACATATTGTCAAAAATGTCTTTAAAAGTTCTCTAAATTGTTCATTAAGCAAAACAAATATGGTGCACTGTACAGTCACCTGCAGTCTCTACAACATAAAGAGAGCAGCACAAGGAGGTGAGTGGAGCAGGGAGCCTGAGTCCAGTGGCTCTGAGCATTCATAAGGCTCAGGAAGCAAGTCCTGAAGAGAAAGGGAAAGGGGGGTTGGGGCACTGAAGGAGACAGAGAGCTTACTGAAGCTGTAGTAAGGCTCCTTGGGAAACAAGGGATCTTCAGCTAAAGCCTCCTCAACCTAACAGATGAGTCCTCCTAAGCATCAAGGGAATAACTGAGCTTCACCTGAGGTAAGACGAGGCCCGACCCAGTTAGTGTACCTGCTTGTGGCTATCAGGATGGAGAGGGAAGCAGACTAAACTGACAACTGGCTGGAAGGCCAAGCCTTTAACTGTGAAGGACATGCTGACTGAAGACACCCACTCCTAGGCTGGGGGAATATCACAAAGGACCCATCTGGAACTCAAGAGAGAAAGGTGGAAAAGCTCAGTTTAAAATGAGCAGGAAGAGGATTCTGAGAAAGAAAACTAAACACTTCTCCCGCTGTATAAAAGCTTAAGTCTAAACCTGAGTGCTCATCTAACATGGCTTAGTCAAGAGCCAGTTTCACATAAGCTCTCATTTTTTTATGCCTCCAGCTCTTAACACAGTCTGCAGTCTGCCACCTACTAGGCTCACAATTAACTAACTGTTTAAATGCCATTGGACCAATGATTACAAGTCCCAAAGAGGCAGATTTCAGAACAATAAGTGAACGTATCTATTGACAAACGGGGGTAGCTTTGGCAGGTGAGCCCCCTGCCAAAGAAGATATGTGAACACAGTCTCGATATCTACCTAAGCAGGGAGGCTGCAATATGTCTTTCGCATAATCAATAGACTTTATAAATGATGGCAGCAGAGCCTGCCTCAGTTTGTAAGTCTATCAATTCAGTTTATTAAGTACTTACCATACACTGGGCCTTATAGCTGGTGCCTGCTGTTAAGGAGCTCAGCCTACTGGTTCTTTTTAAAGGAGAGTTAGGGGAACAAAGCTGGTAGAGGAGAGGAAGGGAAAGGTACCCATGTTTATAATTAAATAAAAATATATCTTCTCTTTTAATGACTCTGAGACCCAGGTAGTGATGCATGTACCGTACCTGCTTTGAGATGCATGCAGTTGCAAAGAAAAGGAAGTAGAATGGTCTTCTCTCTCACTATGTCCACTCATTGCAGACAGTTTTGAAAGCAGATGGAGTTACTGGTCCCTGTTACTGCTCTGACCTCATCTCTTACTACTCTTACTTTTTTTATAATTTGTTCCAGCCACACTAGACCTTTTGCTGCATTTGCTGTTCCTTCTGCCTGGCACTTGCTTTCCCCAGGCACCTGTATGGCTAACTGCCTTATATCCCTCAAGTCTCTGTTCAAATGGCTACCTTTTCAATGGGCGCTCGCTATCAAAAATTGCAACCCCCAATGCTACTGATCAACCTTACCCTATTCCTTTTCTCCACAGCACAAGTCTGGCACTTAACACTCTAACATACTATGTAATTTATTTATGGATTAAGTTTATGATTTATTTTGTCTCCCCCTCAACTAGAATGCAAACTCCACGAGCAAAGATTTCTGTTTTGCTAATCGTTTCACCCAAAGTACTTAGAAAGTTACTGAGACGCAGCAAGAATTCAGTAAATATTTGTTGAATAAATGAATGTATAATGTCTAAAGAACAGCACAGAATAAAGAGTTCATTTATATACATGAAATATGCAACAAAAGGCTTCACTTGTAGACAGACATGCAGGAACTGTGACCAGTTAAGGAGATAGCTTTCGTTTCATGATCATTAAGGAAAGCCTGCTTTTTAAGAATGATGGAATTTCCTGTCCTGTTATTTATTTTTCTTTAGCATGTGGTCACTTACGTACACTTTTTTGATGCATGTGTGTGCGTACATGTACACACACATCTTGTATGTTCTCCCAACTGCTCTTTTGCGCATTACTACTCCCATCTGACCAAGTATCTACATTTGAATTGTGTTCTTTAAGTTTCAAAAACTTACTTTTATGTGTGCCACACTACTTTTCATTTTCTGTTGCCAGTTGATCCTATAAATCAGATTCCTTAAGCTGGTCCAAAGAACAAGTACCAAATGGTATGGATTCTTTGAGAATTTATGTTTTTTGTCTGCGAAAGTCACCTATAAAATATACCAAAGAAAGCTTTGTTAACTTTAACCTCCTTAGTTTTCTAAGTCAGTAGGCACAGATATAATCAATAATTTAAAAATTTTTAAAAATCCTTAAATAGTTCCACATAACAATATGTAAATAGTACATATTATTAGAAAAGACTCTGAATGAGAGAAAATAATAAAAAAGGCATATTAAGTATAATATTTTATTCTAATGACTGAGAGGAACAAAAGTTAATTTAATAACTGATGTCAGATAACCTTATTCAACTTGTTCTCAGTGAAGGAGATCTATAGATACATCATAAAACAGTACTGTGACATTATAAAAAAAAACAAGCAAATAGAAGAAACAATTTTAAGAGGAACTCTGTATAAACTGAGTATAAAATATCCAACATTTCTATATAAACTAAGAATAAAATATCCAATATTATTATAATAACGAACATTCAGGAAAAAATATACTCTGCATGGAAACATAAGATGCTATGCTAAAATAATCAAGTCTTAATGTGATCTTTCAAAGGTACAAAGCTTTAGATATATGCGTATATGAGAACTAAGTATTTTGGCTCAGAATAAATCTAGTCGTCAACATTAAATGCCAAAATAGAATGTCTTTCAGTATCCACCTGTTAAATAAATTTTAGGAATTTCTGAAAAATGTTGAATTGATAGTTATGTTTACATAGAACTGTCATTCAAGTATTTTATTGGAATTGCACGTTTAAGTGGTTTATGGTTTATGAGAATTGAATATCTAAATGGCTTATGGTATAGAGTATGGTAAGAAAAATTTTAAAAAATGAAATAGAAGAAATTGAATCAAAAGAGGTAGAGAATATAAAGAAAGAACTGTGCTCAGTACCAAAATAATTGAATATAACCAGAAAAAGTGTTTAATTTGAATGCCAAAAAGGATGTTACAGATTATCTGGCACAATTTCTCTTTTAAAGATAAGAATACTAAAGATCAGATAGGTCATTTCAATGTCCCAAGCTATAATACCAATTAGTAGTGGACCATAGCTAGACATCTAGCTTGTGGACCCCCAAGTAAGCATTCTTTTCACTAGACCATGTACACAAATAATCTTGACACTATGAAGTGGTGGAGAGCTGCTATAATTTAATGCAGATGGGGATATACACAAATCACTAAGGAAAGTTTTTAATACAATGGCTAGTATGCTCTCAAGGTTAGTAAATATAATATACATGAGATTCTTTACAAACTTATCAATGTAAAAAATATAATTTCAATCTAAAGCACACTACCTCTTATGTATTTATAGCTGCAATTAGACTAACATGGCTCTAGGGGACTCCCAGAGGGGAGAGAGCTAGAGAAAGTGAGCAACACAGGCTAGGTATAAACGCTTCCAAATCTCTAACTACCTCTGCACCAACATATGTACAAAACAGAGCCCTGCTAAGGATCAAAGAACTGAACTGAGATGTGAACAGCTGTCTAAGACAAAGAATTTGCAATGTAAGTCTAATCAAGTTAATTGCCTAAAAAGTCACCACTCCTTAGAGGAATATAACAAGAAGTACTCACACAATATTAGCAATGTCCAGAACACAATTAAAAAAATAAAATAAAATAACTCAACTTATCAGAAAACTGTGGCCCAATCTTAAGAAAATAGACAATCAAAGTACACAAAAACAGAGATGATCCAGATGTTGGAATTAGCATACAAGGTTTTTAAGGCATATTTAAAAGTGCAAAGAAAACCCTGCTTACAAGGAATAAAAACAGGATAGTTCAGGGGAAAAAAAAGCAAAAACCAACCAACCAACCAAACAACAAAAAGTGATATGAGAGAACCAACCTGAAATTCTAGAAGTGAAAAATGTATGAAGTGAAAAATCCACTGAATAGACTTAACAGCAAAATGGAGATAAAGGAAAGTCAGTGAACTTGAGGTAAGATCAATAGAAATTATCCACTCTAAACAAGAGAGAGACAAAAAAATTTTAATGAACAGTATCAGGGACATGTAGAACAATATCAAAAGACCTAATATATGTGCGATTAAAGTTTAAGAAGGACAGAGAGAGCAAATGGGATAGAAAAAATATTTCAGGAAATAACAAAATAACAGTTTCCCAAGTTTGGCGAAAGGCACAAATTTGCAGATTCATAAAGCTCAGAGAATCCTAGGCAAGATAAATATAAAGAAAACCACACTGAAGCACAGACATATATAGTAGTCAATAATCAAACTGCTAAAAACCAACGATAAGGAGAAAATCCTGAGAGCAGCAAGAGAAAAAAAGAAACATTAAATACAGGGAAAGGATTCAAATTACTACTGACTTCTCATCAGAAATTAAGGTAACCAGAAAACAGTAGAATAATCTTTAAAAAACTGAAAGATAAAAAACTGTTAACCTAGAATTCCAGCAAAAATAACCTTAAAATGAAGACAGAATAAAGACATTTGCTGATTAAACAAACAAGCAAAATCAACTAAGAGAAACTAAGAGACTGTATCACCAGTTGACTTGCATTACAAGAAATGCTAAAGGAAGTTCCTCAAGCGGAAGAGAAATAATATCAGATGGAAATTCGAATTTTTCAGAAAGAAATGAAGAACACTGGAAATGGTAACTTTCTCAAGAAATAGACTTTTTCTTTTATCTAAAATACATACCTCTAAAAAAATAAAATGCATAGGTCTGTTTAAAGCAAAAATTACAATATTTTGAGGAGTTACAGTGTATCTGTTCTAAAAACAGGATCATCTACTGTTCCAGCAACTCTCTAGTTTACAAATTCTGCCCAATCCTGTCTATGGCCAAGCTACCCTGAACAAGCCCGATCCCGTCTGATCTCGGAAGCAAAGCAGGTTTGGGCCTGGTTAGTACTTGGATGGGAGACCACCTAGGAAAATCAGGTGCTATAGGGGTAAAAAATTTCAAAAAAGAAAAAACCAAAACAAAAACAAACAAAAAAGCCAACCCCAAAAACCAAATTCTGCCTAATCCCTACCAAGATCTGATGACTACCTCTAGTCTCACAAACTCTTTTAAGTACCTTTCCTTAACCTTTTTTTTGAGGCTCCCTTGCTGCAGCAAATAAATGTAACTTTGTCTACTAATTAGGTATCTTACTGGTGAGTTTTTATTTCTGGGCTTTAACATACAAGATGAATGAATCAGTTTCTCCAAAAATTCAATAGCATGAGAGACAAAAAAGAAAAGAGCCGGACAGCTATAGAATAAGAGACTTAAAAGACAACAAATATAATGTGTAGGTCCCGAATTGAACGATTTGCCCTACTCTAAAATGGGATGTTTTTACATAGTAAGAATCCACATTAACTTGAATTTAGCACTAACTTAATTAACTAATATCCTCTATCAAGCCTACCTTCTAAGAAAGAGGGAGGCTGAAGATCGTATCACTGCAGAGGGGACAAAATTATGGAAGAGAATACTTTCTAATTCAGTAAGACTGTAAACTTGCTGACTATTATATTCACATTGTGGTTTTCTGCGCAGAAGAATGAGAATAGGGTGGGATTTGGTCTCTCAGAACTACTTATATCCTTATAGATACATATTTTCTACCCAAGAGAACTTATCTTAATATGTACTTAAAAATAAGACTCATTTTAAAATCACCTATTCTGTGCTCCAGTTAATAATGGAGATTTCTAAGCTCTAATGCCAATAATACACAAACTTTTAAAAATTATTTTCCTCAACTGTATTATATGTATTCCAGAGACAAAAGTCATTTTAAAATAATGTGGAAAGAAGTGTCCCAGTGGGGACTGACATGCAACAGTGAAGGCAAGCTATCAGCTTTTCAAAACCAGACAATGGGAGGACTGTCAATGTATACAGAAGATGTGCAACAAACTAATATACCATCTACAGGAATAGATTCTATAGCACATTCCAATGATATTCCTGAGCTATCCAGAGATTAATTACATTTCCTGTTTTAGAAGTCAGAAATGTGTAACTTAAGATAACAGTAACAACAATAATGAATAATGATAAATTACTGCAGCCACGAAAACATACTAGGCACTTCATTAATATAATCCTTTCAATCCCTGTATGTATCCTGATGTGGTGATTTTTTTTTCACGTTATTTTTCAATGGGAGAACTGAGGTATAGAGATTTGAATCAATGTGTCCAAGTAAATTAGAGCTAGTAAATAACATAGCTAAAATTCAAAAAGGTTTATCTAATACCAATACCATCTGATATTGCATCCCAATGAAAATGTCAACATTAATAAACGGATGCCAAACTGGTAAATTACAAAACGTAAATAGCAGTCTCTACTACCCAGAAATTTTCCTATCCTAAACTGATCCGTTCTTCTAAAGTTCAAGATAGCAAAGGTTTTGATGTTAACATATGAGGCAATACTTCTTTTTAAACATGCATAATAAAAATATTAATGATTCCTTTATTTAGTCAGCATACATAGAATTCACTGTGACCAGGCACCACATAAGCAAATTACTCGACTCTAATATTCCAAGATTTAGCATTTTCCTTTGCTTATCCCTCTTGGATCTTCTGGTTTCTCTTCTCAACCTACCAACACATTAAAAAAAAAAAGCAATTTTCTACGTATTTTATTTCCAGTTACCTGACTTATTTAAATTGAATGAGTTTCATTTCTGATCAGTGTTATCCTTCTCCTTTCTACCCTTCAACCATCATTACCAAATAATTTTCTGGCAATCAAGTACATACAATCTGTTACATTTCCATGTCCCAAAATGTAAGTGTGAAATTGACAATAATGTAGACTGCTACTGCACTTCTAACCACCGCCCCCCCCTCGCCAAAAAAAGGCACAAAGTACTATCATCACCCAGATTTCTACAGAATATGCCTATAGGGAAATTCTGAGAGTTCATATGTGTATGCTTGATACTTAGATTAACTGGAAATTCTTGCAATGAGAACAATTTATTTAGAGTTTATAGCTCTCACTGTATTTCTTAGCATAATTAGGATGATTTTATGATGAATTATTAAATTTCTCTCTCCTGTCACAAGGAAGCAACTCGGCAGAACCACACCTGCTCTCCTGAGCAAGGAGATTTTACAATAAAGAAATGTAGTTTAAAAATGAAGATTTTTCTATCAGTTTTGGCCAGCTTCAGAAAGTAAAATATTTAATAACATCTGTAAGGACCTTAAACTGTCATCTGGAAACTATGCAACTATAAATTCTGCAATTACTTCAAAAATTCAGAAAAGGAGAAAATATTAAACTAATGGCCAAGGAACTCATCAAAATACACTATCATAAAATTGTTAAAAGGGAATCAACAAAGTGGATTCTCTTTAGATTGCTCTTCTGCATTCTACACAGTAACAGCAGGCTTGGCAAACTTCAAACATTATAAGCTTAAAAAAAACAAACACCCAAACCTTAGTTGTCCAATGGGGTAAGTGGTAGTATTAAACAATATTCAAAATAAAAACTAGTTTATGTCTGTTCTAAATGCAGAAAAATGTAATGGGTGGTAGAGGTGGGGGAGAGATCTTCAAGAAAATGCCCAAATAGGACCTAAGTCCCCACCCCTTCCAAATAGTGATTCTCCTTCACAGAGAACAGATAAGAGTAGCAGACTGGCCACAGTTCTGGAGCATTAATGACCAAGAGTGCTATGGCTTCTTCCTATCTTTACTGAAGGAAATCCCCTTAGTGTAGAAAAATCACTTTAACTTTTTTTTTTGCTTTTTTTGATATATACATATCAGTTAGAAATTTGCCCCGTGATATTCCACATAAAGAAAAATGATGTAATTTGATTTCAACATAGTTCACAATTTCAAGGACATAAAGAGGCCAACATACTCCTGTCCCTTTCAGGAAAAGTCACCAAGTACAAGGTGACAACTCTTATCTTCAATTCTGAAATTTGAAAATACAAATATTTTTTTAAGCTCGTGGTAAACTCATTTGGCAGCAAAACTTGCCATGCACCAACTTGAGATTTCACGTGACTCTTCATGTGATACATTGCAGAAATACTAAGGTGTTTAACTAGAAGAGGTTGCCCAGAACCCCAAAAGGGGGGTTTAATGTTTCTGCAATGTATTTCTTCCCCCAAATCTGAAAAATTCCAAATGTCAAAACAGTTCTGACTCCAAGAATTACAAATAAAGAATTGCAGACTTGTACCCCCTGTCATTTGCTTCCTGGTCATTGTATACTAGTATGGTTTCATTCATAACCATTTGAATGACTGAAGACTCCTATGTTCAAGTACAGTGTTGGAAGCTGTGCAGATAGCACTGATTGTAAGTGATAAAGATTGTAAGTGATGAGGTATAAACGCAATATAAAAGCCTTTGATTTCTGACTGTGTAGGGGAGACAGCACCAATTTGGAGACATCTTAAGACAATTTCAAATGAGTTAAAAAATGATAAAATCTAAAAATTTTTATATTTTTAATGAACTCAGTGATACCAATAACCTAGTGATAGCAATGCTAAAAATTACTCATTATAAACTGAAGAGCTATTATTCTTCATTCATTTCCTACACTATGTAGCCAGTCCATATTGGTCTGCAATTAAGTAACCTCAGAAATTAAAGCTATTGATATGATCATTTGGATGTGCTACTTCAATTTTAAAAATTCTTTTGTTGGTACATAGGAAGATCCTCTAATATGCTCCTTTTCACCAGAATATAGGTTCTATGAGGACAGGAATTTGTCAATTTTTGTTTGTTTCAAAGTATCAGCTATTTTTCGATTTATAGTACTGATTTCCAATTGAGTTGGTTTTAAAGAAAAATTCTACATGTTGAACTTCTTTACTGATTCATTTAAATGTAAATTATAACACTTATGGGGCAAATTCTCTTTTTCCTCTTTCCTTCTAGTTCCTCTCTTTAAGAAGCCAACTTTTTTTTTGGATAGATGAATCTACACTTGATTCCTCCAATTCTTAACCTCCCATTAACTTCTCTTACCTCCCAAAATTTGGTTTTCCATTCCCACTACTCCAAAGTACTTATCTAGGTTACAGAATGACCTCTTTGTTGCTAATTCCAGGGGCCATCTCATTTATCTGACACTGCTCTAGCATTTGGTACTGCAAACCCCCTTCTTAAAGTTCTTGCTTCTCAACTTACAGGGACACCAAGTTCATCTGTTTTTTTTTCTGTCTCTTTTCCTTTGTCCACCTAACATTGACTATCCTGTAGAGTTTAATCTTTGCTCATGGATTTTTGTCTGTTTTGTTCATTGCCACATTCTCAACACAGAAAGCTCTTAATACATACTTGTTAACTGAACAATAGTCCTTATCTTTTCTCCATGTTCCCTCTGGAAGACTATCTGTACCCCACACCTTCAACTAACATTTTTAAGAATGACTTCTATTCCAGCCCAATCTACTCTACAGAGGTCCAAATCCTTATGTCTAAATGCCTACAGGAAACCTCCCTGTGGATGTCCCAAAGGCCCTCTGAACCAGGGAAGTCCAAATTGGAACTTACCATTTCTTCCTCTCCTCAAACCAGCTCTTCCCCTAAGGTATTACCTGTAAAGCCAGCCAAATGAAAATTTCCTTCTCATTCCCAGTCGGTCTCCAAATTGTATTAACCTTCCCAGTTAATAGGAGACAGAATCAAATCTGCTCCTCATCCAATTCTCCATGACATTGTATATGGGAGAAGGTAGGGGGAAAGATCCATTGGGAAAGATCCATTAGGAAAGATCCCATGAGATAACTTTCATTTTAGAAGGCAAATTGTTTTTGACTTCTCTAGTAAGATTTCTCAGAAGGTCTACTTTATCTCTAGACTATAAAAACTTTCACAACTTGCCTCTAAAAATATAAATTATATATGTATATACTGTTAACTAGTAGGGCTCCACTGCATTCCACCCATGCAGCGCAAAAGATCCTTTAAATATCTGTAAAACTGCCCACAGAGAAACCCAGGCCTTAAATTAAAAGCACATTCCACTATAATATTATAATACATATAATATAATACTATATGCAATATTATTCCATACTTTCCAAATTTCCTAAGTTTTTAAAATAGAAATTTTGTCTCAATGTCCACTATATCAACAATCTGTCTTCATATATTATCCTATAATAGAAAAGAGTTCTTCAGTAGCAGTCCCTCTAGTTACCGAATAAAAGCAAATTCTAAAGAACATTTCTACTACTAAACCCTTAATCGCCTGTATTTATATCCTGCTAAGCCCACCCTGTCTTGTCTTAGTTTCCCTCCTACACCCCTTGGTTCATGGCTCATCTGCTTGGCAACAGGATTTACCTTTCTTCATGAACTCTGGCATCTCGTTCATTGAACAAATATCATTATGGGGTTTTTTTAGTCTAGTGACAAAACCCATTAATACCCATTTTTATGATACCAAAGAAGAGACAAAACTTTAAATTTCAAACCTATACCATAACCCTCACCACTTTACTTAATATATGCCTTATGGTAAAGAAATAGCTCTAGTGCTTCTAATTACCCACTGAATGCTTCCTTATTCATTTTGTGATAACGTTTGTATTTGTGCAAAAGAGTCTCTTTGGTAAAGTAATAAAAAATGAAAAATTTTGTGCAGGACAAACAGGAAAATGGAACTAAAAAAAAATGATGAGGCTGGAGCCATAATTGATCCTCATATTAAGAAGTGCTTCACAAGAGTATTTACAAAGAAAATGAAGAAGTATAATAAGGTTAACAGAAAGAGCAGTATGGTCATGGTCTTTTTCTACTTTTTTACTTTACCTCCTATTCTTTGGAAATGATAAAGGATAGAGGATTACAGGCAATGTCTATGTACAGTGGGGTGATGTATACCTTAAGCTGCAAACAAGACACTGTAGTCTGAGAGATCTAAGTTCCTATATCCAGGCAGAGATGAAAAGTCTAAGTGTTTTAGCAATGTTACAAACACAATACTACTGGAAAAGAGGAAGTGCAACTAAGCGGGTCTGGGGCACACAGAAAAAAGTGGGTCTGGAGGCTGAATCTTGAAGGACAGTAGGAAAGGAGAAAAAGGTCATTCCCCACATGAAAAGCGGGGAAAGGGCATTAAAGCAATGAGATCAGCATGTGTAAAAACTCAGAGACATAAAAGAATTTAGGGAATTCCAAGTTGTTTGAGTAGAGTACAGGGTGCATATAGAAGACTGAGTTGAAATAAGAGGGAACATGAGACTCATGAAGCTAAAGCATGAAAGATCTTGTATGAGAACACTGAATACTTAAGTTCTTGATCATGGCTACATATCCAGAACCTAGGACAGTGCCTGCCACTTACTAGGTTCCAAGTCTAAAACTAAATTTAAAAGAGGGTGTGCAGACTTTTAATGATTATTCCTATTTCTCCCTACACAGAACTCCCTATAATGGTATTCTGACTTCTTTACCAAGTAATACCACAGCAGCCTTGTCTCACCTATTAACCTCTACTTCTAGGAACCCCTGAGCTATCTATCATCAACTGCATCAAGATAGCACTATCAGGTGCCATCCTGTCTTCATCCATGTTAACTCGATGAGTAGCTTGAAAAAACCTCCCTATTGAGATGAAAAAAAAAAAAATAGCCAGTTCCTTTGACGACATTGCAAGAGGAAACTGGACCCTCGAGGTGGTTACTTCGACTTATAAAAACAAGTCTAATTATTGAGTGTGCTGTATGCCTTCATTCATACCACTTTGTTCTCCCTCTCAGAGTATTTGTTCCTCAGCTTGCTCAGTTAAGTATATGGGCTGGATATGTACTGCCAATGCTCACAGTACAGCTTTGAAAGTGGACTTTCTAATTAATTAGTCATTTAGTAAACCACATTCTAAGTTTTAAAGAAAACTTGGAAGTGGTGGCCTCCACAGAAATTTATGAAGTAGCCCCTAGTCACATAGTACAACATTCCATTAGAAGTTCCTGTCATCCATTGTCCTGATAAAAAAGATAATTCAGGGAAGGATTCGCAAGGTAACTTTTCAGGTGGAAGTGAACTCTGCCTAGCCTGATCGATTCGTGAGTTAGGCATAAAGTCAAGTTAAATGTGAATCTCCACCAGGTCTCCCCTTCTCATTAGCTAACCTATTCTATAACCTCAGGATTCCATATGTCCTCAGGCCAAGGCAGCCCATACCATCTTTTTGGTTATCTGTTCGCTGGGAAAGACTTATTAGCTTGGCTACAAATAGCAAAAGCTTGCTTTAATCCATTGCTTCCTCTCCTGATTTTATTTTTGAAGAGAATGCTTTGAAAGTTTGCACTTTATTGTAGGCATTGAAATGTCTCTTCCAATGTCCACTTGTGACATGCATATACTAAGATAAAATATTTAGGCTATAAGTTTAATAAGCCTGGAAGTTTGCTGAAATTAATATGCCAAAGTCCTTTTGTTCCATCATCTTCCCATGCTAGGATTCTCAGACTAAAATAGAAAAGGAGAGAAATACAACAAGGAAGCCCTCAAAATCTTCAGTGAGATCAGCTATATTACCAATAACTAATTCTTAAACTAGCTCTAGGTTAGCCATGACTTACAGCTAGTTAAGGATACATTAAGTAGTACAAAATTCAGTCTAAATACATGTGGGCAATAAACAGAAAATAATGTTCAAATTAAGGCATAGGCATTATAAATACACAATGTGTCATCATGTACTCTCTTAGGTGGTCTCAGATACAATGAGCACTGTAGATCACTTGGAAATAAACAATCACCACAGAGTTGAGTTAACCTCTAACAATCCAGCAGCAGGGAAAACTGATAGAGCTAAGAAGGTTTAGGAAAGATGGTTAAGTAACTAGTCTTCGTGTCAGAATTCCAGAAGCAATTGGAGCTAAACTATCTAAAGTGCAGAAGGACGTGATGGCATAGCAACAGGGAAATATTGACTGGCCATAGATCAAATACTTTGAAGCAAGGAAGGCAACAAATCTGATTTGGGTGATGGAGTTTAGGGTGAACCATAACAGATCCATAGGGTATGGACTAGAAAAGTGGCTCTCAAACTAACTGGCATGAGAATGATGTGGATGGTTTGACGGTCCCCTATTCCCCAGTTTCTGATTCAACAGGACTGGGATAAAGCCCAATAATTTACATTGCTAATAAGTTCCATGGACATGCTGTGGATTCAAGAAACCCCATTTTCAGAATCACTGGGCCAGAGTACTAGATCAAGGTTCTTGGATTCTTAAGTCCCAGAGCCCCAGCCAAATGAGGTGAGAAAGGCTCCATAAAAGTGGCATGTGGCATGGGCACAATAAAGGTGGAAGGGCAACATTTAGAATCAAAGAAAAAGAACTAAGGCACATAGAGAATGAATCAACTATACTGTAGTAGTAACAATAATAGCTAACACTGTATGCCAGCACAGTGCTTTATATGCATTATTTTTCTTCATTTTCAAAACAATCCAGAGACAGGTACTATGATTATCCACATTTTTCAGATGAGGATGCTGAGACTTAAGACATTAGGAAATCTGCCCCAAGTGACTGACCTAATAATGTGCGGAAGACTGAAATCTTTGGCTTACTGTTCCATCCCCCAGGATCAACACAAGTAGGTCTCCTCCTCCTACAGATGCTGTCTGTATCAACACTTTTTTTGATCAAAATCACACTTTTAATACCAATTCTAAATCTGTTTTTCCACAGTAGGATATTAATTTAGGTTAACTCCGGAGTTCACAGACAATCCTATAAAACAAATCTAAATACAGTTGAGGAGGTAAACTGAAGCCTACGTTTGCTTGTTTATCTCTTTCCAGTCTGTAGACACCTAAAAATGCAAAAGAAACTCTTACCGCAGTTTTCAATCACTTAATTTTGCAACAGGAATAGCCTTACTCCATTTTTTCCCCTCTCCATTAATCTCAAAGAACTGTAAGGATGAGGTGAAAATAGGTAAAGCGCTATTGCAATAAGACTCAGTGAAATTAACTATTATATTACCAGTACATGCAAGCGTACTGTAGGATCCTGAGCTCAATAGAGGGGTGGAGACTGGAGACCTAAGTTTGGGAGTTATCACCTTATTAGAGGTAGATCACTTTGTGGAAGGATAAAGAATGACAGAGGAAGAGCAACATATACTGAAGATCAGAGTGCCCAAGAGTAAACATTATTTATGGGAAATGTGTGAAAAAGAAACGACTAATGAAATTTTAAAGAAGCAGTCACAGAGAAATTACGCCGGAAAGAGGTACAGGAGTAGATCTTCTATTTGTCAACTAACTACAGTTCATTAATCCCACTCCCATGGCCTCGGGGTCCAGGCACTAAGGGGCTTTGGGAAGCCCAAACGACTCGAGAGGGTCTACGTGATCCTGGGCCGAGCACACTGCACAAGAAAGGAGAACCACCAACGGTTCTGGATTTCAGCAACAAAGACACTGTGTAGACAGTATGAGGAACCTCACTAGGAAGCTAGGTCGGTCCGCGCAGGCGGGCATGGAGTTCCCAGCCGCCCCTTCCCCATCCGCTCAGACTCCTCCGCCCGACCGGCATTCACACTCCAACCTCGCGGGCCGACGCGCGGCGGGAAGAGAGTCGCGCCCACCCTGGCGCCGACTACGGCCGAACCCGCGAGCCCGCACCCGCTTCTGGGTCCCCTTCACTTCCCACCGGGTCCGACAACCCACCACCCTCACTGGTTCGCTGCCTGCGGCGAGTCTACGGAGTTGGGTAATTACCTGGAGCTCCACCGCGCCGCCATTACACCGGAAGCACGTCACTTCCCTTTCCCGCCCCTGGCAATAGGAAGGAGTTACGTGAAATACATAAAAACCTTGTGCAACATTGGCTTTGATATGTTATCCTGTTAACTTATTTTAAAAAAAAACATATTGTAATACCAAATTCAGAGAAGTCGATCCGGCCACGCTTTCTCCTTCCTAAAACGGCGACAAAAGAACTTGATAAAAACTACGAAGTCCAGCATCCACCGCCTGTGAAGGTGGAAGTGACGCAAAGCGATTGTAGTTTAGGCTAATAAGGCCGCAGTGTATGTCGGGAATTGTAGTGCTGGATAAGCACAGAGAGTATATTCAGGAAGCTCTCCGAAAACCTAGTAATGTCTATAAGGTGTAGCAAAACCTATTTTAAAACTATTTCTTTGCAGATGCAAAAAGTAGACCATAGTGTTCATTTCACGTGAAAACCTTAAAAAGAGTAGACACCTTTTTCAGATTTTACGATAATTAGACCAAGAACCGATTACAAGCAAAACTATTACCAAGTATTAAGTGCCTACTAAATTCCAAGATTTCAAGCCTAACTGAATAGGAGAGTATTGGACCATAACCAGAGTGAAACAATGAGAAGCTAATTCTGTAGAGAAGATAATGCTTCTATTTTAGGTTAAGGTACAGACTGGCGAGACATCGAGGAGAAGATTGCCTGGACGACTTGGAAATAGCGGTCTGTACAAAGATCAGAGGTAAAACAAAACAAAACAAAACAAAAATACCGCGTTTTCTTAAGCTTTACTTTTCAATAGTAGGAAAACCTAAAATTTCGCCTACTTCTTACTTTTATGGGATCCAACTTTCCCTAAAACAACTGTTTCTTCATGTTCCCCAATCTTGTGTAAACCAGGCCTGTTTCTCCAGACACTTCTCTATTACAGTTTTATTATGCTACTAACCCTTAACTAGAAGCAGAAGAATATAATGCCTACGGAAAAAGACACTCGAGACCGACTTCTTATGTTTAAGTCATGAATTTATTGATACGCTTATGGACGATTGACCTTGGAGCAAGTTATTTCACACTGTTGCGCCCATTTCCTTATGTGTTAGATAGAAGTAATAGTAGTATCCACCCCCACAGAATAGTTTTAAGAATTGAATTAGTTAATACACTTGATGCTTTTGAGATAATTTCTGCTATATAGTATTATCTACCCTTTTTTCATATTTAAGATATTCAGCTATAGTGCATTTTGGTCTCCTGAAATATTTAAGTGAATTGATTTCATTTGTACCAATAGAGGATACAGGAGATGAATCTGGTAAACATTTGTGTGCATATCTGAAAAAAGCCAGTGCCACCACTACAATTATCAGTAGAAATAGGAAAGTTCGAGTTGAACCTAGGGAGCTTGATGGAGCTGGAAAAGGTGAGGTTTGTCATTTGGGTCCTTCAGAAAGCAAACAGTGAGAGTTAAGAATGTAAAAAAGGTATAAGGAATAGGGAGGAAACCGGATGGGACAGAGGTAAGAGTCCCACACTGGGATAAAGTAGGAGGCCCTTGTAATACAGTCTTGCTCAGTCATTGGCTGGAGCCAACCCAAGAAGAGTATGGCCTCAACTCAAAGCCGGAGTTGGTCTTGAAAGTGTTAACAGCTGAAGGTTGTCACTTTAGGACACTCCTCACAGCTATGCTAAAAGTGTTTTCTTGAAGTATCAGCAGCACGCACATCTGTGTGTCACAGTCCACCCCTTGCACTATGTAGATCCATTCTCTCTACACAATCAGGGAACAGTTCCTCCAGGGTTCCAGTGAGCCTCTCTTCCTGAAGAGAAACGAGAAGAGAAGTTAGTGGACAAACTGCAGTGCCCATCTTTGCAGCTGGTCTTGAGCCACAACTGAACTCATTGCCTCTCTTTTTTACTATCCATTCTAAATTTCTCTCACTCAACTAACACCTCTGCCAGTCTTAATGATTAAACAGGTGGTGTGAAAACCCTAATTCCTGAGAAATTTGAGCCCCTGGTAATAATCTCTTTCT
Organism: Pteropus medius; assembly: GCF_902729225.1. Taxonomy (NCBI): domain Eukaryota; kingdom Metazoa; phylum Chordata; class Mammalia; order Chiroptera; family Pteropodidae; genus Pteropus; species Pteropus medius. The sequence continues at coordinate 38,342,659 of NW_024354875.1, forward strand.
CAGGCAAGTGTTGCCGCACTTGTCCATTTACAGTTACGATTGGCCAAGGAAGTACTAAGAGGTGCCCAAGTGGATCACCTGAGTACTAACACATATACTTACTTGCCCACATTGTGTAACATCAAGCCTACCTCCTCCTGCTGATCAGGGTTAACTTCTCCTGCTAAGACATTAACTCCTCTTCTTGCCTACTTGTCCCTGAACTTAAGAAGACCAAAGTGCCTATGCAGCAGATGAAGCTTAGTTCGATGGGAGTCTTGCTATGTCTCCTAGCAAGAATGGGAACTAGGACCTTTGGGGGGTAGGACCTCTAATTCACAAAGCTCAGAGTTGCAGGAATGGGAGACACTATGTCCCCTAGTAGGTCATTAAGATTGATAGTAAATTGGGCTATTCCTGTTTTAATCCCTTGTTTCCTGGCCCCAAGGATTGTTACTATTAGGGACTCTGAGCCATCTCAAGATCTGCTGCATCCTAGGGACCAGCACCTCATTCTTGCTGAGTATTATATCTTAGCAGGTGCTTGAACTTCACCTGTAGCAGGCCATTCCAGTGCTCTATTATGCCAGTGGAAACTGTGATACAACCAGTGGAACCTGTGGTCACAGGTACCCTCCTGCAGCCACCTTTGCTGTGAAGTGGTTTCCCTAATTGGATGCTATATTATATTATATGTCTGTGGATCAGGCATTTTGTAAGTCCCCAGATAGTGGTGGTGGATGAAGATTGGTAGGTAAGAAATGCAAATGCATACCCCAAATAAGTAATCCATTTCCATGAGATGGAACTGCTGCCCATTTCAGGAAAGAAAGGTCCCACTGTAGTTAACTTGCCACCAGACGACTCCTTGAGCTCCTCAAGGAATAATGACATATCAGGAGCTCAGTATTGGTGTGTCTTGCCGTCAGGCTGAACTTTCAGATGAGGCAGTAGATAGGTCAGCTGCCATCAGTGGGCTCAGTGCTGATGGACCTATGCTTAAACTCCATTTTTGTCAGTAATTCAAGCGTTCATTGTGCCATGGCCACTAGCAAAGATAGGCTAACATCAACCAGCTGAGTAATTTTGTCCACTTGGTTGTTTAGTTCTTCTTACATAATGTACACTTTCTGGTGGACATTGATATATGATAAAAAAATCTTCACATTGTTTGCCCACTTTTCATACCAACATGTAGTATATCCACATTACCTATAACTTCCCTTAGACCTTCTTGTCTGCAATCTTTTAAATCTCTTTTCAGACCTCTGACCAGCCAGCCAGGATATTTAATAGGCCCGTTAGCCTATTTATGTTCTAACATCAGGCTACTTTTCCTTCTACACAAAGTAGATGACCAAATGCACCACCTGAAGCTCTGCCCATTAGGAAGATAGTCAGTCTCCTCTGTTTTCAAGGATACTTCTGAGTAAGGCTATCTGTCAATCTGTTGTCTGGTTTCAACTTTCATCCACATACGTAGCCAACTCATCTGCAAACTAAGCTTGGCCATTTTTAATTCCTTCAGTTTGTTGTCTAGACAGCACTCCTACCCTACATGGCCATCAGTGTGAGCTGAGAGAGGGGTATTGGTGCAACTGTAGTGGTGACATCAAGGCCTGAGCTGCCTGCTCATATAGATTGTGCCCTCTGATCTTTGTGCTTCATCCCAAATGTAATACTTTCATCTTATGATGAATTGCACCTAGGTCCTCCAGAACTTATGACATGATGGGTTCAACAAGACACATTTCATTTTGTGTCACTAGTGTTTCATGATCAAGCATTCTTTCTTTACCAGTAGCATGCCAACAGCTAATTTTTAAAAGACATGCAGCTTTGCCCAGAACCCCAGGGACCATAATCGGGATTTTCTTAAGATTTCCATAATCTCCGTACTGCATCTTTTTCTGAAACTAACAACTCTAACATCATAGAATCTGCCAGATTCTATAGCCCAGATGTCAAGGCGCTTACATCACTGTTCAGACCTGCTGCCGTGCTCTTTCCTTTGCCAGGTTGTAAAAGTAGCAACTTTTTATGTCACCCGGTGTATGGGCCAGGAAAATGTTCCGAGGTGTAGAGCATGTTGCTTACAGAACCCAAAGCAGCCTCCTAAGCACTGTGCTTTCTCCTTTCTTATAAGCGATGCAAGATGCAGCAATTTGGCTTTTACTTTGAAGAGGATGTTCTAGCCCTGCCCTGAACACTGGGCCCTTAAAACCATTAATGCAGGGGCAGGTTCCTGATTCTTTGTAGGCTTAATAACCTCCAACAAGCTAGCTACCTCTTGCTCAACCTGTTTGATCAGCATAATGTCATTGATATAGTGGATCAATATGATACTCTGTAGGATTTCCAGATGATTCAGATCTCTTTGGATCATATGAGAGAAACACATAGTGTTAACAGCCCTGGAGCTAAAGTGTCGATGCACATTGTTGTTTGTTTATTTCATGTAGAAAGCAACTATTTTTAATTGTCTTTTTTGATTGGGATAGAAAAGAATGCACTCTATAAATAAATGGCTACATGACATGTACCTGAGGCTATCCTGCTTTAGCAATGGTACTATGCATGGCATGGCGCTGCATTTGGGGCGACTACTTGGTTGAACTTGTGATAGTTTACAATCATTCTGCTAATTCATCTGGTTTGAAATTGAGATGTGATGGGAACTGTTGTTCCTGCATCCTGTATATATTTCAAGGTTTCATTGATTTCCACCATTCCTATGGCATTGTGATAATTGTTTCAGATTTACTCTCTTGGCCAGGAGAAGCAATTTCAAAGACTTCTACTTGGCCTTCTTCATTATGCTAGTTCTTAGTCTACAGGCAAAAGACAATATATGGAAATTATTGCAACTGTGAAGTATGTCAATCTGAATTATACACTTGGGACCCCTGAGTCCATCTCTGAACCTGGTGAACCCATTGTGAGCCAGACTCTGGCTATAACTCCATTTATTACCTGGCCTTTTTGTGCTTCCATTCCAATAGGAGATCCATGATGTTGTTTTAGTTTTCAGGTATTACTGTCAACTCTGACCCTATATTTAATAGTCCTCAAAATGTGGTTATTCTCCTTTCCTCAGTGTACGGTCATTTACATAAGTGCAAGTGGGCAAGGGCCAGAGAAAGCATTACAGTATATATTTGACATGATGTTTGCAGAGTGCTTCTTCCTGAGATTCAGCTAAGTCTTCAGTCAATGGTTTGAAAACTGGTACAGGTCTAGGAACTGGGCAAGAGATTGTAACTTTTTATTGTGGCAACCCCCTTTAGCCTCCTGTTTATCCATTTTTTCTTTTAATTATGTATTTTAAGCAACACTCTCATTGGCTTCTTATATATTTTGCTCCTAGTGGCACCATATTCTATTAACCATGTTTAAACTCCCTCTTGGCTGCTACTCTGACATTCTGGTCATTATAATTGTGATCCCCTAGCTTCAGAGGCTTTAGTGTTGCCTAAGCTTCTATTGCTTCAGGGCCCCATCATCCTCACTGCTACTAATGAGCTAAGTTTTGAGGCAGCCTCTTCTATAGTCAACCCTACCCGTAAAGGGGAGCCAGCACTGGGCATCTTTGCCATGCTGGTGACCTTTTTACTTGCACATTCCTGGTGGCCTTGGTGAATGATAGGTCCTCAGAGGCCTTCTATGGAAAATAATTGTCTGGTAGGTTTTCTGGCCTTACATAATATATTTACTCTAGCATGTCCATTTTCCTGGGCCTTTTATTTCCTTTCTCCATGATCTGCTATAGCAATTCAGGCATTTAATTTCCCCTAGCATGAGCCATTACTCTCTTGGTATCTAGGAGTCACCCTAGCAAGGAATTTGCCCCACCCCCTTAGATCCTTTCCAGAGTGTTTCAGCCTATTTTCTAAGAGAATGCCCCAAAGTCAACAAACTCCCTATCTAGTATTATGTTCCAGCACTCTCTGCCAGTGAAAAGTTTTAGCAATCGCACTACTATATTGTGCCAAGGACTAATTGTGTCCCATATACTACCTGGGATGGGCTCTTCTTTGCCACTCAAGCAGTGAGGGATAAAGTTTCAAAATCCCAACCTATTACTTGCTTTTTTGGGTCATTCCTGGTACCACTCTGTCAGTTGGGTCCTTTGAGAAGTGAACACTGAGATGAAGACAGTAGTATAAAAAGTTTACGGGGGAATAACACCTGTTAAAGGAAAAGGCAGGAAACAAGATTGAGCAGAAAGAATCAACAGACCACAATGCAGATCTGACAGAGTCTCTGAAAGCCCAACAGAGAGGTCCAGAATGAAGATTACTTACGAGAAAGTTCTTACATTGTGAGTAAAAGTCTAGGCCCTAGTAGCATGTCTTGCTTGATTATTGCAGGATCAAAAGCTGAGGCCATCCTGAAAGAGTTAATAGCTAGAGTTCAAGTCCTTTCTTGAAAAGGGATCTGAACATCTGAAGGATGCATTTCTATATTTTCCACAATAGATACTAAAACTAGAGAGATACTAGAAAAAGATTTGTTTGGTATACTGCGTGTTTCTTAATTACCTTGCCACTGTTATAAGAATTGCATGGGAAGAAGTGTCAGATCAGAGCCTTCCCTAGGTTAAATTCATATAAAAATTTCAGAGATTGTGGATTTTAAGGGAAGGCCCTGGAAATTTGTCACTGCCCTCACTGTCAATAACAGGTTCTTAGTCAATGAGAAACGTTGATTAGACTCTTATGAAATAGCTAATAGAGAAATTTCCTCTCTCTCATTCTGATATTATTGATACTGTAATAAATTGACCACAGCAATTCAGTCACATTATTAAGCTGGTTTATTTCCTTCTGAAGCTTGCCTGAGACTCTAGGCAACAGGCTAGTGATTGTGTCTTCAACAAAAAACAGCCTCAGAGTCCTGTGGAAAAGACTGCACTAGCTCCTCTGAACTATGGGTATTTCAAAGAAGTCTTTTTTTTTTTTTTTTTAACTGTGGAGTTGTATTCCATTTTATATATATACCACATCTTTATCCATTCATCTATGGATGGACACCTAGGTTGCTTCCATATCTTGGCTATTGCAAATAATGATGCAATGAATATAGGGATGCATATATCTTTTCGAATTAGTGTTTTCATTTTTTTGGGTAAGTACTCAGAAGTGAAATTGCTGGGTCTTACGCTAGTTCTATTTTTGATTTTTTGAGGAACCTCTATATTGTTTTCCATAGTGATGATACCAATTTACAGTCCCACCAACAGTGCAGGAGTGTTCTCTTTTCTCCACATTCTTGCCAACACTTGTTATTTTGTTGATTTTTTTGATAATAGGCAATTTAACAGGTGTGAGATAATATTTCAAATTGTGGTTTTGATTTGAATTTCCCTGCTGATGAGTGATGTTGAGCATCTTTTCATGTCTGTTGGCCATCTTTTTATTTATTTATTTATTTTTGAGAAATGTTTATTCAGGTCCTCTGTCCATTTTTTAATTGGATTTTTTTTTTTGATGTTGACTTGTATGAGTTTCTTATTACTTTGGTTATTAACCCCTATTGGATACATCATTTGCAGAAATCTTCTCCCATTCAATAGGTTGTCTCTTCATTTTGTTGATAGTTTCTTTCTCTGTGCAGAAGCGTTTTAGTTTGATGTAGTCCCATTTGCATAGAGACAGAAAACAAGCTGATGGTTGTTAGAGGGAAGGAGGTGGAAAGATGGGTAAAAAAGGTAAAGGGGAATAAAAGGGACAAGCTTCCAGTTATAAAATAAATAAGCCACAAGATTGTAGTGTATTTCGTAAGGAATGTAATCAATAATATCATAATAACTTTATATGGTGATAGATGGTTACTAGATTTATCATGGTGATCACATCATAAGTTATATAAACGTCAAATCACTATGTTGTATACCTGAAAGTGATATAATATTGTATGCCTACTATACTTTAATAGAAAAGTTTTAAAAAAGAATAGAGTCTTGGGTACAATCTTCTAAGATGTGTTTCTTAGGAAACTTTCAGACTGTACCAATGGACCAAGTCAGGATTTCCAGGAATCTCAAAAGCAGACATACTTCATCAAAGCTAATTGCTTCATCCAAGGCCCAATGAAATAAGAATAATTACAGTGGACTTAATAAACTATTGAGGGAAACTTTAATGTGATAATTTATTCAGGATATTTTGGGTATTATTTTAATGTTCTATTTTGTTTTGTTTTTGCTTTTTTTTTTTTGTAGATATATAAGGGAGCCCTTTCTTTTTCTTTTGAAGTTATTTCAATTCTTTAATTTAGTGCAATCTGCCTTTGGGATCTGATTCTCACTGATAACCTAAGAAACCTAAGAATTGAGAAACATTATTTTACTGAATCTTCTTACTCTCATAGCAAAAAGAATTTTTTTTAAATGAGAATAATTCTCATTTAATCATTTATTACAAGGGTTGACTTTATATGTAGAGACCAGGTCATGAATGAAATACTAGCCGTTGCCTTTAGCCTTGAAGGGCAGTCAGCTGAGTAATGACCATTTCTTTGGAGACCAGAGGACCTGGGAACACTACACTGATCTACAGTTCCTCACTCATCTCTTTTCATATAAAGCCCAGATCCCTTCTTAAAAAGGTAGTGAGGGAAGGATGGATTTGGCACACTAGAGGGTTTACCTAAATACTGAGCATTTGTTTGGAAATGTGTGAGGGTGATTAAGGTTGTCATCATGCCATGCTGCTGGCATTTTGTAGAAGAAGGAGGTAGGAATGAGGAGGGACCAGGGTATGCTAAATGTCTGCAGAGCTCTAGGAAGAATTGTCCCACTCAGCATGTCACTTGAGTTATAACAAGAAATACAGAAAGAGGTTATCTAAATCATACCATCCATTTGGGTTTAGAGGAGTGGCTTTTGTTTGTTTGTTTGTTTTTTGATATTTTTCTCCATATAACCTAGTGGGTAGGGTTCTTGAGGAAGATAAGATTAGTTTAAATCAAATAAAGAATTATCTTTACTACTCATATCCAACATCTCATGTGATTGGTCCTGTTACAGCTATGCTTAAAAACATAGTTAATCCAAATGCAAAGTAATTGGAGCCATATGTTTTTTAAAAGCTAAGAGTATAGATTCCTGGAAGGAACAAAAGGTGTTCTTTAATTGATTTTCTTTAAAATATGTTTTTATCCAGGGTGCCTAAATTTCAGATGATCATATTAGTCACACTAAAAAGCTAAGCTTTGACCGACTGTTGTGTGACTCAATTCATATCATATTTTGAATGTTTTAACAAGCCTCCAGTGCTTATGTAACCCACATGTAATGACTTAAAAGTGCTCTTGGAACTATTTCTGACAGCTCCTTCGAAAACACTTTAATTGGGGTGGCCAACAGTTTTTAACTGCCACAGGGGATGTTTTGATATGGGAGGCTGGTGGGAACAAAAACAAAAAACTCGCTAAAGAAGAGGGCTCTCTTGCACCACCCCCCACCGGTGTTTTTCTTTCTGATGATGTTTCCAGAGGCTGTTCTTTTCAGATAAATGTTAAGTTTCCAGAAGGCAAATAGTGCTTTTTTGTGTAAGGGAAAGTAGAAGTAGGAGAAAACAGATTGCAGGAGAAAGTGGAAATGAAGAGGAAAATGGAGTCTAAGGGTAAAGAAGAGCGAAAATGAGCTCAAAAGCAGTGAAAAAAGAGAAAGTAGAAAAAGGAAGAGAAATAAATGAAGTGGTAACAAGAATGGATATTTCTGAGTCGTAATCCAGCAGGAATTACAATAATGACCTTGTAGTGTAAGCAAGACAAGGAATCTTTTTTTTGGTACAAGAGGAGGAATTAATTATGGTATGTGTTATGTGCTAGCATCTCACCATTGGGAAAGAGGAAGAAGCGGATTAGGCTTGACTGCAAATGGTGGCCTCTGTGAGAGAACCTTGGAAAGCCAGTTCCAAATCCGAGGCAGCAGTAGAGCGTGCTGGCTAGAACATGATGTCCATGGAGTCAGGAATCAGGTACAGCTTAGCCAGGTCCTCTGGTTTAGGATCTCTTACAAGATTGCAAACAAGGTGCTGGTGAGGGCTTCAGTCATCTCAAGGCCCGACTGAGAGAGTCTCTTCCAAGTTCACTCACATAGTTGTTGGCAGGCCTCACGTCTTCTCTGGCAGTTGGCCAGAGTCATCAGTTCCCTGCCACTGACGTGGACCTCTCCCTAGGGCAGCTCACAATATGGCAGCTGGCTTTTATAAGAGGTAACAAATAAGAGAGAGTGAGAGAGGGCACAGCCTCATTTCAAAAGTGACATCTCATTATTTTTGCCCTATTCCTTTTGTTAGAATCAAATCACTAGGGTCATTCACACTTAGGGGGAGGGGCTGACCCAAGGGCATGAATATCAGGAAGTTATCTCAGGGGCTGCTTTAGGGTAAACCTCAGTTTCCTTCATTCTAAAATGAGGATAAATAATAACATTTGTAACATTTAACAATACAATAAACATTAAAGTTGTTTAAGGATGAACTAAGATGCTGTATGTAAAATACTGAACATAGTACCTTATACAGAATAATAATTTTGAAATATTGACCATTTTTTCTTCCTAGGGATTTTTTACCCTTTCCCTCATGCAAGCAGTTCGTTTCCTTAGCTCATTTCTCAGGAGAGAGATATGGCAGACCAGGAAGCTGAAGGCCTGCTGGTCTTCCTGGTTTGGTTTACAGAAGCCTAGATTCTTATGGAAACAGAAAGTTTGGGGGTGAAGCCCAGATATATGGGAAAAACAGTAGGGAAAAGGCTGGTCCAAGGAAGAAAGTGTGGACTGAGTGCTGAGCTGTCTTCTGCTTAAATCAGGCATTATATATTAAAAAGGTCTTTTCTAATTTTTTTGAGTAAGCAATTTGGTGAAAGTTATGGACATTTGAATAAATAATGCAGTGAAGGAAAATAGCCCAACTATGTTATGAAGAGGGAAAGTCTTTATAATCTCATTCAGTCCTGGAGCATGTGTTCTGTAATCCTTGGATTAAATAGAATGAAAGTATCCTGAAAAAGCAATAATGAGGATTTCACTGCCTGAAGTGTAGATTTATATTAAGTTAAAATTTAATACCACTTGATAGTATTTTAAAAGTCATATATCTGTAATCAGAAAATTAGATAACATTATCTTAGAATACTACAAGTATTCTATAATACATTCAAAGCTATGCTAGGAAAAATGCTGACTGGATGGCTTAAAAGTTGGTGTTCAATATATTGGAGCATTTAGAAATAGAAATAGATAAAGGACATTTCTCATATTCGTGTGTTTAATCGGTATCTAGGAATTATTACAGCACAGGTCACAGAGTCGCCATGAGGAGTCACCATGAGGAGTATGAAGTTTAGGAAATTATTCTCTGTTTTCAAATTTTCTGTCTAGTTGAGAATTTCATGAAAGCTGATTTTTTTTTCCTATCCAGTTGAGAGCTTCTATAAAAGGCCAGATTTCACATAATGTTTTTAAAATCAAAATTTCCTCCTGATTTCTGAAAATCCACAAGGAAAAGGTCCTTGTTCCACAAACCTGTCCTACGAGACATGTTATTACAGTGGTTGAGGTGACTGGCCCTAAGGCAAAGGCTGGAATGTCTACCTTGACTCTGCCATTTACTAACTCTTTGATCTTGGTCAAATAACTTAGCATCTCTGTACCTCAGTTTTCCTACCTGTAAATAGGAATAATAATATTACTATAGCATATAATTATTGTGAGAATGAAATGAGATAGTATGTGAAAACCTTAGAACATTGTCTGGTTTGTTAAACATGAATATATTATTAGCTGGTTGTTGCTCACTTTTCTCCACAAAATGACTGTTTCAGTCTTTTCTGCTCATAACTATCTAAAAAGCCCTTTATCTGGTTGCTATTTTTGTCCCATTTTCATTATGCCCCAAGACAGTTATGGCTCCTAACATTCAATTGTCCAAAGTACAGCTGTGGCAGTTTATAAAACTTTACTGAAGCATCCACAAGATGATAATATAATTTAGAAAAGGAAAACCTAAGATGAAGCATTAGGCGCCATTTCTCCTAGAGTCTATTAGTCCTGCCTTTCTAAATGGGCTCCTTGGCAAGCCATTTCTGTCCTTTCCTCTGCCTTGCTGCTGTGGTCTGGGGCTTGACTCATTTTCCCCAATTGATATCCTTTCACTCCTGCCCTTGCTCTCAGGGTCCAGGGTCTCCACCTGCTCTATCTCCAGCTTTCTCAAGGAAAAGCAAAACCTAGCTAACATTATCATAGTCTCTGCAGAGATAACACATGCCAACAAGAAAAGTAGAGCAAATGTTCTCATTATCTGAAGCATCTCTATTCCCGCTTTCTTTTTTGCTTTGCATTCCCTAAAGGCCCATAAAGATGCATTTTACCAAAGAGCTGTCTTTTCCCCATAAGTTTCTGCCAAGTGTCAGTTGAATTTTATCTATTCTAAACTCCATTTAAAAAAACCTCTTGTAATCTTTATCACAATTCCTAAATTAATGTTTTCAGTACAGAGGAAAGTGGAGAAGATATTGCAGCAGAATGATTGGGTTGTTTGCATGGCAGCTGCAGCTCATTTCTGCAGGAGACCCTTTAATAAACTACGATGTTGTTCAACAGAAATGTAATTATGCAAGCCACATAGGTAATTAAAAATTTCCTGGTAAATAAAAAGCTCAGGTAAAAGTAATTTTGATGTAATATTTTATTTAATAAGATATTATAACTTTTTAATATAGTCATATTTTTATTATAGTCAATAAAAATATTAGTGAGATAGTTAAATTTTTTCTTCATACTACATCTTTGCAGTTCAGTGTGTATTTTACACTTAACATGCCTATCTATTTGGACAAGCTACATTTCAAGCACTCAGTAGCTACATTTGCTGGTAGCTGCTATATTGGATAGCACAGAGAACATCCCTCACATTTGCCCACCAGTGTGATCCTTCACTGACTGAGATCTGCTCCTGGGAGAGTTAACATCTTCTGGCCGGCCTGTCATTCCAGCCACTCTTGCTCCTGCAACCAGATAAAGGCCTCAGGCATAGAGATGGTTGTGCTTATGCTGAAAAAAACCAGTGGGAAACTCCACCAAGCTGCAGGTGACTCTGCAGAGGCCAAAGAATATGGTCAAGGTAACAACAGGATTTGCTACAACCACTTGAAATAGTAGCTCGCACTTTACTGTTCCAGGCTAGCTAAAAACGATCAAGCTAATTACAAAGTTAGGATTTTATCAGAAAAATTACTAAACAAATGTTCTTTTTTCTTCTCAACAAAATAAGTCTCTTATTTATGAATATGAAATCATAACATACTATCCCCTCCCCCATACTCTCTATATACCTTATTTTAAACCTGCAGATAGTAGAGACTATACTTGCTTCAGGAAAGGTTAGTGATAGATCTGGAAATAGAAGCCTCTTGTCCTGTTTGCTGGCTTTTGTTTTCTGAAGGCAAGCACCTCTGGAAGGAAGTACAGTCATGTGTTACTTAGATACGTTCTTAGAAATGCACTGTTGGGTGATTTCATCACGGTGTGACCATCAAAGGTGCACTTACACAAACCTATATGGTATAGTCAACTATATACTTAGGCTATATGGTATAACCTATTGCTCCTAAACTACACGCCTATACAGCATGTTACTGCACGAATACTTTAGGCAGTTGTAACACTGATATTTATGTATCTAAACATCTTAAACAATAGGAGATTAAATCAAGCACAAGAGAAAATGATGCATGTGTGAGACTGTGGCTGGTGTAACATGGCATACTATTTCATAGCCAACATTGTTATTATTTTTTTTTTTTTGCAAGTAGGAAGAGTACACTCTAAAATAATGATAAAAATTATAGTAAATATGACATTAGGATGGCTACGATGTCACTAGGTAATAGAATTTTCCAGCTCCATTATAATCTTATGGGACCATCATCGTATATGCAGTCGCTTGTTGACCGAAATGTTATCCAGCGCGTGCCTGTATGCTCTAGTGGAGGGAAAGAGGCTCACTTAGTGAGAGATGGAAAGCTGCAGGGACAGAGAAGGGTAAGTCTGCAAGTGGGGGGAACTTGGGCCCCATTCAGTGGTAGTGCCTTGGCACATTGAGAGAGATAAGATGACAAAACTGCAAGAAGAATGACTGCTTACTCTCGTAAGGTGGCAGGATCCTTGGTTAGCACAGATTTCATCCTGTAGGCTGGCACAGAAGGGGCAGCCATCATAAGTCCAGAGGGCAGCTCCATGGTGATCAGTGTGGACCAAAGACTGGGTGGGGCCTCCCTGGAGATATTGCTGTGGGTGAAATTCTGGACAATTTCAGGGCCCTGGACCCTAGTAAATTTGCATTTTTTTCTGGATTAGTTACTTTAAGGTGTTACCATTATCTCAGAAGCTTTCGAGAGGTTTTTGGGAAGGATGAGCAGGATTTTAAAAATCCTTTTTAAAGACACCTTCAGAATCTTACATGATTCCTTCCTCTACTGGTGAGAAGTGTATAGTCCTTATTTTTGCAGAAGGGAAACTGTAAACCCAACAAGAAAACAAGCAAAAAAGAAAACAAGCAGTTCCCTTACTCTTCTACGTGGTCCATTTCCAGACTGCTTTAGAAATTGGCTTAACTAAATCAAGCCCTAGTTTCCCTGACTCTAGTTCTTTCAAGCTTAACTTTGAATGGGCCCAGAGATATATGAAAAGGTCAGAATCTATCTTTCTTACCACACCCCATTAGAAAATTTCTATCACTAGCATGTGCCCTTACATTATAGGTATAGTACAGTTTCATAAGAGTTGATTTGTGAAGAGAAGTAAGGAATAGAAAGAAGTATAAGTTGAGAGATAAACAAATTCACATTAGACATATGTAAATATTTAGAAGGTTTCTCTCAACTATTTTATTAATATGTCTCGACTTTATTCAAGTTGCTTTTTCTTTATCCTACAGCCGAAGGCAACTTTGTCTTTCCTTTGTTCCTTCCTTTAGTTCTCTTCTGCTTTATGTATTCATTCATTAATTCAGTAGGCATTGGGTGCCTACGATCATCTTATGAGTTTCTATTAGGTTTTTAATTCTTCAAGGCATCCCTGTGACATAAGGCAGTCTGTAGATGCAAGACTATACCAGAGAGTAAGAAACGACCAGAGTAGGTAAGTCTGCAACTAGCGAGAGCTTGGGCCCCATTCAATGACTGTTAGCAAACTTGAGGGCCTATCACATGTACTCCAGTAATTGCCCTGCTCTCAAGTCTGTTCTTCTCAATTTGTACAGGGAGCTATATTGGAATTATTTCATTAGATAGTATAAAAAATTAGAGGATAGGAAGGAATAGAGAAGGTATCATTATAGTTTACCAGTAATGTCTGATCTATGTCTGGTATTTAGAACAAGTAGAATAAATCATCTTAGTTACTAGGGATCAAGAAACATTTGAATAGTTCAATGGTGTCATTACTGATATTGCCATTTTACATTCAGATTCCAGAATATTAAAATAGAAAAGTTATTTGAGTGCCTACGTTGCTAGGCATAGTCCTTTTTTTCCCTTATAATATTGTGATATATTTGTAATTTATTGTCCTTTTTCTGTACAGACAAGAGAACTGAACTTGAGCAACTTGTTCAAGACTACACAACCAGTAAATGAAAGACAAGGGATCCAAACCCAGGACATTCTGTTTTCAAAATTTCTCTTAGCTTTCTGTCTTGATAATTGGCCAAATTTAAAATACTAACTAGCTACAATTTTATATCAAGGAGGAATAATTTTATATACTATACCAATTTCACTTTAGGCATTCATAGATTGGCACTTTAAGTCTTGTGACACAGACATTTTCTCTTTATAAAGACATCTACATGAAAATGAGCCAATTTCTTAGTGGTTTATCTGTTCACATTTTCCTTATTCTTTACCTGAAAGTACAAACCTCTGTGTGTGAAAGATGACAAATAAAGAATTAATGATCAAAACCTGGAGGAAAAAGCTGGATCTAAGTGTCCCTGAAAACCAAAATGTGTTGCGCCAACAGGAATGAAGTCAAATTAGTAAGGTTTTTTTACTGGCAAACACAGTGTCTGGGCATGTGCCTGTGGGGAAAGGCATGGTAAAAGCAGGGACATTGTAAAACTTAGCTTCCAATACTTTAGGAAGTCCTGTCTTATGTCATATCAAACACACTTAAATGTAGCCACATGTCACATTAAATGTAATTTCTGTGCAGTGAACAGAATGTAAATGCTTTTCATAGCTTTATTTTTGAAGTTATTTAACTTATGTTTAGCTCTGATTTCTAAGGAATCGTTATACTTACTAGGGAACCATTTTGAAATGAGAATATCTAACCTACAAATTGCTGTCCAGGATAATTCTTATTAATATTAAATTTAATGATCATAGACATTTAATTATTTTGTTTAATTATTGTATGTGTGTTTGAAGCCAATAACTTCTATTTTGTTTTTCAAACTAGAGCCACGCTTTTTAAAAAACAGCTTCATTGAGATATTATCCATATACCGTACACTTCAGCCATTAAAATGTACAACTCAGTGGGCTTTAGTACATTCACAAATATATGCTACTATCACAACCATTTGAGAACATTTTCATCACCTCGAAAAGAAACACCATGCACTTTAGCTATTACCCTTCCTACTGGTTACCCTTCACTGCCTCTCCAGCCTTAGGCAACTACTAATCTACTTTTTATCTCTCTAGAGTTTTCAATTCTGGATCTTCTATGAACAGAAAAATACATTGGTCATTTGTGACTGGCTTCTTTTACTTAGCATAAAGTGTTCAAGATTCATTTATGTAGCGTGTATCAGTAGTTCATTATTTATTATGGTTGAATAATATATCCATGTTTAAATGTGAGAAATTACTAGACTCCTTTCCATGGTGGACAACATTTTACATTCTTACCAACAGTGTGTGAAAGTTCTGCTTTGTCCACATCCTTATGAACACTTGTTATTATCTTGCTTTTAATTCTCACCTTCCAGAAGGTATGAAGTGGTATCTCATTGTGATTTTAATAACATTTCCCTGATGACTAATGGTGTTGAGCAATTTTTATGTATTTATTAGCCATTCATTGGCCCATCTTCCTTGGGGAAATGACTATTCAGAATATCTGCCCATTTTAGAAATCAGTTATGTTATTGAGTTATAAAAGTTCTTTCACTTTCTCAGTGTTATCTTTTGAAGCACAAACATTTCTGATTTTGATCAAGTTAAATTTATCTATTTTTCCTTTTGTTGCTTGTGGCTTTTGATGTCATATCCAAGAATCTTTTGTCAAATCCAAGATCACGGGACTTACTTACACTTTGGTTTCTTTTAAATGTCTTTGATCCTTTTTTGAGTTAATTTTTGTATGTGCGTGTGGCCCTTGAGTAATTCCAGCACCATCTGTTGAAAGACTTTCCATTAAATGGACTTGGCACCATTATTGAAAGTCAGTTGGCGATAGACACATGATTTTATTTCTTGACTCTCAGTTCTATTCCAGTTTATCTGTATGTCTGTCCTTTTGCCAGTACCACACAGTCTTGATTACCATTGCTTTGTAATGAGTTTTGAAATCAGGAACCGTAAATTTTCCTACTTTGTTCTTTTTCAAGAGTGTTTTGTCTCTTCTTCCGATGTAATTCCTCATGAACTTTAGAATCGGTCTGTCAATTTTTATAAGTCTGTTGAGATTCTTATTGGCATTTTGTTGAATCTGTAGATTAATTTGGGGAGTATTGCCATCTTAACAATATTAAGTCTTTCAATCCATGACCATAGATTTTTCTCCATTTATTTAGATCTTGTTTAATTTCTTTCAACAATGTTTTTCAGATTTCAAAGTATAAGATTTGAATTTTTTTTGTTGTTAAATTTATTCCTAAGTATTTTATTCTTTTTGGTGCTTTTGTGAATGGAATTGTTTTCTTATTTTTATTTTCAGATTGTTCATTGCTGGTGTATAGAAATACAATTGAGTTTTGTATATTGACCTACAACCTTGTTAAATTTATTATTTTAGTTATAATAGTTTTTTACTAGATTACTTAGGATAGTCTATATACAGTATCATGTCATCTGTAAATAGAGAGAGTTTTACTTTTTTCCAATCTGGAGGTGTTTTATTGATTGATTGATTGATTGATTGATTGCCTAATTTTCCTGGCTTAAACATCCAGTACAGTGTTTAATAGAAGTGGTGAAAAAATTATTTTTGTATTTTCCCTGATCCTAGAAGGAAGACATCTAACATTTGTCATTATGTATGGTAGTAGCTGTATATTTTTTATAGATGCTCTTTATCAGATTGAGGGAAATCCCTTGTATTTCTTGTTTACTGTGTGTCTTTATCATGGAAAGGTGTTATATTTTGTCAGACACTTTTTCTGAATTTATTGAGATAATATGTAATTTTTGTTTTTTGTTATGATATAATGTATTACGTCAATTTTCAGATAGTAAATCAACCTGGCATCTGGCATTCCTGAGGTAAATCCCACTTGGTCATGGTGTATAATTATTTTATATGTTACTAGATTCAATTTACTAGTATTTTGTTGAGGATGTTTGCATCTGTATTTGTAAGAGATATTGGTCTGTAGGGTTTTTTCTTGTGATGTCTCTGGTTTTGGTAGCAGAGTTATACTGGGTATCATTTGGAAAATGTTCCCTCCTCTTCCAGTTTTTGAAAGAGTTTGTAAAGAATTGGTATTAATTCTTTAAGTGTTTGGTATAATTCATCAGCAAATCCATTTGGGCCTTGGCTTTCCTTTGTGGGTATTTTTTTTTTTTTTTGGCTAATTTATTTTCTTCACTCGTTATAGATCTTTTCAGATTGTCTGTTTCTTCTTGAATCATTTCAGTAGTTTGCGTCTTCCTAGGAATTAGTCCATTTCACCTAAGTTATTTAATTTATTGCCATACAGTTATTCACAGTATTGCTTTATAATGCTTTTTATTTCTGTAAGGTCAGTAGTAATGTCTTCTCTTTCATTTCCAATTCTGGTAATTTGAGTTTCTCTTTATTTCTTGGTTGATTTATTATCTCATTAATTTTGGTGTGTTATGTCTTCATTTTTACTTATTTTAAAATATCTTCTGTTTCCCTTTTGATTTTGTCATTGACCCATTGGTTATTTAGCAGTGTGTTGTTTAATTTCTGCATATTTGTAGTTTTCCCCATTTTTTTCTTGTTACTGACTTCTTTCATTTTATTTTGATTGGAGAACACATTTTATATTATTTCAACCCTTTTAAATTTTTTGAGACTAGTTATATGTGATCCATCCTGTGATCTAGCATGTGATCTATCTTGGAGAATCTCCATATGTATATTCTGTTGTCGTTGGGTGGAGTCGATTATATAGTTTTCTGTTAAGTTTTGTTGATTTCTAGTGTTTTTACAGTCTTCTATTTCCTCGGTAATCTTCTGCATAGTTGTTCTATCTGTTATCAAAAGTTGAGTACTGAAGTCTCCAGCTATTATTATTGAAGTCTCTTTTTCATTTCATATCTTTCAGTTCATACATCTTTTATAATCTCACTTTTCTAAGGCCCTCAGCTATCACAAGTTAATACCACTATGCCTGTGGTGCCCAAAAAGAAAATGGACAAGCTAAAAGGTCTTCACTGACAAGGTCCAAATATCTTGACAGATGTGAACTTATTTTGTGGATTATTTGCTACTGAAACCTCTGGATTTCTTGTAATCTAATTTCCAGTGGTTGGATAGGGGCCTACAATTCTGATTTCAAGAAGAGAAAGAGAAAGGTTTTTTGGCTTACCGAAATCGAAAAACAAAACAAAATTCAATTTGTGAACTTGGAGACAGAGGGTGATAAAAAGAGAAACCAATTTCTTACTTAGATATTTGTGTGGAAGCAACAAAACAAGAAAGGAACAAACAATTACAGAACTATGTAATTTATTATTATTTTTAAAAACTTCATAATTCATTCAAAACCTTATTTGCTTTTATCAAACCCACATACCTTCTAATTACTATTGCTGTGCTTAGATTCTCGAGAGCTTCAATAACAAAAGCATTCCTTGCAGATGCTTTCTTTATTCCTAAACAGGGTTTCTACCCTAATTATTTTCCACTTTCCTTCTCAAATGATTTAGTAATAGATAACTTTTTTATGACCATCCCTTAAAATTATTATAAGACCCAGGTCTGGACATCCAGATTAGTTCTCTCTTTCTCTGGGGTAGTATCCTGGTCCCCTTTGCTAACTACAGTCAGAGGTGTCCTGAAACAATAGCGTGGATCCCTAAAGGTTTACCAGTACAGAAGAAAAAAATGCAGGCTGGGATGTCATATTACTGCGATCCTTTCTTCTATCCATGAAACATTCCATCTGCTTGTACTGAGGAAAAGAGTGAGGTCAAGGCATCATTTCACAGTGGCCTTAAGTGTGCCCTTAACATGGCATTGTGCATGACAGAATCCCCACTTGAGGCATTTGAGGCAGGGATACTGCTGAGGATTCCTTTGTCACTAACTCTGGCAAAGGGTCTTGTGGAAAAATTCTGTGGACCTTTTGAACTTGTTTTTAATATATTAGTATTTAATGTCAGAACCAATGAGTAATAATGCTTAACAAACTTTAAATTCATAGCAATAAACAGTTTTTAAGCTAAAAAAAGAGTCTAGTAAGAGTAGACTCTATGACGAGTTATGACTAGAAGTTAGTGTGAAGTAAGGACCTAGGTAATGAGGACTTGTTTGGGATGGGCTGGTCAGAGGAGGACACTACATGGGAGTATCCAGCCCACCAGGATGTCGACATCCAGAGAGATCTGAGTGCTAAGGGATCAAAGAGACAGAGTGTAGAGTAAATGATGTTTGCTGGGGGCCAAAGAGGACTTTTGTTTTTTCCTTAATTTCTCTACAGCTAACTCTGCCCTTTTGACAGTGAACTGGGCATCATCAATTTCTGGATCTTAACACATAAAAGTCAAAATGTTATGTATTAGCTAACTAATTTTTAAATAACACCATTTATAACTTTGGGACACTTCCTCAGATTGCATCAACCCATGACAGCAAGTAATGGTGGACATTTATCACTTTTAGTGATCCAAATGTGCACTCCCTGTACCTCCCATACTGTTCCCCATGGTTAAGTCCTTGAGAATGCAGATTCTGGATCACTCACTTTGAACTGTTTGTAGGACTTCATGGTTCGAGAAATAAGCCTTTAGAAACTTAGAAATCTTTACATACATGTTTAATGCCCTGAGAGAACCAGTAATTCTAGAGACAGTGTCCTTTTTGGGTACTCTTAATTGCATGCAGTCACCAGAGAGATCATGGAGGTAAAAATCATACCTAAAGCTCTGTTCCTAAAGCCCCAACCTCTGCTAGAACAGGTTGTCCTACATCTAGAGGCCACAAGTAATGAAAGACCAGGCCTCTGGGCATCACCTTCAGAGTCCTAACCGACATGAAGACTGAAGAGTTGAAGGTTACCACAGGAAGCGTATTTGGAAAGGTAGTATTGTGTATATGTTGGAAGGAAGAATCAAGGAAGAGGCCAATTCCAAATCTTGTTTGACTTTAAAGCTTGAATTTTTTTTTATTGAGCAAGTTGGAGCCAGATCCTCAATTTCAAAATTTGAATTGCCCTTGGAGTTACTTGAGACCATGCTTAGAACATCACAAATAAGTCACAGGAAATTCTCAATCCCTATACCTGCTCATGCTTCATTTCTGTTTTCCTGTATTCAAAATCCGAGGGATTATTTTTATGCTAGATTAAGGTCTAGACCAAATTTAGGCCTGAGATTTCTTCTAGCTTGTACTCCCAGGCTTCTTTCAACCCATTGTTTTTCTTAGGTCTCTCTTGATTTTATTCTTCTAGGGGTAGTGAAAAGAGACCTGATTCTTCTGGTTTGATATATAATTCTGTTGTTTCTCCCTGTAAAGATCAAATGCAGGGAAAGAACTTTGATCTCCTTTATGAATCATACCCTCTGTCCTCTCTCAACCCTCTCTTTCCCAACAGTGAGGATACTATACTACTGAACATGGAAGATCCTTGTTTCAGCAGTGATCCAATGCAGGTCTTGCCCTTAGGCTTGGATGAGATCAAGGGTGGCCTCTGCAAGGTGATAGCTCTATTACCATAGGAACTGAGAGGAGAAAGTTGTTTCAAAAATTAATAAAATAGCAATTTTGGGGTGATATATTTTCCCCATATTATGATTTTAGCAAACCATAGTATTCTTATACTTTACAGATGAAAAACTTGAGTCTCAGCCAGGTTAAGAGACTTGCCTGAGGTTTCAAAATGCTGCAACCCAGGCTTCTTGACTGGACTAGTTTTCTTTCCATTATACCATGGCTACTCCTTGAGAGTTTATTATTTTCTGTTTTTTTTTTTTTATTGTTGTGCTTAAGGGAATTTCTCCACCATAATGTATGAAGTTAGTCTGATTCAGATTAGAAGAATTAAGTCTTGGAAACATTTCCCAATAGAAAAAGAAGAGGGAGAGAAAAAGGCAAAAAAATGTAGATTAAGTATTATGTATTAAAGACTATTTACAATAAAGAGCCAATAAATACCACATGGTTGTTTTATTAAACATAGATTCAATTTAAAGATCTATAGAGACTAACTGAAAGAAAAGTGCTATTTGTAATTGGGTTAGAAAAGAGCACTTACACAAGTATGAGGTGTCTTTTGATCTTATTTCGTTTTGTCAAATACAACACCTAAATGAACAGCTTCTGGTTAATGCCTTGTAAGGAGAAGAGTGTAAGAAATGATAGTGATGGTGAAAAAAATGTCCTCTACTAAGAAGAGTTTGGAAACACAGCATATGCATATTTTGCCTCTCTTCTCTCCTACAACCCACTTCCCTCCTTCACCCTGAATTATATCCCGAGGGGCAGAACCAATATATATTCCCACTACTTGTATATATGTGTACCACTTTCTTTACTCTCATGTCAATACTGGGTACTATCAATCCCTTTATAAAATTTTTCTACTCTAATATGGTAAAGTAAAATCTTATTTTAATTTGTAGTTTCCCAATTACTAATGAGGTTGAATCTCTTTTTTGATAATGGTAATAATAGCCGACACTTACTGAGTGCGTATACCCTGGTAATTACTTGCTAAATTTCTTAAAGGGATTGTTTCTTTCACTCCTGAAAGTATCCCTGTGAGGTAGAATATCTAACTATCTTTGCTTTTCAGATGAAAAGGCATAGAAAGATTAGTGACTTGTCCAAGGTCACACAGCTAGGAAGTGATAACCTAGATTCAAATCTAGATAGTCTGATTCTAGAGTCTCATGCTCTTAATAATGAGGTATACTATCTTTTTTCATATGATTATTGTCCATTTTGACTTTTTCTATGTGAATGATATGTTTTTCATATTCTTTGTCCTTTGTTTTATTTTCATAGCCACTTTATTATGTAATTTTGTTACCTAAATCGGAGTGATGCTCCTCGATTGTGCTTCCAATGCCTTGGACTTAGCAGATCAAAAGACCAACTTGTAGTAGATCAACTGGAAGGGGCTTTAATAATTTTTAAAAATTCTCATGCTTGTAAAATTATTATGTAGGAAATGTTTTGTTTTTATAATGGAGAAATTTCTGGGTCTTCATTCTTAATGCCCCAAAATAGTAATTTAGAATGTTTACTATATTTTAAAAATGAGTATTTAGTGGTTAGACCTACTTAAGACATACTTAAATTAAGCACTTAATAACCCAGTCTTAATTTTATTTGTTTTCAAGGAGATGTAGTTGCCAGGAATATTTTAATCAGAATATTGCATAATTTTAATTGGCAGAAAACATTTGTACCAACCAAGTTAAAAATTGCTCAGAGAGGCTTCCAAGCAAAATTGCGAATCTGAGATGTTGACTTCCTTTTTCTCTGTTGAAATAGTGAAGGTCACAGGTGCCAGTTAATAAGTTTTGGTTACAAAAATGAATACTAGTACAGAACAACTTCTGCTCTCTTTCTCTTTATTTTTTTGGATTCATTTGTTCATTGGTTAACAGAATTTTTGCCTTTCAGTTAATGTCATTGTTTAATTATTTTTTTAAAAGAATACAGAAAAGTTTTCTGCTAGACTTCAGTGACATAAACCAGCCAGAACACATACACACACCCACACCCACACCCACACCCACACACACACACACACACCCACACCCACACCCCTTGTATTTGAAACCAAGTGAATATTTCAAATGTTATTCTCAGCTGTTTGTCTAGAGTTATGTGACAGCTGAAACTATGCTATTATGTCAGAAAGTAGTATAAAACCGTTTCTAAAATTATGGCTAACTATGGACATTTCTTTTGAAATGTTTAGTTCACATCACTGCTATGATGTTTATAGAGTGCCAACTGTGAAAATAGGTGAGAGATCATGAAAGATTTGCTTGGCTGACATTGGCAACGCTGGACTTTGGTCCAGGCAGATGATGGGTCTCCCATTCATCAGAATGGCCACACTGACATAGTCCCCTGGGCTCAGGCTGCCCGTTCCCTCTTATCTGCTTCAGCCAAGGATCTCCTTATGCTTGTATATTTTCTTTCCTTTTGCTGGTTCAAAATCATCTCATCTATTGCTCATTCTCTATCTTTTAATATAGATTCTATGGAAACATGAGAGTAAAGGTTGAAGAGGGATGGGGGGAAAGTAAGCCACTGAGGCAGCCACTGTTCTCTTTTATACCCTTTTCTTCTCTCAGCCTCAGGGCTAGTCTCAGATTGCTGGATGATTTCCCATCATCTCCCAAAACCTACCACTGCTTCCTACCAAGACACTATGCCCCCTATGCTCTTAAGAAATGCATCGAGATTCTTCTGAACACAAAACAAATTTTATTACACAAACCTGGCCTTATCACCTGTGTCATCTTTATCTTTTTCACTAGAGGTAAAGCCAAAGAATGAGAAACAAAAAAACAAAAAACCTAGGTCTATAGTAAGCAGTGTTTTAAGTCACATTTTTAACCATTTTTTTTTTCAGCTTTATTGAGGTATAATTGACAAATAAAATGGTGGGATATTTAAAGCGTACAATGTGGTGATTTGATATATGTATGTATTGAAAGTCACATTTTATTGATAAGCCACATTTTAGCTTTATAAAAAGTAAAGCTATGAGAAAAACCATAAAAATTGTTCTATGTTTGCTGTAAGTCCAAGAGAATAGGATAAATGCTGTGAGATTACTATGTTCTTCATTTGGCCAATGAAAGGTCCTAGACAGAAGCAAAAGATGTGGTACTAAAAGTAGAAATAGCTTGGCCAATTCTTTAGGTTTTCAGGATATAAGAAGGAGGCGGCAGGGCACTGGCCAAGATGGTGACTTTATTTATCATCACTCCCAGGAGCCCCTGACTCCAGTTCCCAAGATCCCCATCAAGTCTTACTCTGCTGGAGCCCCTCTCCAGGCCATAAGAACTACATCAGAAACTTGGGTCTGAGAGTGGTAGAGAGAGAACTGTTGGAACTAGAGCTGAGTTTACTCTGTTGATGTGTTTTATTTGGCTGGTGTATCAATTTATTTTTCCTTTAAATTTGAAGGTTTTCAGGTGTGGAGTCCAGTTTACCTCTCCCTGTTAATAAATACACAATAGTTTCAGTTATTTATGTTGGCTTCCTGATCCTAAAGACATTTATGATCCTGATGATAATTCCATGGCTGGAAATGGGGTACAGGGAGGTGTGTTCTTTCTTCTTTCCAAGGCTTATGTAGGGTGAGGCCTTTTATGGCTGAATCGTAGAGAAAAGGGGAAAAGCTTGCTCTGATGCCCTGTAAGTGTTTTGTTTTCTTTGTTTTGTTTTTAATTTTTTTTAAAACTCAACTTCTAAAGCTAATCCGATAGACTGCATTCTCCACCATCATTTACCTCCTTTCACACACAAGCTTCCATTTTGCTGACATTATTCATACTGAAATGCTGAATATAGTTTCCTACAGGGATGTATATGTACACATATATAGTTATTGCTCTTTTGAAAATTCGATAACAATAAAATAGAGCAAAACAAATTCTGACACACACACACACACACACACACACACACACACTGACCTCTGATTTTTTTCTCCAGCAAAAATAGCATAACTGTATAGAAATTCATTCGTTGAAAATAGTAGTTTTAAATGTAATTTGTTTAAATGTTAGTAACTTAAATGACAGTTTTTGTTAATTAGGATTTCAAATACATACACTTTTTTTCTTAGTATATTGCCTATACTTTTTTATGTAATGTAACAGAAAGTACTACTACAAGGAATTTCAAACCTTGACCTCATTCTTATTATAACTGGCAGTGTAATCTATTTTCTTTTTGCTGCTGGCTTTTATTGGTAGTATCTGGCTGAAAAAAAAAAAAAACATACAAGAGTCCAAGAAGAAGAGTCTTTTTTTCCTTGGTAATTGCCCTGCAGAATCAACAACGAAGCAGTGAGCTATCTTAACTTCATCTCTAGGGAGGAGTGGAAGAGAGCTAGACACAAATTGAAGAAAAATGTCTGATAAAAATAAATCGGCAAGTTTATTATATGAGGTAAAACTGAAATTTAATAAAAAATAGTGCGCTTTTTGTTGTACCTGTGAATGATATCCTATTAAAATCAGTAAGAACTGGAAAATGGTTAAGATAGTAAATTATGTTTTTGTATTTTACCACCTTAAAAAAGTAGAAGGAAAAAAAGAGAAATCAATAAGAACTGAGACAAGTTAGGAATTGTGACTTGATAGGAGAACTTTAGTTTCTGAAGATCACAAACTTAGTATGAGAATGGCTGTTCAAATAAAATGAACCATTTAGCATGTGTTCAAATTCTTCAATGTCAACTGCAGTTAAGTTTGGATATTTTCTCTCTTTAAACTATGATAGCTTAATCAAAACAGCAGGAACAGCAAAGCAAAAGAAAAACATAAAACTTGTGTTAGAGAATATCCTTGAAAATTGATACCTTCCAGTGGCATCCTGTGCAAAGTGCAAGCAAATGTTTTAATTGAGTGAAAATCAATCAAACATCCATTAAGAAGCTGTCTTAACCTCACATCATTATGTAATAGCAGTTGTTGATTTTTGTTAACCATCAGTGGGAAATGTGAAGAAGAAATTGGAGTAAATGGACATTTCGAAATGACATAGTAGATCTCTAAAACCTGCTCTGAAGTTGTTATAATTCTGTCCAGCTCATTTGTTGTATTTTTTTGGGATTTCTGTGGTGCTTATCAGTAGAGAGAAGAAACTAAGACTAGGAGAATCTGGACAGAAAAAACAAGTGTTTGGTTCTCTTAGATAGATGTCAGATCTTAAACTTATTTTGGGCTATGATTCCTTTGGAACTTTGATGACAATTCATTTGTATACATCCCACACTATCTATACAAAAAATTAATGTTGAGGGTTCATAGATTGTCTGAAACTCATCCATGAATCATCTGGAATTCTGTGGACCTAGAGTTAAGAACCCTTCTCTAAGATTAACCTTCAGTTGACTAGTTAGCAGTCTGATTCCAGAGTCAACTTTGGCTCAGTGCTCGTCCAGTCTGGAAGACGGTAGATAACAATAGGAAGATTTAGGCAGTGCTGACATGCAAAGCTAGGGAGGCATTATAACAAATTCTTTAGATGATCACATTATTCCAAACCAGATTCCAGACTGCAGCTGGGATTAGAGGGGACAAGGCTCCATCTCTTCATAAATTAGCAGTTTCAAATAGCTAACTAGGTTCATAGTCTTTATTAAACAGGACAGTCTTAATAGCAGATTGGAGTACTAAGCAAGAAATGAAAGCAGATCTCCTAGCCTGGGCTAACCCACTAGGAATATGGATAGACTGCACTACTTGGAGGGCCCACTGGAGCTAAGCACTTATACTTGCCAAACACCATACCTTTAGCAGCAAACTAAATTTACAAGCGTTAAGGAGATTCTTTTTGTACTTCATGTCATGGTTGTAATTATTTTAAGAGTTTCTGAGCTGAAATCTGTGGGTAAAGAGTATCAGAGACTAATATGGAATATGGCTAAAAATGTGAGGAAGAGTTAATGGTACCTATTCATTTTATTTCTGGTTATGAACTTAACTAAAGTACACAGACAGTATGGCAGTAGCATTTACCCTTTACATAGAAGGGTACTTCTATGTTACATAAAGCTGCTTCGTACAGAAATGGTATTATAAGCACTGTTGTTCTCCTTAGATGAAGGGCAGATTAGAGCTCATCATATTATGTGATTTTCTAGCAGATTCTTTGTATCAACCCAGTTCTTAAGCATGATGTTATTTTTTCTCTTCTAAGTCAGTGACTGAGGCTGTGCTTTAAGGAGAACATATTTATTATTTTGTATTTTTTCCTCCCTCTTAATGGCTTGCATTATCAGACTCATCCCTCTGAGCATGGCCTGGGTCTGACTCAGTGTGTCATGTGGCATATCCACACCTGCCACATTTCAGCCCTGTGCTGTCACACATAAAAGTCCAAGCAACATGCTGTTTAAGTGGAGCCATGCTGACAATTTCCGTTTATTCAAATAACATCTGTGAGATTTGCATGTATTAACATTCAGATGACAGAAATCTGGTTTTTAATCAAATAAAAAGTTAAAGACTGGTTCATTTTAACCATGGGTAGGCCCTCAAGAAGACTCACATCTCCTCATTAGGATGAATCAGTGACTGTTATTTTACCAAAGGTTTTCCATCTAGCCTGCCAATAAATTTAGGCCAGAAAACCTAACTGGGTGTGCAAATAATACTGTGTTTCTTATTATTGAAAATTGCACTCAAGTAATTAGAACCTCATTAAGTGTCCTCGGCACTCACTGCACTGGAAGAATCTACTTTTGAATTGCTAGGTTTGCCCAAACTTATCCACATACCTGCTTCATTCTTCAAGAGGATGGGATGTACAAGGCATTGTAGGTTAGAATGACAGTCATCTTTCAAGGATCGGTTTTGGTTAGTCGCATAATGATTACATGCTTTGTGACCTGAAGGAGACTAAGAAGGATGATGGGAGGAGATGGTGGATGGGAGTCAACATGCAAAACACAGGGGTGCCTATTGATTCAGACTGTTGTTGGAGTATGGATACTTTGCAGAGAGCTGACCATAAGCATGTATAAGGACTATTTAGAGAGTACCAGTTATAAAGAAGGTGGCTTTATATAAGCTTCTTATTTGTATAGCATAGGCAAAGTAGTCTTATTTTTTTTGTTGTTGTTGTAAATGCTGAATCATAATTATAATCTTATACATAACCCTAGAGTATATAATTTCTTGAACTCTTTTTCCCAAGCCATCCGTAGAAAAAATTGGGAGGCAGAGCAGAAATGTCTAATGCCTTCCTGTTCTTTGTTTCCACCCGCAATGCCCACTCCCCCTCAGACACTCCCTGAGGCCTCAGGTCTCCTTTCTTTCTTATCTCTATCAAAGCCTGTATCTTGTTTGAAAAAAAAAATAAAGTCAGAATCATATCTACATCCACATTAAGCTCAAAAAATAAACGATTGCTAACTCTTACTTTGCCTGCAACAAACAAAGAACCGAACAAAGTATATGTAAACAGTGTTTTTCAAGACATTAGACTAATTCTGAGAAACAGGGAACAAATGAGGTGAGCCCTTTGATGGCCCCAACTTACTACATTGAGAGAGCACCTGGATTGTGATGTGCTGGGAAGAGAACCCAGGTGTAGACTGGCAGACTCTCTAGAGAAAAATGAGGATGTTTCTGGTTGTCTCTGTGACTGGGGATGCTGTAGACATCTAGTGGACAGAAGTTGGTGGAACAGCCCTAAATAAAGAATTTTTCTGAGCCAAATTGTGCAAGTGCCACTAAGGAGAAACAATGATAAATGCTCTCTGCCAAGAATGCCGAGGAAGGTTAGTGAATATCCAAGACTTTATATTGTAATGACACTGAGATGCTGAGGCTAGAACAATATCTATAGATACGAGGAGAATTCAATTAATTGTTTAGTTTAAGAATTATTTAATGAAGAAAATATTATGACATAGTATGTATTTTGTCCAGTCTGAAGGCTTCAGGGAGAATTTTTTTTGTTTAGGGTGTTGTAAAAACCCATTATCCTGAAGCACCCTTTCATTAGTAATATATTCTTATCTCTTTTGAATTTTAATTTTATCCTGGCATTGCCTTTTGTGAACAGGTGTCTTTAAATTAAAAAAAAAATATATATATATATGGTTTTAATGTGGCTTCATGAACTGAGGGTCACATTCCTGCAGACTAAATGGCACTTCAGGCAAAGAGCAAGCAGCCCATCTCAGAGCATCCTAATCATTAGTTACAAGTAAACCTCTTGTCCTCTTGGTAATAAAGGAAAGGAATCAACTCTTCCTAGTTAATGATTATATTAATTATGAAAGCAAAAACATAATTATGCTACAAAAACAAATCCTTAGTTTCAAAGATGATTTCGTCTTACAGTTTATTAACAGAAATCAGTACTTGTGTCTTAACTGATGATTGGCATATTCAACAAAATTACTTTTATAAATAGCTTGCCTTTGCTGAGGAGAGTTGAAGATAACTGTTGGCTAATATGCATTTCACTTCCTTCCCTTGATCAATGTTCCTTGAGTGTATTCTATGGGGAGGAATAGTGCCAGATCCTGAGACACAAGGTGAACAAGACAGACACTGCCTTTGCTCCCTTCCTTCTGTAAGTTGCTGTCATTTCATAAAATTGAAGTAGTTGGGGCTGGAGAGAGTACTTCGAAAGTGGGCTTAGTATGGAAAGAATACAGATAAAAAGTCACTCTCAGGTAGACTGGGATCTTGGGTCTGAGGAAGAGCTCAGGCACCGATATAAGACTTTGAGTAAATCATGTTACACACTGGGCATCAGTTCTTTCATCTGTGAAATGAATGAATAGCTCTTTGATCTTAAAGGGTTTTTTTCAGCTTTAATTTATGAATGAAGGAGAGCTACTCTTTGCCCCTAAGGGATGAGTTTTCCTCCCAAAGCAAAGTTTATGTGCTAAACAGAGACTGTGCCCTTTCCAGATGACAGTTTCCCTGCTACACCCTGTTGCACAGAGCAAGATGACAGAGTGGCTGCAATTGTGGAGTTTTCATTCTTTTCTACTGATCTTTTCCTGTTAGGTGAGAGTCATGATTGTCCTGGATCCCTTAGGAGACATTTCAGAAGGCTTAAGGCTCTTCGGTTCTGATGAACATTCATTCAGTACGATGCATGGACAGGCCCAATGTTCTTACATATTTAATTCATCTTAAACTCTGACAGTCTGGCTTGCCTAACTAACTTAATACATCTGTAGCTTTATTGAGTATCTTTTCTATTATTCTAGTTTAGCATTGATGCCCTATAATTATTAATATAAAAACTTTGACTATTTGAGATTTTCATTTATAAGCATGAAGAATAATAGCATTATTTGTCATGGCAATACTTTAGACAATGCCGAAGACACTGTAAGAATTCAATAAATGATAGCTTTTATTCTTTATCTGATTACTAAAGTTTAAAAATGTTTCAGTGTTTGGTAGGGCAAGAATCCTCTCATTATTTTAGCTTTCAAAACAATGATTGATTGTTATCACCGAATAGTCTTATGGATGACATTTAGAATGCTTTTATCAAGAACCAAAGGGAGTGAGGGGAAAGAATACAACTGTCATCTTTACGATGTACGTTTCCCCCTCTGTTTCTGGTACCTATTGCTATGAAACACGCTGTCACAGCACGTAGTGGCTTAAAACAAGAACAATTTATTATTTCTCACAATTCTGTCGCTTGACTGGGCTCAGTTAGGCAGTACTTCTCCTTCATGTAGTGTAGGCTATGGTTGCTTATGTCATCACATTCAACGGGGAGCTTTGCTGCAGCTGCACCAAGAAAGTTCCATAAGGCCTCTGTCACACATTTGGAACCTTAGCGTTCACCGTTGCCAGGATGCCTCAGGTCTTCTCCGTACATCCTTTACCTCCAGCTAGATATCATAGACTTCTTTCTAGCATGGCAGCATGCTTCTAATACTGCAGAGGTGGAAGCCACAAGTTCTCAAAGCCTGGGCTCAGGGTTGCACGGTATCACTTCCACTATACTCTGTTAGGAAAAGTCGCAAGTCTAGCCCAGTTTCAAGGGGAGGAGAAACAAATTCCTCCTTTTGATAGAAGGGGCAACATACATAGCTAGGGAGAGGAGAATTTGATGCAGTCTGGGAATGGGCTGGGAATGATGTTAGCAGGATCACCAGTCAGGAAAAAGAGCTGAGCGTAGGGCAAAAGAGAGAGAGGATGCTCGAATTCATCGAAACCTCTATATCTGTCACTGCAAATAGTTATTATCAACTTCAAAGAACAAGAACTGCTGCTTCACTTTTACTTCCCAAATCTCATTCAAACATCTCGTTTGGTCAATTCTAACTCAGAACCATACAGAAAAGAGGAAGCTGGAAACAGCTCTAGCTTAACTATATTGGAAATAGAATAATCCAATATGTTTATTCAAGAATATGGTTTATCTGTCCATTCGAGTCCCCTTTTATACCATTTAATGGTTTTTTAATAGTTTTGTTCATATAACTTCATTTTATTCACACACGTTTAATCAGATTTTGTTGTTTTTATTGCTTTACTGTATTTTTTTCCTATTTTTGGTGATTTCTATAGTGCTTTTTAATATGTTTTCATTGAAATAGTTCTCATAGCTTTTTCACTAGTACAATCGTATTTTGTAGACAAAATATTTGTAGACATTGAGTTTTACTTTTTTCTTTTCAAGACTTATAACTCATATATTTTTAAATTCTGGATAGATTAGCACTGCAAAGGAGGCTTTCTGATTGAAATTCATACTTTATAGGGCTCCACATATCTCAAAAATACACAAAAACAAATTTATCAAAGAGCTATGAGTGTCACTGCCACTTGAGATTCTGTACCCAATGCTGATATAGTACAACCTATAAACTTAAACATCCACTTTTTTGGCTAACACTGTTCAGAGTCCAGAGAAATGCTTCTCCCGAGCTTTTGCCCAATATCCTTGAAACAAAAGCCAATGGAAGGTTTTGGGGCTTGTGCCACTGTGCAGGTTTGTGGATTGTGCTACTACTGACATTGGTGATGGACACTGTTTGGAAATGCAAGCAAGTTTTGAAAAATTTAAGTGCTTGCCACATACAAAAGACACTTATTAGCTAGAAAAATCTTTTCTGTTATATAGTATGGATGTAGTAGAATTTTGTAAGCATCCATTTTCTTGCTTCTCTTCATGTTCTAGTTCATAGTTATGGAGGTACTTATGAATTAGTTCAATGTTTGCCATGGTTACACTTGGCAGCTGAGGAATATTTTGCAATATTAAACAATTCACATTACTCTAAATATTGTATATATGGAGATCTAAATATAACGTGTGAAAACTAATGCAATTCTTTATATTACTATATGGATCTGATGGTACTTTAATGATGGTTAAAATTGCAATGTATTATAAACTGACATATTGAAGATAAACATTTCATAATATTTTCAGTAATGATCATTTATAGTATGTGACCCATTACAGTGTTCGAACATAATATGGAGAATTCATGGACATTTCTGAATTGAAACTTTGCTTTAAGATTTTTATTAACACTTCCTGTTGCTGTTGTTATAGCAAAATGAAATTTTTCCAAATTGAAGTTGGCAAAAAAATTATTCAAGACTTATAATGACTCAAGGAAGATTTTCTGATTTGGTGTTACTTTCAATAAAATACAAATGATTTGAAAGTCTTGACCATAACAGTGTAAATAGTGATTTCATTGAAATGAACTAAGAGGATGAATATATGTAAATTTTATAAATTGTGACATAATTAGGGATTGTACATATCTCATAATTAAATCCAGTTGTCTTTGATATTTTGATGATTTTTACATCATCAAAAAAGTCATTGGTTTACACGGTTTTAAAAATTTTTTTCATTAGAGCTGGTAAATAAGTGGAACCAAGAAACAGATTTTAGACTATGGATGCCGCTGTGAGCCACCTCAGCACATGGACTGAAATGCTTCTTTGGGATGCACCCTAAGATGATGACCTCACTCACCTGGAGAGGTATGTTTGTCAAGTTATCGAGTAGAACATATTTTAACTAGCAGCTTTTCCCCCTTGATTTTTAACTTCTAATTATTGAGTCATATAGAACATGTGTCTCATTTTGTTTTCTTGTCCTTGAATCCACAAAGGTTGGAGGAAAGCCTGACCAAAACCATATTAAAGTTGTAGTTAAATCCCTGCCTTGATTCTTAATTTAATAAAAAGGCTTTTATTATTTCAAGATTTCTTATGATGCTGATTATTCCTCTAGTCGAATTTGTTATTTGGTTAGTTTCTTAGCAGGATTATTTCCTTGAGTAAATGTTTTAGGATGAGTTCATAATCGTTATGCTTTCTATTTGAAGAAATATCTGGAAATGTCTTTCAGTTGTGCTCACATATGATTTCTCATCTATTTAATTTTTATGTCACTATCTTCTAAAATATTTTGATTATTTTTTATACTTTAAGAGGATGTCTTGATACCAATGTGATTTTTTTTTAATTCCATTGAATTCATTCAACAATTACCTATTGCTAGCCTTCTATGTGTAGTGTAGATAACTTGATTTCTCCTCCTTGGATTTTTATGATTTTGATTGTTGAAAATTAAATTAGTTTTTACTTAGTACGTTCATCTGTTTATCCTTTTCTTCTGAGCTTGAAGAGAATTTCTGTAGCTGGTCTCATTCATGTTTGTGGTATTCCAGCAGTATGCAAGCTGCTATTTGCTGTCACCATAATGTTTGTAATTCAGCTCTTGCTTTTTATTTAAAAGCAGTTTTTTGCTCATGGCAGAGTCTTCTCTCTTTATAGATACAGTGTTCTCTTAAAGATCTTAGAGAAAATAAATTGATATTTTAATTATTTCTTAAAAATAAATGTTTCATAAGAGAATATTTGCTTTATTCCTTATTCAACAAATATTTATTGAAAGTACATGTGACAGGCATTGTTTTAGGCATTGAGGATATTTTAATGAGCTACAGAGATTTTATATTAATATGTGATATGTCAATGAGCTGAAGGGATTTTAAAATTCTTTTCCTTGGGGAGCTTACTTACATTCTAGTGGGGGAGGAAACATAATCAGAGATGAATATAATATTTTGAAGATCACATGATTATTTACTTGTTTGGTGACTTGCTGGAAAGACTCTCAAGACTCAGAGGTAGTTGTACTCACCGCTGTGGGTACGCATCAAGACCTGCAGCGGAACAGATATCAGGCAGAATCTGGAGGAGTCCAGACATAACCTTCCAAAGTTCTCTCTCCCAGGGGTTTCATGGTAGGATGGCATAGACAGCATCTGCTTCTTCCTCCAGCAATGAAATGAGCAACACATTGTTTCTGCCCAGGGAACCCCACTTGAAACTCAGAATCCAGAGTTTTTGTTAGGGACCAGTCACATAGACACACTCTGCCCATGCAACCAACCACATTACCAAAATTCCAGACTCCCATAAGGGAAGTAGGTGTTTATTGTAAATCATACTGTTATTACAAATAGCCTAGGCATACAGAGCTCGGTGCCCCAGACATACAAGCCAGCCTAATCAGTTAGTAAAATAGGGAACATTCCAAAATCCAAGGGCCAGTCCCCAAAGCAGGCCCTTTTAAAGAATGCCATTAGAGCTCCTATGTGAATAATTTTCTGCACAATAATAACAAAATCTCCTTTAATATAACATAAATACCATGAAAAAAATAGAGCAGGATAAGGAGGATTGTTTATCAGGTGGGGGAGTAATGGGCAAATAGATTATAATTTTAAATAGTTTGTCATGGTAGGCTTCTTTGAAAAGGTGATGTATTTGAGCAAAGGCATGAAGGAGGTGAGGCAGTGGGCCATGTGGATAGCTGGAGAAAGGGCTGCATTATAGAGGAACATCCAGTGCCAAGACCCCATGGCAGGAGGGTGTCTTTTATGTTCAAAGAACAGCAAGAAGAACAATGTTGCTGGAGCAGAACATATGGAGGAGAGGTTAGGAGAGGTGATCACGAAGGGAATACTTGGATTTTTATTTACTAAAGATTTTCATATGCTATTTTTTTGTTTGCTTACATGATGATTTCTATTAGTGGGAACTGCAATTGGTTCTGCCAAAATTTCATGCCTTTGTTGTCAAAATTTTTGTTCCAAGCAGAGACAGGTTTTCCATCAAATTTTTTATTTTTGTACTGATGGATTAAAGTTTATCTTGCCTAGTTGAAAGGGGTGGATTGGGGTTGGGGACTGTTTATAGCCAGAAGCAGTAACAGTGCATTGCCTAATTTACATAGCAAATGAGATCTCTTCCTTTGCCCCCCAAAGCTGCTCCTGGACCAGCCCTCACATCAAACTGAATTAGGAGTATTTAGGTTATATTGGAGTTCTGGCTGCCTGAGGAAGGCAGTAGACCTGGTCAGGGAATGTATTTCAGATCTATGCTTGTGAGCATCAGTGTGAGTTAGCTGGAGCAATGCCCTCTTTAACGGGCAGCAGTGCCTTTATTGGAATCTCTTATTGCGATTCCCTTTTGGATTTGAATATATGCATTTGAAGAGGGCTTTTTCAGCCAGGGACATCTAAAAACAGTCTCTAGACTACAGATGTGCCTGCGAGTCTCCTTCAATACATGGATTGTAATGCTGTTTTGAGAAGCGCTCTAAGTAGTGCCCTCCTCACTCACCTGGAGATTGATAACTGATGCCTACTGTGGTATAGAGGGAAAGGGTAGGCTTACACCTTTCATGGATTTGTCATCTCTCTTCTAGATCTAGTGGAAGAACGACTATGATATAGTTACACACACCGTTAAAAGCAAATAAAGGAACTCTTGGGAACTAAAAAGAAACATTCTGATATCCCTTGAATGATACCTGAGAGCCGTTATTACTTATAATACTCAAGTTGCGTGTTGTACCAGCAACAGCATAAGCTTTCTTGCAGTTAATCTGGAAAGCCTAGATTTCATATAACAGGATTCTGTCATCCTATAATGGAGAAGAGGCCCAAGAGCCCCTGCAAACATGAAAGAATAGCACAGTGCTCAGAGAGAGGCCAGGTTATATTGGTATGTAAGAGATCCAGGAGAAGATGTCATCAAAGACCAGAGATGTCATCAAAGACCATAGTTGTCTGTGGTTAGAAGGCACTTGGAGAAATTTGGATTAGAAAGACAACATATCTGGGACTAGATATTTATGGAGATCTAAGTAAATGCTTAACTCTTCAAGTAGCTCTCCATATGTGTCTTAAGTTGTAAGCCCTCAAAGGCAGGAACCCTATGTTACTTTTAGTTCCAGTTCCCAGGAACTGTGTGGGTCCTCAATACACATTCGTTGAGCAACAAGTTCTTTTTGGTCAATCCTATGACTTCTAAAGGCTAATCACTTGGTTCAGACATTTTTTTTTTTTTTTTTTTTTAACATCAAGAGCTTAGAAGTATGCTATGGAAAGATTTTTGCTCCCAGGTCAGTCTTTTTAGGTATATCAGTGAATAGAATAGCACCATCATTTACAAGTCTGCAGGCCCTCATCTGAAATCTCTGGAAAATAATGTATTACTTCCAGGGAAGTTATGAGAATTAAATGAGATGATTCACAGTTTCCACAGGCACTTTGCTGGAACATAATAAATGTTAGTTTCCTTTCCTCCTTTCAAAACATAATAATTTAAGAAAAAATATAGGCTGATCTAAAAGATGGGAATAAGGTAACTAAATTCAAAATGGCTTTTGAAGTTTATTAAAGTTGAGTACTCTTGTTTAGATATAGTTTTTGGTTTCTTGTTTAAATGTAGCTTAAATCAAGCTAAGAATCAATCTAAACAACATTTTCAATTAATTTTGGCGCAAATAGAACTAGTTTGCTCCTTATGTTATTACTGTCTGGAATCCTGTTTTCTAGTTTCGTTTGTGACTTTGGAAAAGCTTTTTGGTCTGATCTAATGTGCCTTTAGAGGACAACTAGACTTAAGTGAATCTCAGAGAATTCTGTGAAAGTTTAGACTATTATTTTGGGTCTGTATTGCTCTTAAAAAATAAAGACATTGATGCATATGTAAATCGTTAAGATAATTAAAATTATGTTGACTATGCCCTAACATTATCAGAAGATTATAATAGTAATAAAATAAAATTATTTCGTTTTTAATGTTACAGGATTATGCCCATTTCTTTACTTCAAGGTAGGAAAATACAACATTCACTAAATGGCAAAATTTCTATCATTGTTCAGTCTCCAAAAGAATTGTTTTAGTCCTTAGGACTATCACATAAAATTAATTTTTACTGAGTTCCTGATTTGTAAATGTACCAGATAACAAGAAATGAATTATTAAGAAGATAGAAAATGAGGATTATTCAGCTTTAATGAAGCTTATTTTCTTAAATTTATAACAGTTACATTGTAGGGGAAAAGGCTAAAGATAATTCATGAATCAGAAATCATAAAGTCTACTAGGCTGATATTTCTCTTTCATAATGTACTAAATATTGAGTTTAAAAAATTTTATTAAGAAGCTACTCCCTACATTTTTAAGCCTCTAGCATTTATTTCAAATCTAAAATGTTAGCAATTTTGATATTTAGTTGAGCTCTAATTTTTTAAAAATATTTGTAAGTAATGTTCTTCTTTTTTTTTTTTTCTTTTTCTTAAAAAATAAGCCTCTAGCAACATCAGCCTGCAGGAATACAGCAGAAATAAATTGACTTCATGTTTAAAAATCTCAAAGGACTTAAGATACTGACCGTTGAAAAATGTATTAAAGGAAATATTTCCTTCTATTTGTAAAAATGGCTAGTTTGAAATTATGCTTTAAAGAACCAATTTCAATATTCATGATGAATGTGAAAACAGTATAATTGAATAATGAATTGATATTTTATTAGACTATCTAGAGACCTCTTAAAATGATTGTAAGATTACCTAATAGGATCTTGGTGTTTTGCATTAAATTTCTGGAAATTTTAAAGGTCAGCAATTGCAGTCAGAAAATCTTTAAAGCACATGGGATTTCTGTTCTGTTATTTTATGAAGCTTCTCAGAGCTGTCACATTGTTTAAATTGCAGTAGCTAAAGGCAGAGTTGTGAAGTATAGTAGGTGAAGTTTGTATCTACTGCCCAGAACTTCCGTATTTCTTTCCCTTTTTATATTCTTGATGTGAATTCCCCACAATACCCATTTAATATAGACATACTGTGCCTGTATATAGACTTCTATATCAAAATCTGTTTGAGATAATGGTTAATAAGAGATAGTCATAAATTTATTCAAACAAGTAAGCTGGTGATTTATTACATGCCTTTGACTGAGAAATTAAAAAAAAAAAACACATTTTCTTTGTTGCTATGAGTGATCATAGAAGGCAGGTATATAAACACAGAAATCCTACACTTTGTATTTACTTGATAGCTGCTTTCATAATGTCATGAATTACTAAACCAAAGACAGGTCTTGTGGATTACCTGGTTCAATTTCTTTATTTATGTAGCTGATGGTGGTGGGTGGTTGGTAGACGGGATTGGAATGGACTCTGAGGTCCAGAAAGGATGCAGTTTTCCCAGCCTCACAGAGATAGTGTCAGTGGAAGATTGAAATACCTGCTGCACAAATGCTAGCACAGAACTCAGCCTTGTGAAAAGCAGTCTATCATATGTTGATTCAGAGCACAGGCTCTGGAGCGAGACCTTCTGGGTTTAATTTTGGCTCCTGCCTAGCCCTAGCTATGTATTTAACCTGTGTCTCTGTGAAGGTATCTCTAATTCACAGTCTTGGTGAGGAGATTAAATGAACTAAATAAAGCTTAAGATGGCCTAGCATGGTAAGCACTCCATAGATGTTAACAGCATGTCTGTTTGAGGGGGCCGATCTCACCATTTGACCTATATTTAGAATATTTCAGTGATTATTAGTCACAGCCCATGTTGTATTGTTATATGTTTTACTTTTTCAGCCCGTTAGAGAGGTTATTGCTATTGCCCTATGACTTGACCCACAAATAAAATGCCATTAAAGCCACCATAAAAAGAAGCATTGGGCTATATATCTCTGGTAATTGTACATATTATACTGAAGTTCATATAAGTCAATACTTTAAGTGCTGGGGTAGAGTTCTTTGGCAAGATTCTTGTTGCCCGTTACTGGGGAAACGGCCATTTAGTTTACTTGATATTTCTCAAATGGACCCTATTATTGTGGTGAAGTAACACTTGATTTTTTTCTTTTGCTCCTACTAATTACTGCTGCTGCTGAAATGAGAACATGCTCCCTAATCTGTTCCTAGTATGAAGACAGCTTGAATATCTGGGACTAGAACTACACGTTTGTTTTTTTCTATTCTGGTTGTCAGACATTTCATCTTTACATCTGTGTTAACCCACAAGCTTCTTGTTTTAGGATTTTTTTTTCAAGTATTTCCAGAAATATAGTACTATGATTTTTTTCCTGATGGCCATGAGTTATAGTTGATACGGATGCAAAATTATTTTAATCTTGACATTGAAAGAAATTTCATTGTGCCACCTCAGTGAATTACATTGCACCACTGAAAGAGGAATTTTAAAAAGAATACTGCCCTCTTGTGTTGCAATATGGTACACTATTGAGTGAGGGTAATTTAAGAAAAAAGCTTTTAAGTTCTCTTAATTCTCCTTAATAGTACATCTCACTTAGAAAGAACGTTAAATAATGTGTACTATATTGTGTCTAATACTTTTTTATACATTAACAAGTAGTAGCAGAAAAAAAAGACAGGATGCCTATTTCTTTTGTCTAGTATTAACAGAGAGCAGCATAAATATTGCTTTTTAGGAAGATTATAATCTATCTTTAGTGATTTTTTTTGTGTGTCTTCGCACACTATTTTACCTTACTATTTATAATACTACTGTATTAATTGATTTGTAACAGTGCTTTACAGATGACAAAGGACTTTTGCTCATATGACCTCATTTAGTCTTCAAATCTACTGTGAGGAGAGTTATTTTTTTCCACTTTATAGAAGAAAAAAATGAACAAGAGAAGTTGAATAACTTAGCTAGATTCCTACAATTAGAAAGTGTAATTGGTGAGAACATAAGGAAAGTTAAATAATGTACTCAAACTCAAACAATTAAGATCTAACTATAAATGCTGAGGCATTTGTACTAGAAAGCACTGACTGCTAAGATAATCAGAAGTCACTATTAACAGTCATACTGCTTAAATTGTGGAACTAGAATCTTCAAATTATTAATCAAAATGAGATTCTGTTGCAATTTCAGGGTTCTGTATTTTATATTATTCTCTTTGTTTCATGAAACACTTGTTAGATTGCTGTGCATGTCATTTGATTAATTCATTGGTTAGTCAGCATTGAGAAAGAGTACTGAAGAAAGAAAAAATATCGAATGGGTTTGTTTGCTTGTATTCAGTAATTAGAAGTTTTTTTTTTTCTTTTTTTTAGTTCAAAGAAATAATTTGAGTTGAAGTTACTCAGAGGGAAATGTACCTATGAAATATGCTAAAATAACACACAAATCAAGTATAATGTAACTAAAACTTTTTTTTTACTTAAACGGTGAATGGCTAAATTCTCATGATTAAACTTTTCAACAATATGGGGAAAGGAATTAAGAGGTTAAGAATCTTTTCTCTCTGCCAAAATCTCATTTTCTTCTCCAGAAGTAAATACTGTTAGCAGTGTGGTATACATTTTTCCAGTCTATTTTCTTTCTCTTTACATATATTTGCGTGCATATGGGCAGATATATTGTTTTTTGAGGTCATGTGTAATAAGATCCATTTGTAAGTATTCAGTTTATTGCTTGGTTCACTTGAAAATCCCTTTTTTACTTTCCTCCCTACCTCCTTTCCTTCCTCTTTTTTTCCTTCCTTCATTCCTTCCCTCCTGCCTTCCTTCCTCTCTTTAATGCAATCTCTCCCTCACTCCTTCCCTCCTCCTTTCTCCCTTTCTTTTCTTCATTCTCTCTTTCCAACCATCCATTCTTTCTTCCATTTCTTTCTGTTCTCCCTTCTTCCTATCTTCCCTCCTTCCCTTCCTTCTCTCTTCCCTTCTCTCCTCCTCCTTCCCTTCCTTTCTGGCTTTCTCCCACTCTTTCTTCCTTCCTTTCTATTTTCCTTAGAGTGTAGGATGCTTACTCGGGAGTGTACTTGCAGGATCAACACCTGCAGAAGAGAGGGGAAGGAAGAAGCAAGGACTGCAGGGAGCAACTGAGCTGCAGTGCAAGACCCAGGACAGCCTCAACTGACCCCACTGGGAGCTAAATGGACTGCCAGAGTTGTCCCTAGTTTGTCCAGAATGACCGAGCCTTTGTATCCCTGCCTTGATCAATCATCAGATGTAAGCTTCTCTTTGACCTTGAATAGGGTGCCTCTCTTCAACTGGGGCACACTCTGGAGGGGCTGATAGATGAAGGCTGCTGGCAGCTCTCCAGCTGTTGAAGTAACCAGGCTTTCTTTGAAAGGGACGCTTAGGGTGCTTCACCATGTCCACCAGTTTCCTACGTGCTTAGCGCTTTCTCCGCACATCATTTCTTCTCGTACCTTTCTCTGGGACATTATTCTTCTCTGAGTGCGTCCTTTAAAATTTCCTTTAGTAAGGGTATGTTTAATTTCTCTCTCATTTTAAACTGGGTACAAAAGTCTAGTTAAGTGTTTTGTGTTTTTTCTTCACAATACTTTGAAGATATGATTTATCTCATGTCTTCTTTTGCTACTGTTTAGAAACCTATTGTCAGTTTGTCATTTCTTTTTTATGTAATCTCTTTTCTTTCTGGCAGCTTTAAAAAATTTTTGTTCTGCTCTTTCACTGCAGTATGTCAAGTGAATTTCTTTTTATTTACCCTGCTTATGTTGTCATTTCTGCATCTGTGTCTTCACCATTTAAAAAATTTTCAGTCATATGCTACATCTTTTTATTCCATTTTCTATGCCTTCATTTCTTGCCTCTTTGTCTCTCTTATCTCTGTCTCCTCCCTCAGTAACTTTAAATTTTGATATAAATTCATCTCTCTAGATAGTTGCAAGAATAGTAAAAATCACTCCCATATACCCTTTACTAGGCTTCACTAATAGTTGATATTTTGACCCATTGGTTTATCATTAGTACTCTTTTTATGAGTATGTATGTTTTATTACTATGGCTACATAATACATTTTCCCCCCAAATTTAGTGACATTAAAGACCATTTATTATACAGATGGATTCTGTGGGTTAGGAATTTGGGTAGGGCAGAGTGAACATGGTTTGTGTCTGCTCATTACGTTTAGAAGACTCACAGGCTAGATGCTGGAATTACCTGCAGGCTTGTTCATTCACATATTGCCAGTGGATGTTGACTAAAGGCTGATGGAGTCTCAGATCTTGACCACGTGGCCCCTCTATGTGGTCTCTCTCTCTAGATACTCAGGTCCTTTCATCTTGGACTTATTAATGTCATGTTCTTCTATTTTCGTTTTTCTTTCTATTCTTCTCATATTTCTGCCTTTCGTGGATTAATTGTGTTTTAATTACACCTTTTAGAAAGATTTTCTCTGGCTATTTGAAAGTTACATACTATTTATCTTCCTATGGAGGTTATCATAAATTTTTTTGAACACACAAGATCAGTACTTCTGTATGTTCTTCTAAC
Source organism: Pteropus medius (assembly GCF_902729225.1). Lineage (NCBI taxonomy): Eukaryota > Metazoa > Chordata > Mammalia > Chiroptera > Pteropodidae > Pteropus > Pteropus medius. Next base: position 38,384,367 of record NW_024354875.1, read on the forward strand.
AAGGTCTAAAATGAATCTAAAGAAAAACGAAAGCACTTTTATTTTCCTGTTGTCTCTCTTATCTTTTATTATATTCTAATGTTAAGATCATCTGCTGTTATAGACCAGATTGTCAATTATTCTGTTTGTGTTATGCTTCAAGAATTATTTTGGCTAGATTGAGTATGTTATTATAATGTAATATTTCTTTAATTTGACCTTAATTTAGCTCACTTATTTTATGTCACCATATTTTAATCAATAATACTTCTGAAAATGTAAGTATGACATGACAGTTTATATATATATATATCATATAAATTTTATATACTTTTTATTTTAATGGTTATTTCATATGCAAATAAAAATTATTCTTTTGTATATCACCTAAAATCATAGTACAGCACATTTTATCAGTGCCGTACTTACTTTAGGAAGCTCTGCTCTTATGAGTACAGTGCTCTCTCTCTGCATTTTGTAATTTCTTGTAGGTTTGAGTATCCAACGAGGGAACTAGCTAACTCCCTCCCTCCCTTCTTTCTTTCCCATCTGCTGTTTATCCTGCCACTCTTTTATTCATCTCTCTACAATTCAGTGTCCTGTCCTGTGCTCAGGACATGGTAGTACTCAATGAGTAATTATGGAATAATGAACTTGATGCTTTTCAAAAATGACTTGAGGCATCATTTCTATTTAATTTGTCTTATCATTTCTATTTACATTTTAGCCAGTACTTAAAAGTATGACAAACAAGCAGAGACTACAGTTGTGCCATACATATAGTATTGTCTACCCGAAAATAAAAATAAAATTCTTAGATGTCATAAAAACAAACCATGCTTTTTGTTTGTTTGTTTGTTTATATTGAGGATATTGAGACTCAATGATGTGAAATAATTTACCAGAGTCTTCAGAGTTAATTTGTCTTAGAGCTTGATTTTGAACCCAGGCTACTTGACTACTAAGTCAATTCCAAAATATTTGAGGTTATTTCTCAACTACCAGCTTATAGATTAGGGAGGTGAAGTTTTGTTGCCTGTTCATTGTCTATTCCTCCTTCCATTCTCTCTCCAACACAGTTCCTGCTCTATATATTCATATACATACCAATACTCTTGTTTTCTACATCACTCTTGAGAATTGAAATAGAGACAATGTTTTTAATTACACTATAATTTGGAATAGGTAAAAAAGTACACTGTGACTTCTTTTTTTTCCCAATTTAGGGTGATATACATTTGAATATTTTGCAATTTAGTAGAAAAGACATAAATTTTGTATTTGCATCATCTGTATTACAGAAACACAGCATATTTTCTTCATGTCATATAGTGAGCAAGTTTGGGTTTTGTAATCAAATAAAGATTGCATTAAGACCTCCAAAAAAATATTTCTCTGACTTTATATTCAAAAGCTCTTTTATATAAGATGATTTATATCTGGCAAAAGAAGCGTGGTTCTGATCGAAAAGCAATCAGATGAGAGCGGTATGCATTCAGTAATGCTGTGTAATCTGACAAGCTGTTCCCACCTCACCCCCACTGAGCACAGTGGACAGGAAGACAGTTTTACTAGGAAACGATGAGCTGTAATTTATTCTAATGCCAAGGACAAATTCCTGCTGCAGTTTCCAGAATAGATAATTTAACAGGAACCATCTCTTTAAAAATATATAAAATTTCTTCATTTCTTTCACTGATTAACCTGATATGCTTTTAGTTTTCACAAAGGTCTCCAACCATTGGAATATTGTTCTGTGAAAATTATGGATTAGGCTTTTCTCCAGAATATTCATGACAAGTGAACAAAATAAATCATTTCTGAAATTAAGGATCAGGGCTACCCCTTTACAGAACAGAAGTTTGTCTTTCGCAACCAGCTCCTCATTTTATGTTCATTCCCTTTGTTGTAGGTAAGCGTAGACCTGAATTTCTTCCGCTGCCTCTCCGTCCCTCACACACATGCATGTGCTAGTGTGTGCACACACGCCCTCTTCTTCCTCTTTCTCCTCCTCTTTTTTTTTGGTTTATTGATCCTTGGTCCCTGTTTTAGGTTTCTTTTGCCCTGAAACCTGCCGTTTATGACCCAGCCTATGCAGGTCAGTGCTCCCTTTCTCTGTAGCTCCTTTTCTTTCTTCAGTACTTACTTTAATAATAGATCTGTTTTGTAGCTCAGCTCTTAGAGTAGATGCTCTCACTTTATCCAATGGCAATTAGTTGATCTTCTAAATGCACTATTACTGTCATACTAAGCATAAAAAGCTAAAGGATTATGTCTTATTTTCTACAGCATGTGAACTTTCATGTATGAATTTATAATCTAACTTCTGGAAATGGGACACGTTAGGCAGAGAGAGAAGGGCTGGAAGAAGCAATCACTTTGGACATAAATTTTGTATTTGCATCATCTGTATTACAGAAACACAGTATATTTATTTATTTATTTTTGTTTTTTATGTTTAGGTTTATAATCCATATAAATATAATTTTTATATGTGATATAGATTAGGGGATGTGACTTTTTCATATAGATACCCAGTTATTCTAGCACTATTTATTGAAAAGATTTTATTTTCCTTTGGCACTTTTGTTGAAAATCAGTTGGTCCTATAAGCATGAGGTTATTTCTGTGTTCCATTCCATTGAACTATTTGCCTAGCCTTACACAAAACCAACTGTCTTGATTATTATAGCTTTGAAATCAAGTAGTCTTGATCCGGTAGTGAGAATCTACTTTGTTAAGATTGTTTTGCTTTATGGCCCCAGATATAGTTCTATGCGCACTTAAAAAGACCGTGTATTTGTTAGATATCATTTACGTTAAGTTGATGTTGTTTTTGAAAGCTTTTGTCCTTACTGCTTTACTAAATGTTCTTTTCTACCAAATACTGATAAAATATTAGTCTTTTGTTTTAGCCATTTTATTATTATACAGTGTATCTTATTGTGCTTTTAATTTGCATTTCCATAATGACTAATGATGTTGAACATCTTTAGTATGCATATTGGCAGGTTTTCATCTGCATCATTGTTTTTAAGGAAAATTTTGTGTTTGTGACTGAGAAGAATCTGGTGGCCTCAGATTTTTTTCTTTTCACTAGTATTTTAGAATCCTGCCATCTTCAACCCACTGTGCATTGGAGTGATATTGCCAAAGAAAAAATAAAAAAAGAAGCTTTAGACTGACATAGAATTAATTCATAAAGCCTGTGGTGGAAAAGTTAACCTTTGTGCACAAGACTTGCTTCTTATTAACAGATGGCTGTAGATCCTTCATCTTTGGGACACTAGATCTTATTATAGCAGTTATAAAACTATCACTGCTCTGGGTGAATCTCCATAGAGTTCAGATCTCAAAGTCTGCTATTCCTTTAAAATAAATTCTGTAGGTGCTCGGATTTTTAACCTAAACATATGGAATGATCTCTTATATTACAGTGTTGTGAATTATTTTAGAAAATATATAGTTTCTTTGAACAGTATATATTTGTTCACTGTGAGATTTTTTTATTGGAAGATGTTAGATATATTTAAAAAGGTGACAAGGTGCTGTTGTAACAGTGTAAATTAGAACTGGTGAGAAGCATTTTCTGCTTTCACAAGGTTAGTTCTCTTCAGATAACATTGAGCACCAGTATATTCTTTTTGTAATCTTTCCTATAACCAGATTTCCATGTTCACATACCCAAAAGATAAAAATAAAATTCTCTACAATTTTAATCTCCTAGTAGAAAAATTTTTCTAGATATATTTATATTCTGTCTAAAAATATGTATATGTGTATATATGTATATCTATATGTATATATGTATACATATACATATACTTTATTAAGTAACCTTGGGTAAGTAAATTTGATATGTAGGCTTGAGCTCCTTTTTTATAGAGTAGAATAGTATCAGTCTCGCTCCACAAAATTCTTGTGACAAATAATTCTCATGACAAATAGTAAAATAAGAGTATGGAATATTTATATGATAGAGTTTGTCAGCTGAGACAGAGTGAGTCTTTTATAAAGTCTTATGGAGAGAGAGATAGGAGAGAGAGAGAGATAGGGTACGAGCACACTAGCTCTTTGGTGTCTCTTCTTCTAAGGGTACTAATCCTATCCTGAGGGCCCCACTCTTATAACCTTATTTAAACCTAATTACTTCCCAAAGCCTCATCTCCAGATATCATCAGGTGGGGGCCAGGGTGGGGGTAAGAATTCAACATATTACTTTTGGTGGTGGTGGTGGGGGGACACAGTTCAGTCTATAGAACAAAAGTTGAATAAACAAAATATGAGAGAAAATAAATCATAAACAGCTATAGAATTCTATCTAGGCATCATACTATTTTAGAATAATTCTTTTGCTTTGCATCTATAAAATGTAAGTCATCGATTTTGATGAAACTTAATACATACAATTTTTTAATGAAATTTCTGTGATAATATGGTGTTAGTATCCATTATAAGATGCTTTCTTCTCTCTCTACTCCGATTAGCAGGACATGTATATTGTCGAGAGCTAATGTTGGCCTATTCTGTTTGTGCATTTTATTATTAAACGTGAATTCCCTCTAGTACTTTGAAAGGCCTAGTAGATGATGCCTTACAGATAAGGTAAGTATTGCTTCATGATTCCAGGCAGAGATGACTGGCATGGACAGTTAATTCAACAGGCCATTTCATTGTGATGAATCTAGAAAAAGGCCTCTGTCCCAAAAAGCCTGAGGCTGTGGACCCGATGAATATCTTAGAGCTGGTTAAGGCCTGTTTCTCAAATAAGAGCTTCAGAGGGGAACTCTAACACAGCTTAGGACATATGCTCAAATGATGTAAATGAAGAGTTTAGTGTTTGGAGGGAAATCTTAATGAACTAGATTTGTTATAACATAAAGTAGCAAAGGGACACTAATAAATGGAGGAGGTCAAAGAGTCTTCTAATTTTTATTATGAATTTCTTATTCTCAAGTTACGTGCATAAAGTATTCATAGCAGAGGGATCAGTAGTTATATTTATTTAGAAAATGTTTATATAGTACTTACTCATTGCTAGGCTTCATTTTAAATGATGGTAATCTTATGAGCCAGGAACTATTTATCCGTGCTTTACAGTTGATGAGATTAAGTATCTTGCCCAAGGTCATACTTAGCATTTAGTGTCTCCTTAATCAAATGAAAAAAACATTATATAATATTTGAGTATTTGTCCTTAAAGATGTTTGGAAAACTATCAGGATGTTCTTGAGAAGAGGTTTTTGTTCCATGTCGAAATATTGATATATATTTAGTTAATGTGAATTAAACCATATACCCTTGACAAAAAAGAAATGAGAAGATTGAAAGTGGGAGGGAGGAGTAGGGGGAGGGGAGAGAGAGAGAGAAAAAGAGAGAGAAATCAAAGGGGAGAAGAAAAGGGCAATAAGATGAGGAGGAGAAGAGAGAACAATGATTCCTCCTATCATCCCACTGAACTGAAGTTTGCTCCAGAGTGAGTGTTTCATGTGATCTGTTAGTCTGCTGTTCCTTCCTTCTAACTTAGTTCTTTTGGACATCTTGCCTTGCTAATATTATTCTAATATTTAAAATATGAATTTTCCACATGCCGTCATCCCCTACATACTAACTAACACATTCACCAGGTGCTCAGTCATAGAAACGGCGATGTGTTCCAATACTAGAAGAAAAAACTGGCCTTTTAGATTTAGAGAATGCAGGTTGGTCTCTAATGTTTCACAATTTTAAAGAACTTTTAAAGGTAATTTTGACAAAATGTGATTTTTCAATTTTCAAATCTTAAAAGCTATGTTTATTGTTATTGGAGCAAAGGGGTCTGTCTGAATGTGTGCATCTAAGTCCAATGAGATACGTACAAGTTGTGCCGCAAAGAAAGTAAAGGTTTATTGTAGAGAGTTGCAAGTCCCAGAGGCACAAGTGAGCTACTGATCAAAGGCCTGGCTCTCCGATGGCCCCTAGGGTATAGGTTATATAGGGGAAGAATCATTAGTCATGGCTAAGGGAGTTGGGATTGTGAACTCTGCTGATTGGTTGGGGCTAGAGTAGGAGGCAGTTGATCCTTACATCAGGTCCTGATGTCAGTCAGGATGGTTTCAAGGGCAGGAGGTCAGTGGGGCTGAAACATACCTGAAGCCAAGATGTTATCCTTAGTTTAACTGAAAGTTATTTTCTCAGGATCAATAGACCTGAAGCTTTATTCTTAAAAAGTTTGATGCTGACCAGAACCTAATGTCCTAAGGCTTAATGATTAAGGGAGTGGGCATGAAATACATGCAAAGGTGGAAGGATCAGGGCAGAAAAAGCAAGTGAGTCATAATGCTATTATATTAGGCAAAGCCTGCTTGAATCAAGAAGAAAGCTGTATTAAAGAAATGAAGTTTGTGTGAAATTACATTATTACCTAATCTCAATCTAAGATGTAACTTCACTCACTTTACCCAAATGCATCAGGAAAAGCCATTTGGTTTCCACAACATAGAACAAACATATCAAGAAAACCTGCAAAACTACATATCTTTTCCTGTGCTAGGTGAGACTAGGCCATGATTTCAAATTATGACTCTCCCTATACAACTATCTCAGAAACATTGTTGAAACGTAAGATATTCAGTCATAACAAATGAAGTACACAAATCATAGGTGTACATCTCAATGATATTTCACAAAGTTTTGAATGGCCCCACTTTTACTAACATCCAGAAGCACCCAGGGGGCCCCCACCAGCATGCACCATTCTAGTCATTATTCCTTCTGTAATGATAACCACTATTCTTTGTTGATTCATCACTGTACAGTACAGTATTCCATTGTATGATATGCCATAACATATTTTTGTCTTCTACTGGTAGGCATTTGTCTCGATTTTTGTTTTTTAGCTATTATGAACACTATGAATAGTGTTCATAGTGTTCATAATAGCTATTTGTTTTTTAGCTATTATGAACACTATGAATAGTGCTACTATGAACACTCTTTTGCATATCTTTTGGTGACTATTTGCATGCATTTTTGTTAGGTATATATACCTATGAGTCAGAGTATCTTCAGCGTTTATATTCAGCGTTAGTAAAGACTACCATTTTCCAAAGTGATTCTATCAATTTACACTACTCTCTGCAGAGTACGAAATATATCCTTATTAAAACCTCAGTATTTTTTACCATTTTGAATTTTAGACATTCTGGTGTGTCTGTGTGTAGTATATAGTCCTATTGCGGTTTAACTAATTTTCCTGAGGTTTAATGAATTTCAACATTTTCTCATGTTTATCAGTGATTTAGATACCTCTTTCATGAAGTTTTTGGGTCTGTTTTTGTTGTATCTTTGTAATATTGACTTGAATTAATAGATACAGGTATAGATAGAGATATAGAGGTTTGTACTTTGGATGCAAGTCCTTTATTAGGAATATGTACAGTAGTTATTTTTACCACTCTGGCTTGCTTTTTCATTCTTTTTGGTGTCTTAAGTTGTATGGAATTTTTATATTTTAATGTATACAACTGTAGCTTTTGCATTTAAATCTAGAATTCATCTGCAGATTTTTGGGTGTGGTATGAGCAAGGCAATCAAGATCCCTCTTTTGAAAATAGAGATATAATATTGTCCTAATATCATTTTTAGTGCAATTAATTATAATAATGTAACTTCAAAATTTTATTTTTTTATGTTGTTGGTGTATAGAAAAATACAGTTGTTTTAAATGTTGACCTTATGTCCTTGGCCTTGCAAAATTCATTTGTTGATTCTCATAGTTGGTAGAAATTTTTAGATTTCCAAAGTGTAAAATCATGTTTTCAAGTAATGAAAAGTTATTTTTCTTCCTTTCCAACCCATATTTATTTTCCTTTTCTATTGCATTTATAGAACCTCCAGGATAAGAGTTGGATAGAAGTAATGATAGGAGCACCTTTTACTCATTCGTGATATTAAAGAAAAAGCTTTCAATAATTCACCAATAGAAGCAATGTTTGCTATAGTGTTATTGTAGAGACTTAGTATCAAATTAAAAAACTTCCTTTCTATAAAATATGTTTACACGTTTGTTGAGCTGCTCATATGATTCTTCTCCTTTATTATGTAATTGTGGAAAATTTACTGATTGATTTTCAAATGTTAAACTAACCTCATATTTCTGATATATCTCATATATCCCTAGAGTCATGATGTATATTTACTTTTTATGTATTTCTAAGTTAGATTTGCTGCTGATATCTTGCTTAGGGATTTTGTATCCAAGCTCAAGAGAGCTAGCTTATGATTTTCTTGAGTTGTAATGCCCATTAGATTTTGCTTTATAATGATCTCATAAAATGAGTTAGGAAGTGTTTCCTCTTTTTCTAACTTCTGGAAGAGTTTGTACAAGATTGGTGCAGTTTCTTCCTTGAATGTTTGCCTTTCATGATACCATATTAGCCTAGCGATACCTTTGTGTGAAGTTTTTAAATTATAGACTTGGAGCTAGAAGGCTCACGCAGGGTCATGAGGGACTCCAAAACATAAGCCGCATTTCAGAAAGGAAAACGAAATTAGAACCACACTTTAGCAGTTGTTACTCTACTTAATTTTTTAAATAAACCTATGCATATAACCAACTTTAAGTCTATTCGAAGCATAACCGATATTTGGAAGATAAGGTATCATGTGACTGTGTATAAAGTTGCTTTAGGTATTGCATGTGGCACTCCACATATTTGTTGAAGGAATGAGTGAAAATGAATATCATTTCTTTAAACTATTATAATCAACCAACCAGTGTTTATTAAGAACCTGTGTTCTCAGTGTGATAGAGTTCTTATAACTTTTAAAAAAATTATGCTGAGTTTTTAACATTATCATTACATTTGGAAAATAGGAAACTTGCTTCTTATGTGGGGTTTAGGATCCAAAGCCAGTTTATAATTGTGTATAATGAAAATTATTCTTTAAAAATCCTTAAGTTGCTTATAAGTAAAATATATGTGATTTGGATACCATACAACTCTGTACTGTATTGTATGTATGTTACAGTAATATACAGTATATAATAAAGAGTACATATACAAAAAAATTAAAAAAATCACAGACTTAATATATTTAAAAATACAAGAAAATTCAGATTTTGTCATTTCTTTTTGCTAAGTTAAGCTTTTCTAGGAATTTGTCTACATCTAAATTTTTAAATTTATTGGTATAGAGTTTTTCATAAAACTCTCATCTCTTTCAATATCTGTATACTCTTTGGTGGTGTCTTCCCTTGCATTTCTTTTATTGGTTCTTTGAAATTTCTCAATATTTTTTTCTCATTAGTTCTGCTAGGTATTTCTGATTCATGGGCTGCAAAAGTCTATTCCTTAATTTTTAAGAATGTGGAGATTTTCTAGTTTCTTTTTTTTTTGAATTCTGCTAAATATCATTGTGGTCAGAGAAGATACTCTGAAAGATCACAGTCTTTTAAATTTGTTGAAATTTGCTTTATGGCTCAATATATGTTTTATTTTATTTAAATGTTTCACAGATGTTTCACTTTCTTGAAAATAAAGTACATCCTAAGGTTCTTGGGGGCAGGATAGTGTGTGTGTGTGTATATATATATATATATGTATACACACATACACATACACATATATACATATATACATGTGCATATATATATAAGGTCTTTATTCTTTTTGTCTAATTATTTTATCATTTATTGTGAGATATATATTAAAGTCTCCCACTCATGCACACTTCTCTCATATGTTTGAAGTTCTATTTTTAAGTGGATATAAATTTAAATTGCTACGTTCTTGGTAAATTGATCAGTAATCATTATAAAATATTGTTTTTTTTCTCTAGAAACGTTTCTTGTCTACTTTGTAATATTAGAATAGCTACACTGATTTCTCTTGGTTTCTATTTGCATGTTTTTCATCCTTTCTTTTCAAATTCTGTGTCCTTATGTATAAAATGTGGCTCTTGTAATCACGATTATAGTTTTTTAAAAACTCCAATTTGATAATTTTAATCTTTTAATTGGACTAATTAATTCAATCCAGTTACACTTTATATGGTTACTGATTTATTTGGGATTTATATGTACAATCTTATTTATTTTCAAATTTCCCACTTGTTTTTATCTTTTTTTGCACCTTATTTTGGATTAATCAAGTTTTTAAACTATCCCCTTTTCCCCAATCAACTTTTTATATATACATTCTTTTTCCTGATCTTTAATGGTTACCGTAACATTTAAAATATATAGAGTCAAATGCAAATTTGTATTTTTCCTCTTCCCAGGTATGTAGACTTCTTAGAATACTTTAGCTACATTTACTCCTCCCCATTCCTGCCATCGATGTTATTTTTGTCAGTCGCTTTAATTTTACATATACCTAAACCTTCACAAGACATTATTATTATTATTATTTAGTGCAATCAATATTCATTTAGATTTTTCTTGTTTACCATTTATGGTATTTTACATTTCTTTCTACAATAATATTGTCAAAAGCTCTGTTGGCTTCTCTGCCTCTTATTAGCGTTTTATCTCTACTAGGAATCCTGCTCTCCAATTTTGCAATCACTAATCTTCAGTTAGCAAATACTTCAAGGGAAAATAAACCCAGAAAATGTTTGCTTACTCATCTATGGTTCCTTTCTGTCCATGATCTTGCTTTCTCAATTATTGTGTCAGTGGGTCCCTGATGATGATGATGATGATGATGATGATAATGATGGTGATGATTATTGTTGTTGTAGTAGTAGTAATATTTTATTCCATGGTTCTTGCTTTTCTCAGCAGGAGTCTTCTGCTAGCTATTTTTTTTTAATCATAGCTAGAAAGGAGAAATACTCTCACACACATTTTTTAAGTTAAAAATCACAGAATTAAGTGATGAACGAAGCACATGAATAATTCTAATTTAGAACATTATATAGAAATGATTTGCTCCGTTGTATATTTATTCATTAAAAAAATATACTGGATCCCTAAATTTGCCAGGTAATATTCTATACTAGGTAAGTATTGATGAATGAGACGAATGAGGTGCCTTAAATTCGTATTTTTTTGTAAGGTGTTTGGTTGCAGGGAGACACAGATAATGTAACATATTAAGGGAATAATTAAGAGAATTATAAAAACTATGAAAAAATAACAAGGGGATGTGACACATAGAGATAGGGGGTGGGGTGGAATTCGGCTGTTGTAGACTCAGTACATCTGTATGGTCAGGAATGGGTCATATTGGAGCTGAAAACTAAATGACAAATAACTGGCCTTATTCAAACTTAAGGACAGAAGATTCCTACAAGGAACAGCAAAGGAAAAGGCTCTAAGGTAGGTATGATCTTGGCATGTTTCAGGAACATACAAAAATCTGGACTGGCTTAAACACTGAAAATGATGGGGCAAGTAATGTGAAACATGATCAAAATATCTCCTGTGGAATTGTAGACCATGATTAGGGTGCTGAATTTGATTCTAACGTGGTCGAAATCCGTTAGAGGGTTTAATGTAAGGAAACAAATGGATTTTGTTTTAAAAGATCATTCTGGCTGTGGTATTGAGAATGGTTTATAGGGCACTGAAGAAGAAGCAGGGAGATCAGGTAAGGGGTATTATCGACTTCCAGTTAAATATAGTAGATTGGACAGTTATGTTTACTTTTGTTCCTTCCTGTAACTTAACTAAAATGACAGAGGAAGGATAAAACGTAATGAACTCGGGGGGAAAAAATACCATGTGTTGGGAGATGACAATAGTTACATTATGTGTATTGAGCAGGAGAATGGAGGTTTATCCTCTGAAGCTTTGGGTGTCATCTTAAAGAAAATGAAGTTAAACGAAAGTATTCCTATTGAATAGAAAATCTTACAGCTCCCCTCGGCTTTCCTCCAACTCAGCTGAGATTGCTCCTAGACAGGCTTATACTCCCCCGGCAAGAGATTGGAGCATTCATCTCTGAGAAAATTTAGCAGCTCAAGATTTCGTGTATGTTAGATACGAAAGTAAATGTAAGGAAACAAATTAGACTTCAGTGAAAGCCATGAATTACCGTTTCCTTATGGTTTTTTATCCAATCGAAAGAATTTATCTAGGTGATCTTAGAATATTTAAACCTTCAAAGGTTTTGATAATGCTTATGGAATTATACCCTTATTTTGATCCTTGCTAAGACTGAGTTTTAATGAACTTCCCTTATTTTAACACTTTCATTTTATATTTTACTGTTTTTATTTGAAAAATAGTTACCTCTTCTACCTAAAATGCCCTCAAACGTACGTACTCATTTTCTTGCATTCTTTTCATTACTACTTGAAAGTTGGACAGTTCTCCTCTATTTCTTGTAATATCTTGTCAAATTCTGGCCACAGAAATCTATCATGGATTTTAGTTCTATTTTTCCTACCTCTACCTTTGGAACAAGGAAATCATTAATAACACAATCTACCTCCCAGTTCATAGATGTACCAACTATTTTGCAACCACATAGCATGAATCACCATTTTCCTGCCTTTAATATCAATTCGTTCTCTACCTACTGTCCAAGCATTAAGCCAGTGTTATATATTTGATATTTATTGTTATGTTAGTGCCCCACTTGTGGTATCGATCAAATCAGTCAGGCTAGCATAATTTATTCGATATTAACAACTTCCAAATCTGGGTGACTAAATTAATTAATTTTTTTTACCTGCTCATTCAATGTCTGTTGTTAGTCTAGATGTCTCTCTAGAGCTGCTATTTCCCATGTATTGGCTTAGTATTCCAAGCTGTTTTCCTATCAATACATACTTCTACCATCACTATAATAAGAAAGAGAGGCTGGAGATTTGAATACTTTCATCTAGAAATGACATGTTATTTTTTTCCCCCAAATTATCTGGCCAAAGTAAGACCTATGGCCATGTTAACTTCGAGAAGTGGGAAAGTGTAATCTTCCCTGTGTCTCTAACAAGAGGATCAGATTTTATTTGGCAGTACTAATATGTAGCCACAGAAGATATTGCATCTCTTAAACAAGAAAAGAATGCTGTAAATACAAATGCTTTAGATAATAAAAAGAGCCTTTATTAAAAAAAAAATGGTCAGAACAGCAAATTTTTAAAAATCATTACAAGTATTAGAATTATTGAAATTTATACGTATTAGAATGATTAGAGAAATTTCTGGAAAGTAGAGCAAAATTAAAAAGGGACAGGATCTTTCATGGAATTCTATATTGAGCCAAACTATCAAGCATGTGTTAGGATAGAATAAAGATATTTCTGAAGGTGAAATCTCAAAACATTTGTCTCTCATACATTCTTTCATAGAAATTAAGTAGGTAATTTTCACCAAAACAAAGGTGTAAACCAGGAAATAAGGGTTTCAACATTGATCAGAGGCCAAGGAGATTCCCAGGATGAAGGTGATAGAAAACCAAGGATCACAGTCAGATATGCTGTGGAACTAGAGAGCAACCCGTCTCGATAAAGGTTAAATAAAAGGCTTCATGAATGATTTCTCCAAGAAAGACCAGAGGAAATGCAGAGATTACCTGACATGTTTGAATCTGTTGAAGGGAAACTCACATTTTGGGCAGTGGGTTTAGAGATAACTTAATGAAAATGTCCACCGATAAAATGAGTCAACTGATGCAAGGTAAACAGAAATATTAAAGAAAGGAAACATTATCATAGTTCAGAATATGGCTCAGATGTGGATAAGATTTGCAGAATCACAACAGTATAACATTTAATATTTACTTGTACCCAAAACTACTCTGTAATTAAAATGAGGCAAAGGGAATAGAAATGTGTGTGTGTGTGTGTGTGTGTGTGTGTAAGAGATTAAAATAATTTTCTTCTAGTAAGTAAATAGATATTTAAAGTTGACAAACAAGAAATAGCAATATAAACATATAAAAATATAGCGACAATACCATAAGGAAAAGTTAGAAGATGAAAACAATTGCCTCTTTGGTGTGGCAGTTGGAAATGAGGATAGTAGACTGCAGTTTTCTGTTGTAAATCTAATCTAACTTTTAAAACTATGCTCCTGTTAGAAGGCTCATCAGTAATTAAAAGAAGATTATGTCTTGGATGAGAATGATAATAATGGAGGTGGTAAAAAAAAAAAAAAAGTCTAGATTCTGGATACATTTTGAGCATTGTGAGGGTAAAGCCAGTGGTTTAAAAGGGATAAATAGAAGTTTAGTTTTGGATGTGGTGAGTTTGGGTTGCCTAAGCCAGCTAAGTGCAGATGGTAGGAAGAGAATTGGCATTTCTGAGTAGAGTTTTCAGAAGAGAAATCTAGGCATGAGATACACATTTAGGAGGTATCAGGTTTTAAAACTGAGACTGGATCACGGAGGGAGTGAAAAAACAAAGATTGAGCCCTGGGGCGCTGTGAAGTTTAGGGAGAAGAGGAGGAAACAGTCAAAAAGTCTGAAAATAGTAAACTAGGGAAGTAAAAGGAAAACCAGGTGGATTGAAGTTGCTGGAAATCAAATGAAGAAAATTTTTCAAGGAAGAGAAAATGTCAGATGTTACCAATATGTGAAACAAGATGAAGCCTGAGAATGACCACTGGATTTGGTGATATGGAGGTCATTTGTGACCTCAATAAGGACAGTTTTGGTGGAGTCAGTAAATAAAGGTGATGTGAAAGTTTTAGCCCAGTGTTAAATCTATTTTGTAAAATATGTATTTCTATAATAAATATAGAAGTATATATAAATATGCAACTTAAACATATAATTTCTTATTTTGTGGTTATTAAATAATATATTCAGTACATAAAATTATGAAAATAGAGAAAATATAAATACCCACAACCAAGGGGAAAAAAGCAAAATGAATTTTAAAATAAACAATATTGTCAGTTCAGAGATAAGAGATGATAGTGACTTAGAATAGGAAAGTGGTAGCGGAGCTGGGGAGAAATAGATAGAGGTAGATGCTGAATATAGGTGGAGCAAGCAGGACTTGCTGATGGACTACAGTGCAGGAAAGAGAGTAATGAGAATGACTCAACGACAGGCCATGTGAGTCTTCACCAAATACCTTTCAGAAATTCCTCAAGATTGTTCTAAGGGCATATCTTTCAGTGAAAAGTTTAATGTTTGAAAATTAAAGATAAAATTTAAAATAAACTTTTTTTAAAAGATAGGTTTATCACCAAAATGGCATTAGGAATTTCCATCTTTCGCTATATATGAAAATAGGTTGCTCTTTTCCATTCTTCCTCTTGGCGATTATATTTTCCATGGTATAATTCTGATTTTTCTTTCTCCAGCACATTTCATCATTTAGAAAGTTATTCTTAAATAACGTAAATGTATTTTGGAATTTAAAAAAAAAAAAACAGGACAAACTTATTTGCCATTATATAAAAACTAAAATATCCCATCAATATTTTGCCTTAAGGTTCAAAGTAAAAATAAACCAGTAAAATATTTGTTTTGAAAAAGTAATTCTTGAAATCGTATCTTTTGTTAAAATATCAAGGTCTTAGGTGAGGGAGAAGGTAACATATGACAGAACCTTATGTCTTTAATTCTATTTTAAATAATCCTAAATTGGCTCTAATGGTACCCTATGTCTTAATGAGTGAAAAAAAAACCTTTTTTGATAATTATTTGTATGCATTCAGTGAGAGACAGTGCAAGGAACGAGACCCACATTCTCATCTTAGCTCTGATACTAATCAGCTCTATTTTTAGAGAAAAATAAGCTAACATGTTTGAGCCTTGGCTTCTTCAATGTTGTGTTTTTCAGACGGAATTTCCAATAATATAAGTGCTGTCGTTGCTACCTCATACACAGGCCATATAATCCCTAATTCATACTGTGTTGAAGGGTTTCCAGCATTAATAAATTATAGAACTGTCAAGGTTTAGTTTCTTCTATTTATTTATTTTGGGGTTGGTTGTTTGTGTTTAGAATGGAGTGACTAAAATTTCTTCTCTCAGGACCTCAGAGTGAAATCCTAAATTCTTTCAATGAACAAGCTCACCCTCATTCCTCACCTGTTACATCATGACTGATATTGCTGCTTTTCCTCTTCTCTGGTATGCAGGTCACAATAGTGAGTAAGAAAGATCCTAAGGCTAATTGATTTCTCAGTGCTGCTGTGCTGTGGTTATGTCTCCTTTAAGTAGAAAATCAATATATTTTGTTTGACTGTCTCTCACAAGTAAGATACTAGGGTAATGAGACATATAAGACATAATGCAGTTCTAAAAGAATTTATAATCTCTGTATAAGTAGAGGTAAGTCTAATGCACATAAAAATACCTAGCAATCTGAAAAGTGATGGGGACAATAATTGCTATAAGAATTCACAACTAGGAGCAATTGTAGTAAGCTAATATAGTCAAGAAAAGCTGCCTTGTGTGGGACTGCGTATCTTTTGATAGATTTATGTAAGAGATAGGAAATGTCAGGGATTGAGAGAGAGGAGATGGCATGCATAAAGACCTAAGAGTGGTAATGGGAACAATAATAGTAGTAATACAATCACAATAATAATTGTAATTAAAACTTAATAATTGTTAGCCAATCAGGACCCATTCTCTACTACATCCCTACTACCATAACTGTGGGCCCTACAGTACAGGATGTTAACTAACCGATTATTAGAAAATGTTTATAGTTCTCAGCATCCCTCAGCCACGAGAAGCAGGCATTGTCCGAAACATCTCTCTCAGAGAAAAAAGCTTTCACAGAGATTTGACATCCCAAATTTCCATTACTTCCCCAGACTCACAGATCCTTTCTTTCCGCAGTACATCACAGAATCACCCATATTCGTATGACAAGATCACTTGGAATAGGCATGGAGGGAAAGTATCAGTAAAACTTATAGCCTTCAATCTTGGTCTGGAAGGACTCTGATCTCACTTTATGAGCCCTTGACATTTTTTTATCTTCAACAGGGAAGAATCCTGGCAGCCTAGCACAGAGCCTTAAAACTTTGGCTCTGGCATCAGATTAAGTTCAAATCCTGACTCCACCACTCACCAGCTATGTGACTTTGGGTATTATGAGTGCTCTAAACTTCATTTTCTTCACAAGCAAAAAGGATGATAATAGTAATGCTCGCTTCATTGTTTTCTGGAGATTGAAAGAGATAGTCCATATGAAGCACTTGCCACAATGTTAAGCACATAGAAATACTTTACCACCATTGACTATTTTTGACTCTTTACTTGACACTAGGCAAGATATTAGTGCTTCATGTCAGACTCCCAAATCCTAAATATATATTTTTATTTTAGTCATTTTTTAAAGAACTGAGAATGCTACATATTAGTCTGGGAGTTTGGAAATATTTTTTAAAATATGTATTATATTACATAAAAGAAAAGAAACATAGTCATTCACAGCCATTCTATTTTAAGTGGCAGAACATATTACAAGAAAGTTCCCATCTGTTTTCAAATTTCTTTATAATTAATACTATTATAAAATAATAATAATCCAAGACAAGAAAAAGCTAAAGGAGTTCATTGCCACCAAACCAGTATTACAAGAAATGTCAAAGAAACTTCTTTAAGAAGAAAAAGAAAAAAAAGGGATAAAAAAATAATAAAATAACAATAACTATATACCTATCAATAATTAATAGGTATATAGTTATTACTTTAAATGTAAATGGATTAACAGCTTCAATTAAAAAGCATAGGGTGGCTGGATGGAGAAGAAAACGAGAAATATATATGTTGCCTACAAGAGACTCACTTAGAAAGCCACACACAGACTGAAAGTAAAGAGATGGAAAAATATATTTTAGGCAAATGAAAATGAAAAAAATAAAAGCTGGAATACCAATACTCATATCAGACAAAGTAGACTTTAAAACAAAGGCTATAACAAGAGACAAAGGACATTCGATATATAGTAGCGAAGATATGGAAGCAACCTAAATGTCCATCAATAGAGGAATGGATAAAGAAAATGTGGTACATATGTACAATGGAATATTACTAGGTAAAAAAAAAAAAGAAGAAGAAAGAATGAAATCTTACCATTTGCAATGACACAGATGGATCTAGAGGGTGTTATGCTAAGTCAAATAAGTCAGAGAAAGACAAATGCCATATGATTTCACTTACAAGTGGAATTGAAGAAACAAAATAAATTAGCAATAAAAACAGAAACAAACGCATAGATACAGAGAGCAAACTGATGGTTGCCAGATGGGAGGGGGTTAGGGGGCTATGTGAAAAAGGTGAAGGGATTAAGAAGTACAAATTGACAGTTATAAAATAGTCATGGGTTTATAAAGTACAACATAGGGAATAGTCAATAATACTGTCATAACTGTGTATGATGCCAGGTGGGTACTAGACTTATCGGGGTGATCACTTCATAAGTTATATAAATGTCTTACGACTATACTGTATACCCGAAACTAATATAATATTGAATGTCAACTGTGATTGAAATATAAAAAATAAAATAACAATGAGGTTCATTTGTGAAGAGAACAGGAAAAAATTTCTAATAGGCAACATTTACGAACACTGACTATGTGCCAGGCATTGGCCCTTATAGGCAATATCTCACATACGAGGTGGAAATTGTATTATTCTCTTTTTTTTTTTTTTTTTTTTTTACAAATAAGGAAACTGACTCAAAAAGACTGAGCTGCTTAGTCATGACCCCATTGCCAGTAAGTGTAGAGTATGGAGAAAACCCCAGCAGCATGAGTTCAAAGCTCTCTTGCTGTAGGGCATAGGGTTGTTACGGGGATGGTGGCTAGATGTTCTTGTTGGAATAGTAGGTTCAGATGGGGCAGTAGTGGGAGATAAGATTAGTTGGGTCATTTGGGGCCAAGTTATGCAGGGTTTTAGACACAAAGCAATTCTAGTAAGTCTACCTTGATCACGCTTGGAAAAAAATATTAATCTCTGTGTTAGGGACATTATCACGTGGAACACATCTCACTGCCTGTTGATGTGTTTAAATCAGACAGATGGTCAGTAAGGCACTTGGCATAGTGCCAGGGTCCATACTGAACTCTTCATAGACAGGAGCTGTTTTCCTTATTATACTGTGGAAGTGTTCTTATCTGACCTCCATTTAATAAACTCGCCAGAATAATCAGTGCTCTCTATTTTCCTTGCAAAACATTTTGACCGATACTCATAAAATGCCATGGCTGTGCCAGAGCAGGTCAACTCTCACCAGGTATATCTTGATGTGTTTGTTGTATGCTTCCAGAAGATGAAATATGCTGTTCCAGAACCTGTTTGTCAGTTATATTTGTTATTTTCATTATGTAATCTAAGTGAGTTGTTATATAAACCAATGAAGAATGAATGTGAGATGAAAGAGATATTTCTTTGTAAACCATGTTGAATGCTTTGGGTACGCTTGATAAAGGCAACTCATTAAAAAATATGTCAAATTAGTTGTAGGTAAGAAAATGTAAAGGATAAAACATTTTTATAAACATCTATAAATATCCTGTACTTAGAGTTCTTCCCAAGAGGTTTGTAATTCTTGCTTTACTTTACAAGCACATTGTATCATGGGTATATTTTTTGATATAGAACTTGGGTAAATACAGAATTAACCTTATCCTCCTGTAAAAAAGAAAAATGCAGGATAATTTGGCATGCATTTCACATAATAAATATAAGAACATGTAGGTAGCATTTTTTGTTGTTCTTATTTACTTAAAAATTGCTGACATATCTCTTCAATATCCTATGTTAGCTTTACATTTCTGAAAAAAGGAAATAAGAGATGAAATATTGTGCTTTTATTTATGATGGTGACCTTTTTATAAAGTATTTCAGTCAGCTCCTGAAGGGAGATGAGTGCCCTGTGGTTGATGTAGAGTCTTCTATTCAATGCAGGGTTTCAAATTTAGAACTTTTCTGGTTTAGAAACTATCAATTATTTATGCAGTATCAAGCTTTTAAACCCTGTGTATGACAGCTTGGGATTTTGCCAATCTTGGTTGAAACAGTCTAAATAATTTATCTTGTGTTCCTTCAATGTACAATGCATTCTGGAGACCAAGAAATGTTAAATAAGTTTTATTTTCTTCCCTGCTGTGCCGAGGTCATGGAGGTTAAGCTTTTAGATATTTGCTGAACACTTCTCGGTGCCCTGTCTTCTCTCAGTGTGCTAGGTTTCTTTTTTAACTTTCATATTGTGTTTTTCTTTATATGATAGTTTCACTTTATTGAACTTATTTTTTAAAGAATCCTTTATCTCCCATTAATTATCTCTACTGAATGTCTGTACATTGTAATTTCAGTTATAAATAAGAGGATATCTTTGCAAGTAAAGAATTCAATTATTTTTAGTTCCCAATATCTTCCAAGAGTATGAATATGAATTAGCCTGGTTTGATTTTACTGAAATGTGTGAAACATTAATGATAAAGATCTAAAGAGTTCAAGATTTACTTAAACAGGTAAAATTTGGAGATTTATTTAAATTTTATTTTAACATATTAACTATGAGATAATGGAAATATAGATATTTGGAGTTTTTTTTTGCTTTCTTCATTTAACAGTGTTTTCAATAATTTTTTATGATATAGAAGTATATTCTTTTTTACTTTTGAAAGCTACATAATAAATAGCTCCACAATCTATCTATTCTGTGGTTGGTGGATATTTATGTTGTTTCCAATTGTTTGCTGCTGAAATGATGTGTATCTTTATGCAATATTAAGCAGTTCTCTCAAGTGTACTCATGGGGGGGTATAATTGACATATAACATTTTATTTCCAGTGTACTATGTAATGATTCAATATTTGTGTATATTGTGAAATGATCATGACAATAAGTCTAATTAACATCTGTCATACATGTAGTTGTAATAATTATTTTCTTGCATTGGGAACTTTTAGACCTATTTTCTTAGCAACTTTCAAATATGCAATATAGTATTATTAACTGTAGTCACCATGCTGTATGTTGCATCCCCATGACTTATTTGTTTTATAATTGGCAGTTTTACTTTTTGACCCCTTTCACTCATTTTTGTCCTCATTCCCTCAACCCTCATCAGTCTGTTCTCTGTATCTGTGATCATATTTTTTTAAGATTCCTCATATAAATGAGAGTATGTGGTATTTGTCTTTCTCTGCCTGACTTACTGCCTTAATTCACTTAGCGTAACGCCCTCAAGATCCATAGTGTTGTGACAAATGGCAAGATTTCATTCTTTTTATGGCTGAGTAATATTTCATTGTACATATGTACACCAAATTTTATTCATTCATTTCTTGGTGGACACTTAGGTTGCTTCTGTGTCTTGGCTATTATAAATAATACTGCAGTAAACATGGCAGTGCATACATCTTTTCAAATCAGTGTTTTCGTTTTCTTAAGATACATACTCAGAAGTAGAATTGGTGGATCATATGATATTAGACTTTTGATTTTTTGAGGAGACTTCATATTGTTTTAATAGTGGCTGCACCAATTTACAGTCCCACCAACAGCATACAAGGGTTCCCTTTTCTCCATATCCTTGCTAACACTTATTATTTCTTGTCTTTTTGATAATAGCCATTCTAAGAGGTGTGAGTTGAATTCTCAAGGTGGTTTTGATTTGCATTTCCATGATAATTAGTAATGTTCAAATATAGATAGTTTTATTTCATGAATCCTAGTCACCTGGAACTACCAGGTTCTGATGAGTGCGGAATTTTTATTAATTTTTAAAATAGAGAGGTGTGAGAAAAAGGCATGTGATGACTATTTGATTACGAGAGCAAGTTCTGCCAATTTTACGCTGAGATGTCTGACGATAATCTAATGGGTTTTCCTTTATAAGTTACTATTTCTTCTCCCTGGCTGCCCTGAGAATTCTGTCTTTGTCGTTGATTTTTTGATAATTTTAATACAATGTATCTTGGTGAAGGCCTTTTTGGGTTGAGATAATTGGGTGTTCTGTTGACTTCTTAAATTCCAAGCTCCAGCTCATTCCTTAGATTTGGGAAATTCTTATCCACTATTTGTCTGAAAATGCTTTCTAGGCCCTGCTCCTTTTCCTCGCCTTCGATAATGACCATTATTCTTCTGTTTCCTCTCCTGATGGTATTAGCTAGTTCTTGAATTTCTCTTTCATTATTTTTCATTCTTCGGTTTCTCTCTTCTTCTTTCCGATTTATTTCTAGATTTCTGTCTTTGATATCACTGATCCTTTCCTCTATTAGGTCGACTCTATTTCCCAAGCTTGCTATTTCATTTTTCAACTCCTGCAGTGAGTTTTGTATCTCCAGAAGATCTATTCTGTTCTTTTTGAGGGTTTCAGTCTCCTTGCTCACCTCATCTAGGTGTTATTTCAATTCCTGAAATTGTTGATATGACTTGTTTTGGAACTCACTGAGTTTTTCAGAATTACCATCCTGAATTCTCTGTCATTTAAGTTGCATATTTTTATGACCGTAAGCTTATTTTCTCTAGATTTTTCTCTTTCTTTCTGAGACGACTTGTCACCTTGGTTGTTCATTTTGTTTAATGGACTATTTCTCCACCTGGGCATTAATAGAAATGTATTCTGCTTTTTTTCCAGAAAGAAGATTTATTATATAAAGGTCTCTAGCCTGCTGCAAAGAAGGCGCTTTTCTTTTGGTTTCCAGTGGGTTGCGTCAAAGCTTCTTGGATCTCTGCTTTATATAAAGTGCTAATAATGCCTTTTTCTTTTCTTATAGATATTTAATCACACTTGCTGCTCTCAGTTTCAGTCCCTGTCAGTGTTAGCAACAGTTTGGTAGCATTTGCTTAGATTCTTCTGGGGGTCCAGGGTGTTTAGTCTTGGAGGGTATGGGGGTAGGAGCCCTCTGGGTTGGGGGATGGGAGCTGCGACTTAGCCTCAGTTTTGCAACCAGGGCTGGTAAAAATCAACTGTTGTTTTTCTGCCATCCCGCTTCTCTGCTTTCTGCCGCCGGCTGGGCACTGCCGCCCGCTGTGTGGAACTCACAACTCTCCCAGGCAAGGCTGTTCAGGGAACTCACCTCTCTTTCTCCTCTCCTTCTCCTCCTGCAGGGAGCTCCGGAGGCTGCAAGTGGCAGCTTCCTTATTTCTCCCAGTCCACCACCCGACACCCAGGGTTCTGACCTGTGGTAGCTCTTATGCACAGATCCCACGCTCAGATGTGCTGGTGTGCAATTTGGGTGTTTTTTGTTGAGTTTTAGATGTTCAGCTTATTGTTGTTTCAAGGGAAGAGATCTGGGGATGTCTTTCACTCCGCCATATTTCAGAAATCCTTCAAGTTCTGCCAATTTTAATAATCCCATTCCATTAAGAAACAGGAGAATAAAAAGAATGGACATTAAACGTGTAAATATGAAATTTCTTATACTCAATAACATGCATGTGTAATATTACTAGCTCCATTTATTCTTATGTCATCTATCCAGCTATTTTAGTTAATAGTCCTATTTTTAAACTTGGAATTCACTCATACTCACTTTCAGTTAGATTAGGTAGAGGGCAAGGGGTGATATGTGAGTCAGGTGTGGCTATCAGATTCTCACCTTTGCCTATCCTCAGTGATGAGTTCACAAGTGCACAGACAATGCCATCAAAGCCAATAATAAATCTTCAGACTTTCTGGAGGCATTTGAGACAGAGGGAGATGCATTATGCCACCAGACTGGAAGCAGAAATTATGTCAATTCTGGAGTCACTCAAGCTTCTTGCTTCTGTAATGGAGGCGCCTGCCTGCAAATAGGCCAGGAAATAGACTTGGAAATATTTCAGGTTCTAATGACACACTGTGAGTCTTTGGATCAAGATAAACCTGAGGGAGTTTTGACTTTGGGTGGTGAACACATGATGCAATATATAGTTGATGTATTCTAGAATCATACACTTGAAACCTATATAATTTATTAACCAATATCACCCCAGTAAATTTAATAAAATTAAAAAAAATAAACCTATCAATAGAAATTCCAGTTTCATTATCTTTAAATTATTTTTCTTAATCCATTTTGAATTAGTTTTTTCTTATTTGCAATGAAAAAGTTCTAATTGATAAAAATTATACATAAAGAACAGTAAACCAACTATATAACAATATGCATGCTAAATTCACTATAATGACAAAAATTTTTTCTTTATTAGTTCCCAATTTAATATTTATGAGAGACAGGGTCATTTAGAAAATGAATGAATACTGTGTACCCAATGCTGAGAAAAATGCTCGCAAACACAAACTATAGTGCCAGGAGGCACATGGATTTTCTGAAGCTCATCCATGGACTTCCAGTTAAGGGCCCCAGAGCCTTAAATTTCCAAGAAATTTCTTATTTCTGGGATTTTACTTGAAGTTTTCTTTGTTATTTCCTATTTGATCAAATTTTAGGTATGTTGTAGGAATGCTTGAGAATAATGTTTATTTGCTTTATATAAGAAATTGTATCCTAGATAAATCAATCTTAATAAGATTCAAGTTCAATAATATGTAAATATCTACCTATTCTTTCATTTTTCTTGTATTTATAATGATATTTGTATATTTTGATGATATTTAGTAATAATTATTCACAACGGTTATGTATTTCCTATTGATTTATCTTTTCTAAAAAATAGACTGTTGAAGCTTTATGTCTTTAATTATATAATAATTAACTTAGATAATTTAATTTATATATAATCCCTGATGTCTTTCTGCCTCTACTTGCCTAATAATTTTTTCACCATTTTATTTTGAATAATTCTCTATCATGTCATGTTAGATATATTTCTTATTAGCCACATAGAATCCAACAGATTTCAACAAATTAAAATTTGTTTTTGCATTTAATGAGAGTATATACCTCTTACCTGAGAGATTTAACTCATTTATTTTTTCTGTAATGAGTGTTATACTTGATCCTCTGTCATTTTGCTTTTGTGTTCCTTTTGGCTTTATTTTCTCTCTTTATAAGGACTATGGGGGTTTTGTTCATTTGTTTGTTTATTTTCTTCAATAGGTATAGTATTTTAAAAATTTTATTAATTAATTATCTTTGTTCTGTGTAACAAAGCACCTAAAAATTAAGTGGTTTAAAGCAGCATTTATTTAACTCAGTGGGTCAGCAATTTAGGGTGAAGCTCAGTGGCTCCATTGGACCCCTTCATGCATTCATAGGGTGGCTCTTCTTGGGGACTGTCTGGCTGTCAGCTATGGTGACAGAGAAGCAACTGGGCCATATGTCATCAAACAGGCTCATGGTGACGTAGCAAGATTCAACAAGAAGGGACATCTAGAAGGTGGGTTGTGAAGAGTCATGAAGAACAATTAGTTGAGAAGCTACTTCCAGGGTCAGAACTGTGCCTTAATCAAGGGACATTTCTTGTCTCTGAGCAGGGAGACCTAGGAACATTTGCTTAGCTGTATTTCACAATTTCTATGGACCATGACTATTATTTTCTTTTGATCCTCTTTTTTGAATGAGAATGTCTGCCATGGTTATCTTGCTGTATTTCAGAATTGTAGATTGAGCGTATGGGGGACAAATAACTTGTCTTTTTAGGTTAGAAGTTTCTAGGGCAAGAGGAGCTGCATCCAGAGAAGATGTAGATCTCAAGATACTGAACTTTGAGCATACTGTAATAATTAGATTAGACTTAAGGATGTATTGGGGGAAGTGAGTGTATTATAATGAATGTAATATAAATAATTATAGCCAGACATCAGGCTGTGGTAGTTTGCAAAATAGGCTATAATTATTTTTCTCCCATCTCCATGCCTTTTTTCAGAATTTCTATCAGGAGTTAGAGTCTTTTTTTTTTTATTTTGTGCTTCAAGTCTGGGTTGGCCCTGAAACTTTCTTAGACCAATGGAACAAAACTCAACGGTAGTGTAATTGTGTTCTAGGCCTGGACCTCGAGAGGTCTTGCATGCTTCCAAATTGTTTTCTTAGAAGCTTCCCCTTGTTGCCATGTGAAAAAGCTTAGACTGTCATGCTGGAACATGTGTGACAGTATGGAGCAGGGGTGAGCTGTTCCAGCAGAGACCATCCTAAACTATGTAGTTCCCAGCCCACCTGGCAGCTGACCTCAGATGTATTAGCGAAGCCTGCTGGGAACAGAATAACTGGCCAGCTGAACCCCATATTGCTTACCCATTGAATCATGAGCTAAAAAAAAATGGTAGTTTTAGCCTACTAAGCTTTAGGGTGGTTTGTTAACACAGTAAAATTTAACTGATAAACTCTTTTACTGGTTCTCTTTCACTTTTTTAGAAACATTCTAGAATGTAATGTCTTCATCAAATTCAATAAAAATGAAATCACTTTTGAACCTCTTGTTATGAATGATGAAGAATTTACATTTACTTCTAGTATCAAATGATTATTATATTTTTATTTAGATTTCATCACACATATTTCACTGATGTCAGACATTTTATATCCTGGTTTTCTTATTATCAAATAATAAGACCTTTTATATCCTGGTTTTCTTATTATCAAATAAATATTTTTAACGATCGTTCCGTTAGGAAGAGTCTATCTCTGCATATTTTTTTAAGAGAAGAGTTATTGTGTTTATTTTCATAGCCCTTCGTCTTTCAGTGGCTTTCGTACATGAATAATCACTTTGCTTCAGAAACAGTGCCTCACTCTTTTAGTGGCCAGTGTCTTGGAGAATGAGTTTTATTTATTTTTTAAAATGCTGATTCTATGTATTCTTCCAGAATGCTTTTAGGCTTTTCCCCTTCATCTCTGAAATGATGTTTCCCAGGTAATTTCTAAGCATGGCTCTCTATTCATCAATGTTGTATGCACATACTGGGCCTTTTGAGCTCCAGGCTAAGATATTTCTTTTAGTTCAGGAAAATGGTCTGCTTTTTATTGATAATTGCTTTGATTGCATTTGTTTTCATTTGTCCTTGCATATACCTATTTTCTTTTTAAATAAAAAATTTTTTTCAGTTACACTTGACATATTAGTTTCGGGTGTACAGCATAGTGATTAGACATTTATGTAACTTATGAAGTGATCACTCTGATAAATCTAGTACCTGTCTGGCACCATACATAGTTCTTACAATATTATTGATTATATTCTATATGCTGTACTTTATATCCCCATGCCTGGTTTTATAACTGACAATTTGTACTATTAATCCTTTCCCATTTTTCACCCACTCCCTCAATCTCTCTCCCATCTGGCAGCCATCAAAATGTTCTCTGTATCTATGAGTTTGTTTCTCTTTTGTTTGTTTTTAAGATTCCACATAAAAATGAAATTATATGTTATTTATCTTTCTCTGACTTATTTCATTTAGCATAATACCCTCTAGGTCCATCCATGTTGTCACAAATGGCAAGATTTCATTCTTTTTATGGTCGAGTAATATTCCATCTTTTATATGTACCATATCTTCTTTATCCATTCATCTATCGATGGACACTTAGGTTGCTTGCATATCTTGGCTATCGTAAATAATGCTGCAATGATCATAGGGGTGCATATGTCTTTTCAAATTAGTGTTTTGGATTTCTTTGGATAAATACCCAAAAGTGGGATTTCTGGGTCATATGGCAGTTCTATTTTTTAATTTTAATTTTTCAATTAGAGTTGACATTCAATATTATTTTATATTAGTTTCAGATGTACAACATAGTAATTAGACATTTATATAATTTATGAAGTGATCCCCCTGATTAGTCTAGTACCCGCCTGACACTATACATAGTTATTACAATATTATTGACTATATTCCCTATGCTGTACTTCACATGTCTATGACTATTTTGTAACTATCAATTTGTACTTCTTAATCCCTTTAACTTTTTTACCCAATCCTCTAACCCCCCATCTGGCAATCACCAGTTTGTTCTCTGTATCTATCTATGTGTCTGTTTTCATTTTGTTTGTTCATTTATTTTATTTCTTAGATTCCACACATAAGTGAAATCATATGGTATTTGTCTTTGTCTGACTTTATTTTCTTGGCATAAGGTCTATCCATGTTGCTGTAAATAGTAAGATTTCATTTTTTATGGCTGAGTAATATTCCATTGTATATATATATACCACTTCTTCTTTATCTAATCATCTATTGATAGGCACTTAGGTTACTTCCATATCTTGGCTATTGTAAGTAGTGCTGTAGTAAACATAGAGGTGTATATTTCTTTTTGGATTTCTTCGGATAAATACCTAGAAGTGGAATTTCTAGGTCATAATGTAGCTCTATTTTTAATTTTTTGGAGGAAACTCCATATTGTTTTCCATAGTGGCTGCACCAATTTGTAGTTCCACTAATGGTGCACAAGGGTTACCTTTTTTTACATTCTTGCCAGCACTTGTTTGGTGATTTACTGATGATAGTCATTCTGACAGGTGTGAGGTGGTACCCCATTGCGGATTTTTAATTTGTAGCAAATGCCTATTTTTAAGTTGGATGTTTTTGTCAGTCATTTTTGCATTAATAATTTTCCTGCTTTTGCCCATATCTTTCTCATTCTTGGAAAGTTTCTCTGATTTTTCTTCTAAAGCAGTGATTCAATTTTTAGTATACTAATCTCACAATCAGTGGGTTAGGAATCCCACTAAGACCTTCATCTTAGAGTGTCTCATAAGATTGTAATCAAGGTGTCAGCTAGAGCTGTCCTCTCATCTGAACTCTTAAATGAAGGAGGATTTTCTTCCAAGTTCACATGCATGGTTGTTGGTAGGGTTCAATTCCTCAAAGGCTGTTGGCTCCTTCAGTTACTTTTCATATGGGCAACCACAATATGGCAGGTGTCTTCCCTCGGAGCAAGCGAGAGAGAGGGTGCCCTACATGGAGCCAAATCTCTTTATAACCTAATCTACGAAGTGACATTTAATCACTTGGATTGTATTCTAGTTGTTAAAAGTGAGTCACCAAGTCATTCAGGGGATGAGATTGCACAAAAGATTATAATAGCAGGAAGCAGGGACCATTGGGGGTCATTTTGGAGGCTGCCTGCCACAGGAATTTTGCACAGTATCACACAGTACTACCCTACCCCATCGTCTCTGCCTCTGCCTCTCATATTTAGTCACATATAATCTTATTTCTAGGGTTTCTGTTGGTTACTATTAGGACTTTTAGTAATATTCTCAAAACTTTATCTTGTAGTCTGTTACCTTAAAACGGCTTCTCTTTCATCTGTGCTGTTTAATGTGAAGACAGCTGGCTTCCTGTACTTCTGTTAGATCTTTCCACTGTCTCTACCTCTCAAACCAGCAGTGTTCAATTGCCATGTAAACATTGTCAAGGCTTGTAGGATTTGTGCTCTGTGCTAGAATTAAAATGATATCTTCTGAGACTTGTTGATGGGTTGATTCTGTGAAATAAAAATCAATAAACAGAGATTACCACACAAAGAATATGTAAGTATTATTCATTGCAGAAACTACTCTGAGAAATGTTACTATTTTTCTGATAATTTTCATTCCTCTATTTTTTCTTCCCTTCCCCTTTCCCCTTTCCCATTCCCCTTTCTCTCTCCTCCCCTCCTATCCCCCTCCATCCTCTCTCTTTCCCTTTCCTCTTCTTCCTCTTCCTCTCCTCTCTCTTCACTTTGTTCTCTCTCTCTCCGACTCCTATTATTTTCGATTTTGGAGTTCCTGGGACTTCTTTATATCACCCATCATTTCTCTCTTATTTTCCATCTTCTAGATTTTGTTTGTCTTGTTTTTGCTCTTTATTCTGGGAAATTTTCACAACTTTATCTCTCTGCCGTTGTCATATATTTCAGCAGCCCACATTTTTATTTCTGAGATCTTTTTCCTATTCCATGTACCTATAACATTTGAAAATATTAAAGTATATAAATATATAAAACAAATAGTTGAAAAAGTATAGGCCTAGTAAATTCTCATTTGTTCAATTTAATCAAATAATGAAAAAGACAAGAAAACCTGTACATTTTATGCCATGTCTTTTTATATTCTTGAATAATTCTGCCAATATTTAAAATGTCGAGCTCACTTTTATGTTTTATAGGAGCGATGTAGAGGTTCAGAGCTTTTGCATATCTGCTTTTCTTTGCACATTCACCGGGTTTAAATTATCACCTCCATTCTAATGACTACTGAATGAATCTATAACTTTGCCTTTATCTTCTAGTCTGGCTCTAGTTTTGCATTCCAGCAACCTACAGAATATTTTCTACTGCCTGTCTTATTACTTAAACTTGACATGCCTCCGAGCCAGACTCATCATCTTGGCACCACCATTCTTTCTGTCATATTAGCTCAAAACCTTGTGAAGTCAATATGATTTTCAAAGAGTGAAAATTCAGTTGTATAAAATATAACATTCTTTATTTTCCTGTAATGAAAATGTAATTTATATTTTCACCTCATGCATCATTTCTTCTATAGTAATGGAGCAACCCAATCACTTGTAGGAAAACTCAATCATTTTAATGATGTCTTAATTATTAAACTCAATCAAATTCAGTGAGCTCCTTGTCATTCATGTTTAACAGTTATATATTTGTAAGTACACAAATACATTATATATTATTATGTATTATATACTTTTATATACTTATGTATAAAAAGATATTTCCTGCTCTTTTTCTCTTCATTGCAGAGGTGCACTGTTGACGGAGGGGGTCCCGGTCTCAGTCTTGGTGCGCCCCACACTGCCATTGGCTGAGATGTGTAATCCTCCTGCCATCGTTTTTAGTCGTCAACATCAGTTCTTACTTTTACTAAGATGTCATTGGGTACCACACAATGTGGGAACTCAGGGCCTAATGTCACTTTGCTGCTGCCATGATTTTTCATCACCATATCTGACACCCTTCGAGCCACCAACTCTCAACCTCAGTTGTTTGAGTGTTGTCGAGATAACAAGATCATCATCAAGACATGCATGCCTGAGACATCACAAGCCCAGTGCCATTGTGGTGAACAAAAAGGAGGTTACGCATTCACTTTACTCTTGGGTCCCTAAGGATAAAGGAAGGTTGTACGTTTTTCTGATTCCTTTTGATCCACAACACTTAGGAATGTGGAGATGGCAGGGAAATGGAGACGGGCAGTGTTCAAAGTCCTTAACTCTAAGTATCAAAGCTCTCTTCATCCCTCCTAATTATCTTCTGCTTTCCAAGGAGAGTTTGCATGAATGGAGGGCAGGGAAAAACCTTTCTTGACAATTTTCCTCTAAAACCTTCTGTGTTATATGCATAACACAGCTTTATTATTATTTATTTTAATTTAAAGCACAGGATTTTGTGGGATTTTTTTTTTATCCTTCTTTGACATTTCAAATAGAGCAAAGCATGCCTCATGTCCCCCAGCCCAACTGGAGGTGAGTCAGGGGGTTAACAGACATGTAGAGAAAATGTATCAGTTAATACTTCAAATCACCTGTTAAGTTTGGACTTATCTTTAATTCTTTCCTCTTTTTGGCTTCTATATCCAAGCTCCAGGACCTCTCTTTTCTTTAAAATAACTTTCCTTCCTTGTGCCTTCCTTTCAGTTCTGACGGCTACGGCCCTCCTGAGGACCCTATCAAACACCAGGATTACTAAATGGCCCCCCAGCAGACCTTAGTAGCGCAGGTCTCTTGCACTTTGAATCTGTCTTCAGTATTGTTGCTGGGATACTTTTCTTTAAACACCACTTCTATCATTTCATTCCTCTATTCAAAAATCTACCGTGGTTGCCCACTGGGTCAAGTTCAAAAATATGTGCTTGACTTCTAGGCCAACTGTAATAGAGATTCACTTTATCTATAAAACCTTATTTTTCACTAGTCTCGGCAAGAACTTTTCAAAGTGGTTTTCTTATTTTCCTTATTAGTCATACTAATTTTCGCCTTTGAACTTATGCTGTGTCTCTTTCCAGGATCATCTGCCCCTTTTATTCTTGTTACTGCACTTGTAATCAGTTCAAACCTCACCCTTTCACGATGCCTTTTCTTCAGTGAAAACAATTCATATTGGTCTCTCTTGCCTTGAATCAGAAGTTCAAAACTTTCCTGAAGGTTAGAATCATTTAGCAGTAGGATTGGCTTTCAAAAATTTTAATACCCAGATTGTACTTCATGCCAAATAAGAATGCTTAGAGGTGGGAATCAGGCATCAGTATTAAAAAATAATAGTATATCCCACAAATATGGCAGCAAAGTCTGAGAACCACTGCTTTCGGTTTGCTGCAGTGTGCTTCAGATGTGCTATAACTTTGCACTGGGCTATATTTGGTTTAATATTGGTTTCCAGTTTTTTTGTTACTCATCTAGAATGTAAGGTGCCAATGGAAAGGAAACAAGTTTTATGCTGTTGGACCTAGAGGCTGTTGGTACTCCACTCATGTCCCTTTTACTCATTTGTTTAGCCCTCCTGCAGCCTTGGCATAGTTTTGATTCCAATTGCCAGCACTAGTGAACCTTGTTTCCCAGGCTAACCGCAGGCTCCTTATCTCATGAACAATGTGCTTGTGAATATAAAGCCCAACTCCTTTGCTTCCAGTTTGGATACATTTCAGAGTTCCCTGTAGGATCAGACCGAGGCTACCCTGCATAGCACTTAGTCTAAAACACATCCTTGAGTGGCTTTCCTCCCTACTCTGCTTTCCTTATGTCCTTATTGATTTCTCCCGGGAGCACCTTCTTAATAAATCACTTGCTCACAAATCCTCATCTCAGAGTCTGCCTCTTGGGAACCCGACCTAAAATACTTACTCTTCCTTCAAAGCATAGCATTGAGTACATATACAATTCAGTGAAGATTTATTAGAACAGAGATTCTTGATAAAAGAAATAGAAACGCAATTTAATAAAACCTTAGTTGAAGGTACTGAAATATAATATATTCAAGGGTTCTCTATAGAATTACATATACTTTCGTAAATGTAATTTAAAAATCCCGAACATATTGAAATCTTATGTGGGGTAGGACATATAGGCTAGGTAAAATTTTATCAATAATATTTATTAAAATATCTGAGGGATTATTTGAGACCAAGCAGTGAAGTATCAAGGCAGTTGTATATTATTGCTCTACTATAACTGAACAACAGAATGGGAGAC
This sequence comes from Pteropus medius, assembly GCF_902729225.1. NCBI lineage: Eukaryota > Metazoa > Chordata > Mammalia > Chiroptera > Pteropodidae > Pteropus > Pteropus medius. Next base: position 38,417,287 of record NW_024354875.1, read on the forward strand.
CCTGCATTTAATCTCATATGACAGATGTTGAGAGGACTTTTCCTCTTGACTTGAGCCTGAAAATTTGCATTTCTAACAAGTTCCCAGGTTGGCTTCATGACAGAGGGGGAAAGTCAGGGCAGACCCCTGTGGTCATCAGTTTCACTAGCCTGGGCTAGGTAAAATTTTATTGTTATGAATCAAGAATACGATCAGACATCAATGGAATGGAATCTGCCTGAGATATTCAGGAGTAGGAAAGTAGCAGTCAACCAATCATGTTTGGGGCAGTGATTAGAAAAATAAAATTGCTTCTTGTTAATGTTTAACTTATGTCCAATGAATGGTTACCCTTAAACTATCAGATCACCTAGGAGAGAAATTTGCACATACATTTTGTGGCCAGTGAAGCAGATTTTTAACATCGTGAATTTTTTTCCTTTCTGATCCCTTCTCAGGGCTAGCAGCAGTAATTTAACATCTCTCTTCTTCTTTTTACTCTGTCTCTTCCTGGGAATGTAGTAGAGAATAGAAAATTCAATTTATTCAGCTGTTAAAAGGTATGTGGTTATTTGAATCATTTTACATTTTTACAGAATGAGCTTTTTCTCTTATTTTTATATAATTATCAGTTATTATGAGATTTGATGCTTTAGCACATAAGCACAGCACATGAACATAATGTTTTGATGTAATATAATTTTCTCATTTCCACTACCTATTACCAGACTTCTCTGGAAAAGCTCTTTGTACATATTTCTCTGGGTATGCAAGTTCCTCAACTAATGGCATTACTCTGTTTTCATAGAAAATGTTATGTGTGATGGCAAAAATGTCTTTCACTTAGCCATAATTCAGTGTTTTGTTTACTCACCCTTCTCAGTTGTATCACAATTAGCAAATGACAGCCCTCTTCCTGTCAAAAGTAAACCACCTCCGTTTTAGGTTGTTTGATGTAAAACAAAATTCCACTAGATGGCGCTATTGTAATGCAAACATATATCGTTAGTCACTGTGTGTCAGTATAAAACCCTCAGTTTGAAATCTGTTGTAGCTTGTTATTTGGTTTGCGAATCAAGTCTGTTCCTTGATCGACTAAATGGATTAGAGGATTTGGTATTGACGTAAGAGAGCATGCAGTGTTTCCCAGAGGCCCCCAGAGGACACTAGATAAAACAACGAAGAGGCATTTTTTTGTCCAGTCTTCATCTAGACCACTTCTTTGCTGGTACTTTTTGGTTCCCTTATGCTATTCCACTGATATCTAGGAATAATCTCATAGTGACAGTCTGTGGATAGTCCCAGTCCCAGTCTATGGATACTTCACTCAACTGAGGGGACTGATGGATTTATTAGATTACTAATAAATGATAGTTAACTAATCTTTGCCAGTTTGTCCAGTAGTTCTCAAAGTGCAATCACTGGACCAGCTGCATTTTTTGGGTATTTGTTTAAAATGCAAATTCTCAGGCCCAGAAGCAGAAACTCAGGAAGTGAGACCCAGCAATCTGGATTTTCACAAGCCCTCAGGTGATTCTAATGCACACCAAACTTGAGAACCGCTGTGTTAGATCCTTCCTGGTAACAAAACTCATCCCATTTGGGCTAACCTCTCCTGAAAGTCCTTGAAGAAGAACTTTGAAGGCAGACAGGTAGGTGGGTGAAAGAAATTTTTGAAGGTGAACGTGTTCCATTTAACCTATAGAGAGGGCTGACTCTGCCCTCCCTTCAGGTTCTGCCTGTCACCACGGAGCCCACCCCTCCATTACAAGGGACTATTAAGCCTGTATCTACCACGTAAATGAAGTGGGGGAGTATGATTTAGTCATTCACATTTCAAGAAAGAGGCATGAGATGCCTCAGAGGGCCACCAGATGGCAGCCTCGTTCCTGCGCGGTATAAAGTGCTTCACTGAGAGAGGTTTCTGGCTACGCTGTGGGCAGAGAAAGGCGATCCAGCGGCAGCGGTTTATTGGCTAGGTTGTGTGTCTCCTGTACAGCAGCATGAATCAGAACCCAGTGGGGGTGGGTTCTCTCTCTCCCCCCGCTCCCTCCTCCCAGAAAGAGATGGGAGGAGGGAGCGGGGGGGAGAGAGAGAGAGAGAGAGAGAGAGAGAGAGAGGAATTGATTAGTGGGTCACAGCTGCTAGGTAAGACAGCGGTCCACTATTGTCCCCATTTCATTCAGTAAACATGGGGGAGCTGTGAAGACTCAACAGGAGATGAGATGTCTAGTGAAGTTGGGGCTCAAGCACAAAGCAGCTCAAACAGGTGTCCGCAATAGCTCTGTCTTCTGTCCTTTAAGGAACGCTGAGTACCTGCACATACAAATCACCTGGGGAGCTTTTAAATCTCCTGCTGCCTGGGTTCCACCCCGCCTTCCCTGCAATCCCATCAAAATCTCAGGGATACCCCCAGTGCATCAGTAAGGTTTTAAACTTTCCCAGGCCGTTCTAATGTGCATCTAGGACTGGAAACATTGAGATTAATCATGTGGCCAATTTGTAACAACGTGGAAACCTTGGTTGTTGTCTCATACCCTCGTGTATATTTCAACAATGGAGTTTGTTGTTTTGGCCAGTTTTGATATTCAAAATGGAGAGATTTCGTCGTACAGCTAAAAGGTATCACTTTCCTCTCCTCCGACCTTCTCCTCTCTTTCCCCTTCCTTTTTTCCTTCCTTCCTTCCTCCCTCCCTCCCTCCTTCCTTTTCTTTCTTTCTGAAAATCCAAAATCATGGTTACAAATTGGGGCATATTACTATTACTTAAAAGGAATATTTTGACCAAAAATATATACTGTAATTAGTGTTCTGAGTTTAAAATATTCTAAACTACAAAAACTCCTTTCCTTTTTGCCTTTTGTCACATGTTCTTAGGTGCCCTCAAGTTGCAGTCCCTATTTTAAAGGCTATGGTGGTAAAAATTTGTCAGGCTTGATGAAAGGCTGCTATTTTCACCTCATTAGCTCATACTGATTAGATAGGATGAAAATATCCTATAATAACTATTCGCAATACTCTGTAGACTTACTCACTGGAGTTGGAAATTGTTCTATAATACCAAACTCCTTTTATACTAAACAAGGTGGGTTTCGTGAAACTATATGTGTGAATATTTTCTTTTCTACTTATTCTGGAAAATCCTATATGTTTCTATACAAAACTGTTCATAATAGCGTGAAAGCTGGAAGGAAACATAGTGCAGCATATGCAATATGGTTCAACTTGGTTTCAAAGCCTCCATGAGGCTAAGCTTAGTCCTTTGTACCAAAGAGGAACGTGAAAAGCATCTTCAGAAATTCCAATGTAGGTGATACATTATTCATCCCTCCTTACTCATCACCTTTTAAAATGTATATGTTACTGAAAGAAATGATTTGTTAGGTCCTTCCTCAGTCCTTGTTCTCTGTGAGCTGAGATTGGATGAGAAAATTGGGAGGTTCTGGAAAAGGGAGCCCAGTGAAAGAGAAACAAGCTGGGAAGAAAGGGAAACAAATTAAAGAATGGGAGTTCTAGCTTTCATTTGGGTTTAAGGATATATCAAGGCCAAAACTATGGGAATTTTGAAGTGGTTAATTTGTAAAATTAATGCTCTTGACTTTTTCCAAAGGACTTTTTCCAAATGATACCTCATTGGTTTGTGGGCACCTTAGAGAACAAAAAAGGCTATAGACTAGTAAGGTGTCTTGCATTTCAGACAGAGGTTTTCTGGATTCTGGAGACCTTCTTATTACTATAGACATGTCCAAGGCACCGTGACCTGTTAATAATTCAGGCAATCTCCTGTATTTAGACTAACATTAGTTAGGAAGTGATGAACTTTTGAAATCACAGTTTAGATTCAGTTTACATTTAAAATTAACACATGCAGACTTCCTGACAGGTGATAAGCATTTCTGTCTATGTCTATGTGGGATTGGCAGAGGGTTTGAGAGACCTATATGGTATTGAATGTAATTTGTCATTTAATTGGTAAACCCCTATTCCTGTGGCACTATAAAAATTTTAAGCATCAGCGCCTTTCTGTCTAAAGACATAAACATATTCAATTAGTGGGAAGCCACATCATTTGTTTCAATAGCTGCTTTTATTTTCTGTTGTTGATATGTTAAAACAGTTAAACACTTGCATTCATCTCATCCTATTAAAGAAACTCCATCAGGGAACAGTGAGGTAACATGTTTGGGTGACAGCAGGCTTAGTTACCCTGCTGTGAGAAAGAGATGAGTAATGTTTTTTAATCTTACATCTATTAACTTTCTCCTTTTAAAACATATACAGTATTACTGAAAGAAGCTACTGCAGACTGTAGTTTGTTACCAGTTTACCTTTTTCATATTTTCATTATTAAATCAACTGGTACATTTACTTACATGGTTCTACATAAAATGAAATTGCTGCATGACATTTCTTATTGTTTATAAATCCCATTTTGAAAGATCTAGTCACACATTCTTGAAATTCTATAAATGCTTTCAGTCTTCATACTAGTAGTTTTCATTTTTCTTTCTTGGCTATTTGGCTGCCAAATCCTTTCCCATTTTAAGCATTATCTTGCTTATGTTTTGTGATTTACCTGCTATTTGTCAAAACAATTTTTAGAATGACATTTTCTAGTTTCCCATTAGAGCACAGCATGAAGAAGGATTGGCTATAAAGGATCACATCGGTGAATATTTTCATTAGACAAAGCTATTTTGTGAAAACTCAGAATTTCACTAAAAACAATTTGACAAAATCAATTACTTCATGAATTGAAGAAGAGCCCGTATTATTCTAAGATAATATTACATTTTTGGAAGCATGGTATTTCCTTCAAAAAGACTGTAGCTAAAGTGTAATTTATTTTATATTGAGGCTAATATTTTCCAGATCTTGTTCTTGTGGACTGTGATTAATTGTATGGTTCATGCAAGTCAGAATTCTTCTGCTGTAGGATAGTCAACAGTTTTTTTTGACTCTGGTGTAGTGTTTGATAATTTGTAGTATCACAGGAGCATTCTTACTAAATAGTAGCTTACTCAACTAATTAATTTACTCTTATGTTTTCATTGGTATAAAAGGAGAGTTTTTGGCCACTTTGGTTATAACTTCCCTAAATACTGGTAAATGATTGATTCATTGATTCAGATCGACATTTTTCTCATTTTGAAATCTTTGAAATCGGGATGTATCTAATAATCAATGACATCTTACAATTATAATTGGCATTTTATTCTTTCTTAGTGACATAGAATAATGATGCATTATACAATTAATGGCATCTTAGATTTAAATGACATATGACTAATTTAAATTTGGAATTAACAGTAATTTAATAGTTTTATGTTTCTAAGGAGATTTAAAAACAATTTTTGCTCTTATGATTAATTGTGCAGTTAAGATTCTTGTGCCATTTTTACACACCAAAAGCCCGAAATATTCTGAGTGTGAGGAAATAGCACTATAAAATGGGAATTTATCACAGTTTAGAACCGGTCTAGGCACACTGCTAAGCGAATTGACCACTTCTGGCTCTCACCTAATTTGTTTTGAAGATTCTCAAGTTAATTGCTATTAATTCAACCCTTATTTTCTATAAACGTGAGGTTATAATTTGATGTGCAATTTCTGGATATCCTTTTTTTAAAAATCATCAAACATTAAAACTGATTATGAGGAAATCTTTCATTTATATGTAGGCTTTTACAAGTATGTATTGGGTATTAAAAGCTATTTTGTAAGTGATTTTGGGCTAGTTTCTTATAAGTCTAGAATGGTGACTGAAACATGACACTCCTATAGCACTCACTCATACATATATGCCATTGGACGGGGAGTTCCCCTGCATGGGTGGGCTGCCTGGAGCTTTGAAAGGTGAAGTCTGGACGGAAGTCCTCCTTGGCTGGTAAATTCCTTGTAGTATGCATGGGCATTTATCATTGCTCCAAAAGCCTAAAAAGTACATTCAAAATAAGGATCGTTTTGAATGTTTATTGGATACCTGTGACAATCTTTTATAATAAATGTTAGAGAATGAGCATTTCTAGCTTGACTCTTCAATGGTCCCTTACTCTTCCATCCAATAAGAAGTTAAACTCTAATTTTTTCTAATCTCTATTTACTCCTATGGGAAGCTCCTATGTACAAAGGCCACGGTAGTTACAGCTAATGGATTGATCCATTTGTTCAACAGTACTGAATCCATCCTAAATGTCAGGCACTCCTTTGGGACTGAGGATACAGCAGAGAACAGGAGACAAAAATCCTTGTCCTTATGGAACTTACTTTCTAATAGAGAGATGTCAACCCGAAATTGAATAATAAGTGTGTATGTGTGTGTACATATACATATAGAAGATACGTTAGATGATTATGTAAGTGCTGTGCAGAAAATAAAACAGGATAAAGAGGATGGGCAGTGTGGGTGAGAATGATTCTAATTGTAAACAAGGTGGGTGGGGCAGACCTCATTGAGAAAGTCACCTTTGGACAAAGACTGGAACACAGGTTTCAGGATGAGGGAGCAGTGAATGCAACGGCAAAGCCGAGACAGGACAGGGCTATCAGTGCTTAAAGAGGGCAGGGGGGTCAGGGAAATAAGGGATTTTACGTGAACATTGGCTTTTACAAATGAAATAAAGGGAAACGAGAGAGTCACTGTAGGGTTTTAGCTGCCTATAGGATTTAATAGAGATTAGAAAAAAAAATAGAGTTTAATTTCTTACTGGGATGGAAGAGTAAGGGATGCTCATTCCCCAACATTTATTATAAAAGATTGTCACAGGCATCCAATAAACATTCAAAACGATCCTTATTTTGAATAATTTTTAGGCTTTAGGAGCAATGATAAATGCCTATGCATACTTCAAGGAATTTACCAGCCAAGGAAGACTTCCATCCATACTTCACCTGTCAAAGCTCCAGGCAGTCCACCCATGCAGGGGAACTCCCCATCCAATGGCACATAAATATAAGTGAGCACTGTGGGAGTGTCATGTTTCAGTCAGATTGTTATTAATAAGTCTAGACATATTAAGGAATGACATGATCAACTGACCTTTGAACAGTACTCTGGCTGAGAATATGAGATATTATTGGCATATTAGCAGTCTTATTTGTGACAATAAAAGTTGCATAAGTGGAGGGCTCATAAGTTAGGCCATCGTTTTTGAGTGAGACACATAGAAAGCATTGTGAGGTAAAATGTTCCAGTCCTTGAGACACAAAATATTCCTACCCACCGACAGCCATCCTGCTTCAGGAACTATATTAAAGTCCTTAAGGAGAGTGACTGTAAATTCTGTTTTTATTGTATCCTCACGTCTTGTGTCTCCGTGTACTCATTCACAGGCACTGGATATGGGAAGCTGAGGTCCTGTGTGCCCAGTGCCGTACAGGTCAAGTCTCCATACTCCATACTCCAGATTTGGAGTACAACTCAGCAAAATTTTTCAGTCCCCTATATTGGACTGTATGCTCAGTGCTGAGAGTATAAGAGTAATGAATGGTCTCTTTCTCAATGACCCCATGACCTGGAGAATATGTTAAGAGAGTTGTATGTTGGGATTTTTGTTGTTTAATAGACCTGAAACAAGTATAACTCTATTCCATTCAATTTCCTTCTGTCAGATTTGTCTCTTGACTTCTGTTTCTTTTCCTTTATATATTTTTTTTTTTTGTAAGTTAAGTACTTTGTTTAAGACAACATATTAATAGAATTTTGTTGAAGAATCTCAGGAAATGTCTTTTGCCAAATGTCTTCTTATAAATGTACTTCATCTGTCTAAATGGTTAAATATGTAAGTAGTAAGGTCAGATTACTTCACATTTCTGTGGCCTCTTCCAATCAAAGCCTGGGCATTCGTTATGCAGCATAAAACTGATATCCACACCATGCTTCAGTGAGGTCAAATCTATGTTTTACCTTCAAATAATTTATTTGATTTTGGGTTGAAAACATTGACAAGTGGATTTGTTTCCTAAGAATAAAAATGGGAAAAGTTAGAATTTATGTTTAAGATTATTTGGAAAACATGGGAAAACTTTTCAAGTAATTAATCCTGCTATAAACTGATTTCTTAGCTATGTTACTCTCTTCTGTTCTGCCTAGGGTAACACAATATTTTTGCCACCTGGTAACCATTTAGTGGCTTTCTGTCTGTCAAATTGGAATCATTAATCTAAGATCCACAAAACACACTGACCTCATCAAGAACTATCAGCTACATTAATCACATGGTGAGCAGTAATTAATACTCTCACTGCACATCTCAGCAGATGCCAAGTGGTAACTGTGCCCAGAGACAGAGCTAGTTGATGGGTGGTCTAAAGTTGGTATTCTTTTAGGAAACTTGCTGCCCAAATGTATGAGAAAATTAAGGACTCCTTTCCTTATTTGTCTAGCATATTGCCTCAAGCATGCCCAACCGTTGTATGGATTTCTTTGATGGCCCTGGGTGAAGTTAATCATCTTTAGTCTGTGCTGTTGCAGTATCTTTGAGATATTTCTCTAATGTTATCATAGAGATTTCACATTAGAGCTATCCCCTCCTACTAGTCTGTGAGCACCCAGAAGGCTAAATATATGTTTTTATTTTTGTTATTTTATTTTTAATTCTGGACTACTACAGTTCTTGGCACTTACTACTATTTCATTAGGTACCTATTAAATGAATGACTGAATATGCATCTGATATACAATGTATACAAAGTAAAGGACTTTACTAATGTTAAAGGACTTATATAGCTTATGCTACATAAATAGTTTTTGTCATGGGACTAAATCAATTAGGCATTAAATACATATTAATGAATAAAAGAATTAATTAAATAACCTGATGGAGTTTCCCTTTCTGTTCTCAGAATGTACCGTGAATAAGGGCACTTTGAAATCCCCTTGTGATTTTACTGAGCTTTATTTTTAATAGAAAAAGTGGTTAGTGTAGGACTCGGGAAGTGGTGATCGATGAAGATTATATCTCAAACTTACCCTAGTGATTTAAAGCATTATAAAAATTCTAAACAAAAATGATAGGTAACCATGGTAAAAAGTAAATGATTTAGGCATTTAGACTTGTCTTCTAATTTAGTGGCTTGTGCCTTTTTGACCTGCTACTTTACTCATTTGATATTGTTATCAATTATTCATTTGTTTGGTTTCAGCCCTCCATCTGATCATCCCGTCATGTAGTCAGCTGGTTTGGGACTCTGTAGAGCTCATGGCCTCCACTTCGTTTTCTTCTCTATGTGGAGCCTGCTGCTTAAAAAGTACCCAGTTTAGAAAGGCAAACACTACCCTTCCTGACCTTCCCACTTTGTTGCTTTCAATTTTAAAATGAAAATACATCTGAAATAATTTAATTTAATTTAATTTCAGAATTAAAATACATATGTTCAAAATGGATTATTAAAGAAAACCATTTCATCAGTTTTAAAGTAGTCTTTCATGGCTGTCATATTTCACACTTTTAACCTTTCTGAGTGCTGAGCTCCGTTTCTCTGCCTCCAGGTTGCCCCCTCTCTGGCTTGTAGCACGAAGCACCCTTGGTATGGGCCTATTTTATTTCTTCACCAGCTTTAAAGAGTTTTTTGTTTTTTGTTTTTCTTTATAAGGCTGAAAGTAACAGCATTTTAACTCATACAATTAAAATATGAAAAGTAGTTATTTATACCTGTGACTGTGTCATATGCCTAAACATTTTTCTGTCGGAAAGCATTATCACCTGTTTTTGCCTCAAAAAAAACATGCTGAAGACACTTAGCACCTACGCTTTTACTAAACAGAAGTAATTTAATAATCCCCATCCTGAGACAATGCTTTATCGTAGCACACATATCTGAAATATTTACCGTGGTTTCACTGTAAAGAAAGTTAAAAACGATCAAACCCACAGTTTCTTTTTCTAGTATTCTGGTAAATGGTGTGGGCAAATAGTTTCTCAAGTCATGTTTCAACATCCTGCCATTTATTTTTCTGTATTGAAGCCTATCAATTTGAAATGTATTAGCACTATTGCATGAAATGAGGTTTGAAGGATATTTGAGGAATGAAACCTAAAATTCAGTAGGGAAAATTGAGAGGATTATATTGAATAAACCCTAGCAAACTGTAGTATTTGAACTGAGCTAATAGACAGTGGAACAAGAAAGTTATGAGCTTGACAAATTACTGTATAAAAGGCAGTAAAAAAGCTGAGTTATCAGAATTTGGTGCCGATAATATGTGGATTAGCTGAGGAGAAAAATGAGTGCATACGTAAATGGTTTTCCTACTGTTTCTAAAAGAGAGGCATAAGGTATTTTCATAGCTAATCCAGTACATTATAAATACATGGTTAAAGGAAATGCTACTGGCATTAATGCAAAAATAAAAAATAGTTCATTGGATGGAAAGATAAGCATTGCCCAGCCACAGACAGTTGTGAATTTGTATATAAAAGATGCCAGATCTGAAATGTATTATCTATTTAAAACAGAAAACAAAATAACTTATTAGGACCTCCTTTTAATCAATTTTGCCAGGGTTTTGGTTTCAAACTCCAAGTCAGTGATGATTGAAATAAGTTAAAATGCATAGCACAATGTTATGGCGTGTTGTGAATAGGTGAACATACCCTTATGCCATAACAATAAAAAAAATACTACATACGTGAAGAGGACTTTTTGATACATATATATATTTCTTAGAAGAAAATCTCTGAAGGATAAGTTCATGTTTTATAGGTCTTAATAATTACAGTAAATCACATATAGGTTATGAAAGGGTTAAAGGAGAACAAATATTGAAAATGACTTTTCTGCAAGTACAGCAGTAGTTTGAATGCCAGCTGCAGCTTTTGCAAAATAAGCATAAGCATTTGACCCTTGTGCCATAGTAGTTGTGGAAGGGAGAAATTTTCAAGGGACAGGGAAAGGTCACAAAGAGAGGGTATGTGTGTGTGTGTGTGTGTGTGTGTGTGTGTGTGTGTATCTTGGGGAGTGATGGAAATGGGGAAGGGGCATAGAGTAGAAGAAATATTCCCAGAGATACTTCTCCTGACTTATGCTTTATGTATGGATTCTTAGGGCTAAATAATGTCTAACCTGCTGAAAAAGGAGAGAACAAAAGAAGATCAAGAAAAGCCCACAAGGGAAAAACAGATTAAAAGCATGAGCAGACCAGCAAACTGTGAAGTTGGAAAGGGAGATATTGCTACTGGTGGTCAGAAAGTTCAGGAAAATGTGGAAAAGTTCAGCCATGCCATGGAGGCAAGGGAGCACCATCTTTAGACAGGAGAGCTATTTCTTGGAGCACGAAAACTGTGATCTGTAGAAGTATCAGCAGACACCAACAGTATAAGAGTATAAGAGACATAACTACTAGAGTAAGTAAAGCATGCGTGAAATGGCCCACTCAACCTAGATGAATAGTCTATACCAAGTGCAAATCATAGTATATAAACGAAGAGTTTGGTTTTCGTAACTGGTCGGGAAGTTTTCCCCACACGGCAGTGGAGAGCAATGCATGAATGTGGAAATGCAAAGGGATGAAAGTAGATGTATGGGAAGAGTGCAGCAGTAGCAACAGTTGAGCCCAGAGGCCTGGTATATTAGAAACTGGATTTATGTAAGTATGAATAGAGTCTGAGAAATTTTACAGCTTGTTTTATTTGGAGCTTCTACCTCTTAAAGTAGAAGACCACCTTGATTAAAGTAAGAAAGATAAAAACAGAACCAGTACGGGTACTAGGACTTTGTGTGAAGAAAGAATATTGATTAGAAGATAATCCCACTTGAGAAATAAGTATTATTAATTATGTATGTGTTTATATCATTCATTTTAGAGAATCACTACGTACTACCCATTATAGCATTTTTGTCTTCCAAAATTTATTTCTTTGTCATCATAATTTAAATATTATGCCTCAAATCCCAAATTGGAAAACTCTATTAAGTTATAAGGTAAGAATATCTGAATCTGGCACTACAAAATAATCATGTAATGGTCTATTTCATTTATCCATCCATCGATCCATCCATTTGTCCAGCCAGCAAATATTTATTGTAAATATACAACATTTCTGATACTGGAATACAGATATTAACAAGATATCCTGCCCTGAGTTTACAGTCTATCAGTAAGATAGACTATTTATTGAGTCAAAGAAATCAGTGTCTTAAGAGAAGCCTACACAGAGTGCTTTTGGAAATGATGGTAGGCTCATGAGTTTTTAAACCAATACCCAAAATAAATGAAATAGTCTTTCTCATACCTGACATTCTGGCTATAAGATTGCAGGGCTGGTATGGTGATCCCATGGTATTAAGGTTCTAGATTCCTTCTCTCTGGTTGCTTTGCTATCCCCAGTGTGGTCAGTGATGGTTCCCACCACATCCACACTCCAGACAGCAGGAAAGAGAGAGTGAGGGAGTTGAAACCATTGAGAATTCTCTTAAGAACACATCTTGGAAGATGAACACGTTCTTTCAGCACATGTATCGTTGGCCAGCAGTTAGTTTCTGGCCATATTTAACTGAAAGGCAAGTGAGAAATGGAAATATATTTTTTTCTTTTGGGTGGTCATGCCTTCAGTTAAAAAAAATGAGAGTTTTATTATTTTGAGAAACAAACGAATAATGGGTAAGGGAGAAGGTAACTAGCAATCTCTGCCAGAGAACAGTTTTCAGTGTGTTAACAGAGGGTCTTCAGGCAGGAGTTGGAGTTTGCTAGGCCAACTGCATGGGAAATGGTACTCCAGGATGAGCATGATCGTTAAGTTACCATGTTCCTAGACTTGAGCAAAATGTCTTCCAGTAAACCACTTATTTGCATACTTGTTATTCTAAAGTGAGCTGAATGGGACCAGCTGTGGCTGAGATAAAATGGTACTCAGAAACTATTTTTCTTTTTGATAATGTGATATTACTCTTATACTAAAGGAGCAAAATTATTGAAGGATACATACTCATAGTCTTTGATCTTCTCTCCACATTTTAAGGGGAATTTTTTTGTTGTCATTTTCAGGGTTCTGGGCTAGGACACTAAGAATTCTGCACACATAAGAAAATATTTCTCCTGGTTGTCAATAATGGAACGAAAGGCTGGGGGTGCTTATGGAAACAGAAAGATGAAAATTTAGGGGATTAATTGCTTCAATTCATGAAGTTAAGAGAAAAATCCACCCAAAACACATTATAGGAAAAATGTCTTTGTATTATATGTTGTATTCCTTGTTCCTCTTTTTGCTGCCTCTTCAGAATATTTCAGTAAACTCATCTATTATTCTTTGATACTTTGAGTCGTTTGGTTTTTATTTCTTTTGGATATTAAGAACTGTGCTGAGGTAAGACTTGATGCTGGGGTAAGACGACAACATATTATTTAAAGGACTTAGGATTTTACTCTTGCCCATGTGTTTTTTGAACTTTAAAAGATCAATAAGCTGCTCAGATTAATGAAATCTTGGCTTGTAGAAAAAACTCTCCTGCCCAATTTTCTAGAATCTATATTTCGATATTCTATCTTTTAAATTAAGCAGTGACTGATTGTTAATTGTGCAAAGATATGCCTGTTCCTCAGTGGAGTGAATTATTCCATCTCTAACACTTTAGTGTATATTGATTTAAATTTCAGTTATCCGATGACTAGAGAAGCTAAGGCTTCAGGACAGAGGTGAGAAAACTCCCACCTGAGGGAAGGTATTTGAAGTGGTGGTGGAATAAAAGTCGGGAGATGAGGGTATCAAATATGAATTTCATCTAGTCACTTTTTTGCCTAAGGCTAACTCAGCCACAAAAATTTTAAAAAATGCAAATAAAGAAAACTCAAACATATGTGTTCTCAAGGAATGCCTGCTTTATAGAATTAAAAGGCAGTATTTCTGCTCAGGAAAACTATGTTTTTTTCATGTACTATTATTACTTCTTAAGGCAATTCTTAGGAATAAGTTAAAGACATTTGCTATATTTTCTCTAGGTATATGTTTAAGACTTTCAACTAAGATGAGAAAAGCTAGAACGGAATCTTCATGAAAACTCATCTTTGTAGGATAGATTTAAAAATACATCATGTTTGTCAAAATATGACAATTATTTATCAAACTTGATAGACTTCAGGGATGTTTGGTGATCTTACTTCCTTTATTTTCTGTAATCAGTCTCTCTCCTTCTTTTGACAAACGAATACAAACAACATATACAGAATGACATATTTTTCCCAGAGCAATCACCATTGGATTTAAAGATCACCAGTGATGATTTTTTTTCTTTTTTAGCCCTGATTCCAGACTATAATGAAACACAAAAGCACGTTTTTTTGTGGCAAGCCCCATTTGAGAGATAAGTAGCGTTCAAAGCCCCTGGGAGATCTCTTGTTTATAAAGCTCTTCCCTCCATTAACACTACCTGACCTTCGCAGTGGTCTCACATAGCCCTCCTGTCCACAGATAACAGGACTCAGGATGACAAAGACTATATATGTCACAAATCCTCAATAGCAGAAATTCCAGATTATCTTGTCATCATTTTACACAAATGAAATAGAAGCCCGAGATAAGGACAGTGACTGAATTCCACAAGATGGCAGTGGTCTTTGTGCAAAGAATAGAAGCAATAGAAGCACTTAGTCTGACACTAACTGTGACAAAGTTTAACCCTTGTGAATTTAATGCTTGTGAAAGCCGTGTCATGATTGTTTTCTCTGCCATGGGCTTTTTCAAGAACAATTAGCTCAATTTTCATAGGAAAGGAAAGAATGCCGCATATATAATATAATGGTTTATATAATGTTTTTCTCTAAGGAGCCAAAAGTATTTTGCAGCTGTTATTTAATTAACCTCACACTATGCCTCTGAGGCAGGAAAAAGGAATTACTGTATATCCTATTTATCACAGTGAATTTAAATAATTTACTGATATCATTCATAGAGGGAAATGGTGGCACAGGGAATAAAACATTTGTTGAGTTCTAGGACATAACCCTAATCCTTAAACCAAGTGGATTTTCTGTAGTGGGTGATGTTTATAAATTTAGAGAAGAGATTCTATTTAGTACATATTAAAAAATGAATTTTTCACAAGTGCAGATTCCAAAACAGTGTTTTTTTCATTTTATTTGAGCACTCAAGTACTTCTACTTGTGAGTTTATTGCTTCAGAATACCCGGGAGCTTTTAAAATGCAAAATCCCAGAGTCCTGTCCCCAGATATTCTGCTTTCACATATCTGGAATGGGGCTTAGAAATTTGCATATTTTAAATACAACTCAGGTAATTCTGAGACATGTGACCTTGCCCACACTTTGAGATACTGCTCTATAAGCCTCTAGTAATATACTAGTAAGATAGAGAAATTGACCCAATTTTCTGAAATTAGAAGAACTTCATTTCTTTGGAGAAAGATACTCTGTATTACATAAAAACTTGAACTATAACACTTTCCCTCAGTTTTGAAAAGTAAATCCATAACTGTAAATTATGATTTATTCACAAGTTTTATTTAAAACTCTTAAAAAATTTAAACATAATTACTTTTAAACTGTATTGTCAGGAACATAACTGTAGTGATTTTTAAAAGAAATATTGTGTGCTTATCTTTCTCTTGAAGTTCAATGGCTACTTCCTTAAAAATATTTTTTTCAATTACTGTTGGCATACAATATCATATTAATTTCAGGTGTACAACATGGTGATTAGTTGTTTATATAACATATGAAGTGAACACGCTGATAAATCTGGTACCCACTGACACTATACGTAGTTATTACAATATCGACTATATTCCTTATGCTATACTTTTTCATCCTCGTGACTATTTTGTAACTATCAATTTATACTTCTTAATCCCTTCACTTTTTTTTACCCACCTCCCTAAGCCCCCTCCCATCTGTCAACCATCAAAAAATGTTCTCTGTATCTATGAGTTTGTTTCTGCTTTGTTTATTTATTTTGTTCTTTAGATTCCACGTGAAAATGAAATCCTATGGTGTTTGTCTTCCTTTATCTGACTTGCTCCACTCAGCACAATACCCTCTAGCTCCATCCATGTTGTGGCAGTTGTGTTTTTTATAGCTGAGTAATATTCCATTGTATATATGTACCATCTGCTTTTTATCCATTCATTCATCGATGGACACCTAGGTTGCCTCCATATCTTGGCTATTGTAAATAATGCTGCAATGGATATATGGATTCACATGTCCCTTCAGAGTAGTGTTTTGAGTTTCTTCAGATGAATACCCAGAAATGGCTTACTGAGTTCTTCTTTGTCTTTTGTTATAGCCTTTGCTTTTATGTTTGTTTTGTCTGATATAAGTATTGCTATCCCCCAGCTTTTTTTGTTTTGTTTCCATTTTTATAAATTACCTTTTCCCATCCCTTTACTTTCAGTCTGTGTGTGTCTTTCGATCTAAAGTGAGTCTCTTGTAGGCAGCATATGTTAAGGTCTTGTTTTCATATCTGTTTAGCCACCCTATCTTTTTTTAAAATTGTATTTATTTATTTTTAAAATTTTAATTAGTTTCAAATATATAGTACATTGGTTAGACATCTATATAGCCAATGTATTAATGCTAATTGCATTCCCTATGCCATGCTCCCCATCCCCGTGACCATCCATCAGCTACTAATTTGTACTTCTTTAACCCTTCACCCCATTCTCCAGGCCCCCCAAACTGTCCGTCACCTTTGTCTGTCACCAAACTGTCCACTATATTTGTGAGTCTGCTTTTGATTAGTTTGTTCTTTTTATTCCTTAAATTCCGCATATAAGTAAAATCATGTAGTGTTTATCTTTCTCTGTCTGACTTAAATACCTTCTAGGTCCATCAAAGCAATATCTTTTTCTATCCCCTTCCTTTTCATTTGTAGGGGTCTTGTTTTCTTATCCTTTCAGCTACTCTATGTTTTGGTTGGAACACTTAATTCTTATCCATTGAAGGTACTTATTGATAGAAATGTAGTTGTTACCATTCTTTATTCCTGTTTTTGATACATGTTTTTTCTTCTTAAAGAAGTCTCTCCAACACTTCCTGTAATACTGGCTTAGTGGTGATATATTCCTTTAGCTTATTTTTGTCTGGGAAGCTCTTTATCTGTCCTTTAACTCTAAATGATAGCTTTGCTGGATAAATTATTCTTGGTTGTAGATCCTGGGTCTTCATCCTATCAAATATTTTTTGCCAAACCCTTCTGTCCTGCATAGTTTCTTTTGAGAAATCAGCTGCCAGTCTTATGGGTGTTCCCTTATATGTAATTATTTCTTTTTCTCTTACTGCTTTTAACATTCTTTCTTTATATTTAACCTTTGGCATTTTAATGATGATGTATTTTGGTGTGGGCCTCTTTGGATCCCTGATTTTTGGAATTCTCTGAGCTTCCTGGGGTTTTATGTCCATTTCCTTCACTAAGTTAGGGAAGTTTTCCATCATTATGTCTTCAAACAGCTGTTCAACATCTTGATTTTCTTCTGTTACACTGATCAGACAAATATTTGGAGCCTTAATAGTGTCCCATATCCTCCTTAAATTATTTTTATAGTCTTGGCATCTTTTTTTTTTGCCATTCTGATTGAGTGTCCTGATTGGCTTACCTGTCCTCTAGATAGGGCATTTGATCCCCTTCTTTATTTACTTTGTTTATTCCTTTGTTTATTCCACTTAATATACTTCTCATCTCAGATAATGTGTTCTCCATTTCAGACTGGTTCCCTTTTACGATTTCCATTTCCATTTTTATCTCTTTGTTGGAGTTCTCTACACTTCCCAAATTCATTGAGCATCTTTATAACTAGTGTTTTGAACTTTGCATCTGTTAGATTACTTGACTCCATTATATCTGGATCTCTGTTCTGTTCTGTCATATGGTTTCTGCTTCTTTGTCATATCATTTTGGCTGCTTTTCCACATCTGTTTCAACGTACTAAGCAAAGCTCCTAAGTCTCCCAATCTTATTAGTGTGGATTTGTCAAGTAGATGTCCAGTGGCACAGTCCTGAGAGGGATTTAGCTATAGGCCAAACTTAGCCCAGGCCTCTTTCCCTCCGGGTGACCTGTTAAGATTCAGCAAGCAATCTACAGATGCTGTGCTTATAGTTGCCTCAAAAGGCCACACCAGAAACCAAGGCCAGCTGCCTCTACCAGTGTGAATCTCAGCAAAGAGCACCTGACTTTTTAAGGATACACCTGGATGTGTCTTGGGTGGGGCTGCGAGTTGGGGTAGGCAAGGTTTCAGGGAATCCTCTGAGCAGAGCCACCTCTGTTATCAAGTTTGATGACATCTCAGCTATGGCAGTGCTGTGTCTGGTGCACTGGTAGCGGGGATGGCTCAACAGGGAACAATGGACACCACAGGCATCTCTGTACTTGGCGAGTCTCACCTTGGCCCTCACTCTGACAATGTCTCCCTGTAAGTCCCTGGTGCCCCCTGCGTGCAGCCGGACGAGCACTGGTGCTCAGAACGAGCAGGTCCGTCACCGCGAAAATCTGCTCACAGATGCGGCCCCTTTAAGAGGCATCTGCTGCTGCTGCTGCCGCCGCAGCCTCTGTCTCACTCAGCTGTCTGGGACTGGGCAGCCCTGCGTCCTTGCTCCATCCTACCTTCTGCCGTTGCAGGGTGCTTTCTTGGATTTCTCTGTAGTTGTATGGTGTTCATCTAGAGCCCAGGCGATTTTTCCTTGCTGCTGCTCCTCGTTTCCGTCACAACTTTGATTTGGTCACCAGAGGGATGAATAAAGCCTCTATCATCTAAGCCACGTTTTTTTTTCTCAGTCCAGCCACCCTATCTTTTGATTGGAGCATTTAATCCATTTACATTTAAAGTAATTGTTGATAGATATGTAGTTACTGACATTTTATTATTCATATTTTTTAACCTTTTTCCCCTTCTTCTTCTTAAAGAAGTCCTTCTAACATTTCTTGTAATACTGGTTTGGTGTTGATGAACTCCTTTAGCTTTTTCTTGTTTGGGAAGCTCTTTATCTGTCCTTTGATTCTAGATGATAGCTTTGCTGGGTAGGATAATCTTGGTTGTAGGTCCTAGCTTTTTATCATTTTGTATTCATGCCAGTCCCCTCTGGCCTGCAAAGTTTCTTTTGGGAAATCAACTGGCAGTCTTGTAGGTAACTAATTGGTTTTCTCTTGCTGCTTTTAAGATTCTTTCTTTGAATTTAAACTTTGGCATTTTAATTATAATGTGTCTTGGTATGGCCTCTTTGGGTTCATCATGTTTGGAACACTCTGCACTTTTCAGTCGTGCATCTCTTATTTTCTTTGTCAGATTTGGGAATTCTCTCATTATTTCTACATATAGGTTTTCAATTCCTTGTTCTCTCTCTTCTCCTTCTGGTACCCCTATGATGTGAACATCGTTATGCTTGATGTTGTCCCAGAAGCCCCTTAAACTATCCTTATTTTTTTGGATTTTTTTTTCTTTGCTGTTCTAATTGGGTGTTTTCTGCTACCTTATCTTCTAAATCACTGCTTTGATCCTCTGATTTATCTAATCTACTATTGATTCCTCCTAAGGTATTCTTCATTTCAGTTATTGTATTCTTCATTTCTGACTGGTTCTTTTTTTGTTTTTTATCTCTATTTTTATGTTTTCTATTTCTTTGTTAAAGTTCTCACTGATTTCATCTACTCTTCCTCTAAGTTCATCGAGCATCCTTATAACCAGTGTTTTGAACTCTGCATCTGGTAGATTGCTTGTCTCCATTTTTAGGTTTTTTGTTTTTGTTTTTTCCCCCTGGAGCTTTGTTCTGTTCCTTCATTTGAGACACATTTCTTTGTCTACCCATTTTGACTGCTTCCCTGTGTTTGTTTCTTTGTATTAGGTAGGGCTTCTGTGTCTCCCAGTCTTAGTAGGGTGGACTTATGTAGTAGGTGTCCTATGGGGCCCAGTGACACAGTCCCTGATCACCTGGACGAAGTGCTCCAGGTGTGTTCCTTGTGTGGGTTATGTTTACCCTCCTGTTACAGCTCCTGTTATATCTGAGCCTTGGTTGCTGTTTGCATGTCAGTGGGAGGATTGATCCTTAGGCTGATTGGTTGTAAGGAGTGGCTGTGACTACAATGGAGGAGCTTTTGTTCAGCGGCTGACCCTATGGCACAGAATTCACTGTAGTGGGGCTCCGGTGACTACCCAGCCTGCCCTTTGGGTATATCATTTGTGAAAGTGGTTGGGTGGTGCTCTGGTGTGATCTGAAGTAGACTACTAGGTGTGTTGGCTCTGTTGTAGGCCAAAGTCAGCTGCTGCCTGTGCCCTGCCTAGGGCTACTTGGTATGAGCTGCAAAGTGATTGGCATATGGTTGCCAGTTGTGCTGGACTTGGAGGTGCCTGGGGGAGGCTAAGCTGCAAACTGAGGCTGGTTGCTGCTAGTGTCAGGTTTAGGGCTGCTTAGCAAGAGGTACAGAGCATGCTGAGGCCAGATACTGCCAGATACTGAGGTAAGATGGTACCTTATTTTTGTTTTGATTTTAATTTCTCTGATAACCAATGAACCTAAGCAGCTCATTAAATATTTGTTAATATTTTGATATTCTTTACTTTATGTTGCTTATTGATGTTCTTTGTTCATTTTCCACTGGGTTGCTATTTTTTTTCCTATTGATTTGCTTCAATTCTGGGTAGATTCTAGTGCATGTTGGTATATATGGCATATCCTGTGTAATTCTTTGATGTTTTCAGAAATTGCAAATATTTTCTCCCATTCTGTCAATGATCTCTTAACTTTTTCTGTGATATCTTACATTGAGTAAAAATTCTTAATTTGGATGCAATGAAATTAATTTTTTTTTTGGTCTATGCAATTTTATTTAAGCAGTCCTTTTTCTTAGGAAACAAAGATGTTTACCCACATTTTCCCCACTGGTTGCAAATTAATGACCTGCTATAAATGTTTATATTTATGCAGGATGCACAAATTATTTTTATAATGCGTAAGTCTAGAAAATAATGAAGATGATCTATAAAAAAATAATTATATAATAAAGCTACTACTATAAAAATAGATAAATTTGAAGTTTCAAAAGCAAGACATAATTTAAAATTAAGCTAGTGTTTCTCAACATGAGGTCTGTGAGCCACTGGCATCATAGTTACTTTGGATATTTATTAAAAAGGCACATTTGAGGCCCTTATTTCAGACCTGTTTAAACAGAATCTTTTGAGGTGGACTCAGAAATCTTTATTCTTAATATGACATAAGTCAAATGACATATTCTGAATGTATAATAAGAACTCTTTAATACCACTTATCTAGGAGTACTAAGTTTGAGCTTTAAATTAAGATCCGAGCTTTAGGCAGCACTGACTATGTGAAAAACATTATAGGATATAAATTCTAATTATGTGACAAAAGTCAATGCATAAATTCTTTAGGAGAAGTGAGCTTTTTCCTGGTTCTAAATTCTCAAAAAATATATCCCTATCTATGCTGAATCTGCATGAATCCTTTTGCAGAAGAACCTGAACAATATAAAGACCATCTCTTTAAAAAGATTTTAAAAGAATATTCAATAATATTTTTCAAGTGGTCTTTGGTTTATTTAATTTTAAGTAGAAACTGAAAGCAAAACATTAAAGTAACTGCATGAATGTATTTTTGCAACTGAATCTGAATTTGATTTTACACTGTATAGAGTTTAAGAATGATTAGTTTAAACAGTTTTCTATTGTGAGGTATATTCTTGAGGAATGGAGAGGGTAGTGAGACACTCAGTCATCACAGGGCTCCCTTTTAGGGAGATCCTGGTTCAAAATTTTTATATCAAGAGATAATGTTAATATGAATATTTGAAAAGCATTCATATTGAGGTAGAGATCAGCTAGACTGTTACAACAGGAGGAGCATGGGAAGAGTAACTTGTAGTTGACTTCTGGAGACTGAATTAAAGAGCACTGGATTCCTGCAGTGCTCTTTCTTTCTACTCCTAAACTTTCCATTGCTGATCAATAGGTAAAAGCCTGAGGAATCCACTGTATTGACCTTTAGATATCCTACTTAAGGACTCAGTTCTGATAAGGTGTCAGAGTTATTATAATTTGCTTCAAAAATACTTAGCTACTAGTTCTCTGTACTTGGAATCATAGAATTCAGAGTATGAAAGAAATGTAAAAGATATCTAGCTCAGTCTCTCACTTTATATGAGAAAACTGAGGCCCAGAGAAGTAAAGTGATGGCTTAGGTCATTAATTTATTGACAAAGCTGAGACTAGGACTACTGAGCCAAAATGCAAGAGAACTTTCTGCCTCAAAATGCACGAGAAACATTGGATTTGGGACAACTCTGAGATAAATTTTCTCCATGTCTACCAATTTCCACAGAAGGGCAGATAGGGATTAAGTGAACATATTTGATTCATAAAGTTATTTTTTTTCATTTTAAGATAATTTTTGATTCACATACAGTTGTAAGAAATAATACAGAGAGGTTCCATGTACCCTTTACCTAGTTTCCTCTAATGGTATCTTCTTGTAAGACTATAGTACAGTGTTACACCCAGGGTATAGACATTGATGCTGTCAAAATACATAACATTTCTATCACAGTAAGGATCTTTTATGTTGCTGGTAGATGCGTATGCTAATAACTGGTTTTTTTTTTTTACCTCATATTTATTGTCAGATTAAAGTTCAGTGAAATGATTTGAAGTAATAAAAAAAAGGTTATTCATCATAACACAAAACAAGAACTAAGAAATAAATTCCCATCTCTCTTTAGCTGTCTTAGGATGGCAAAAGTTTAATATTAGCTCAATTGCTGTAAGCATTCAGGAAATATCCAGGAGAGTCATTAGAACTGGATTCCAATATAAGTTGAGTTTTTAACTAATTGAAAATTTTGGAAAAATTGTATTTTTCATAAGATTTAATCTTTTCTAATTTTCTCACAGCCATAAACAGTAATTTTTATTTTCTGATTGACTTTACTGGATATTTAAAAATTCTACCCTGCAAACATGCACTCAAAACCTTTACCATATCATGTGTTCAGTACTCTTCCTTTGCCATTGGTTAGGAAAGAAGGCTGAATGGTCAAAACTTCATGAATTGCTTTAAAAATTTAGCTCTAGTCATTGAATTATTAATCAGAAGTAAAAGTGACATGAGTTGTTCAAGTTAGACGAGCTCCCTGTGGGGCCAAGATGGGGGGCTACTTAGGTACGTTCAGCAAATCCTGCAGCTATGAGATACCAACACATCCATTGGCTGGGACAGTAAAGAGCAGCAGGCACAGGTAGGGTTAGGAAGTTGGTGAAGCAGATGTGTAACTGTTATCCCCTGACACATGACAGTCTGGACCTTGAGAAGGTAAGCTCCCCCAGGATACATTAGGATTTCCAGAACTAAACTTCTGACCTGTATATAATCAGTTAATCAGCAAGAAGCTGTAAGAAATTATCCTTCTTCTCAGTTGAAGTGGTTTGAAAGCATACCTTTATGCTTAGGGTGGCCCCATGGTTTAAAACTCTAATTGATAAATAAGGACATACATTTTCTCATGAAAAACAAGAGCTTCTCATCTACTCTTTTTCCCCAGAGGTAGTAATCTTCTGCAGTAAGACAATACAGCCTGTTTTACTGATGTGAAACACCTTGCTCTGACTTTAGGAGAGCCCAGGGGCTGGCCTTAGGGAGATATGGTGTCTATTCAGTGTGAAGTTACCAACACTGGATCATTCTATTTTAACTTCTTTATCTAGGGGAATAATAGTAATAATTGAATATATTTGCTTTGCCTTGTGAGAAAAGACAATATCACATTTAAACTTATATTTCTTTCATCACTTTTTCATAATTGTACTTTCTCAATTTATACTCTCATAAATGCATACTCCATTGTAATCTTAGGTTATATTTCTTTTATAATCTATAAATAGAAACCTTTAAAATTTTGCATTCATAGTTTAGAGACATGAATTAATTATCTGAAACTCTTCACGATATCTTTTGACTTTTAGCTTATTATCACAGTAGCCATATGCTCTAAATGTTAACCTGAAGACAGTACAAATTAAGAAGTTATATTTTACCTTCTTTGCTACTATATCACTGTCTGGTTGATCAATGTGGAAGATATAAGACCAGGATTACATATTCTCTATTATTTAATATTAAGCATGTGGATTTGAGAATATAGGAAAATTTTTCACCTTTTATCTTGTGCCTTTGGTTACCAGGAAACTATGTGAAGGTAGTTTGAGGGACAAAGGGAATTTGGAAGTTAGAGATCACTGTCTTTAGTTCTCAACAACTTATCTCTAAGAGAAATGTAATTTTACATGAGAGTTACATGAAGACCGTCAAGTGCATAGTGTAAATGGTTCTTACTGAATTCTCTTATTACTACAATTGGCTCATGAAAGATAATCTTAAATTGGATCTGATGTGCATCTATAACTAATATAGAGAGAATAGTTCAAGCAATAGGTCTATTTTATTCAGTATAATGATGGCTGTAATTCTCTCTTTTCAACCTGTGTCATATATAAAATTTGCCTAGCATTATAAGGGAACCAGTTACAACATGATGGTTCAAACCAAGGCATGCTCTGTTGTCACTTCATCATGCAAGAAAATGATAGCTTTATTCTCAATTGAAAGCACACATTTGAAGGTATCTCACAGGCCAATTGTTCTTTGAAATTTTTACAGAGTTCTTCTTGGGCTGGGCAAGGGAACCTGGGACCCATCTACTCTATCTGTTTCTGCTTCTGGTAGGGAAAATATTGTAGTTTTAATGCATAAGTACAGTTTTGTTGAGGTAATTTGTTTGTATTGGCTGTAGAGCCAGGAGAATGGATAATTCTGTATTGAGATGCAACATTTGTAAATCCTAAACTTTAAAATTTACTTATTGCGAAGGTGTAGCACGTAAGTACTGTTAACACTATGGAATTAACCAATGACCCTGGGAAAATGTAATTGATGAAGACATACTAATACTAATTTGTGATTGATAAGCAGGAACAGCAGTGACTGAAAACCTTAAGAGACTCAACACAAATGATGCATGGAAAAATTAAATGGTATATCTGAAAATAGTGGGCAGTCCAGCCATATATTTGTATGCAAGCACACCAGGAACATTGAGTGGCAGCTAGGAGGTTCCAGATGAATGATAGGTCGGGGAGGTCTTTTTTTTTTTCTTCTCACAGCCGACTCTTTGTGGGATTTCATGTTGAATTCTTGATCTCCACTTGTTATAGCTCTCTTGAATCTACTGTTTGATTTCTGCCTGACTTTGCCATTGAGTGACCATGTGCCTCCCAATGCATCTCTTAAACATAAAGTGCACTTTAATAGAATGTCTGAAATCATGGTGACCATCTACAGCATAGCAGATAACAGAAAATAACATAAAACCACTGTTCTTACAATTCCTTGCTACCTCTACTTTGGAGATATCCTTGACCTTTGTATGTTAATAAGATCTCTCTTACTCTCTAGAACATTCCCCCTAATTATACTCAAAATTTTGCAAAGATCCTGAAATAAGATTCAAAATTGTATTTTGTTAACATATCCTAGTTCAAATTCTTAGGTAGTACTGTTCTCTCACTAAGCAAAGGAAATCTAAGCATAAAAAAATCTAAGCATTTTTTTCTCTCTTATACATATGTAAAAATGAAAGTTATAGAATTACATGGCATTCACCCATGATATCAGAAAAAAGTACTTGCATTTTTGGTGCATTCCTGGAAGCTCATCAAAAGGATTTTGTGTGTTCTTGTGACTATTCTTTGTTAATTATTTTTGTATCTATTATTCATACATTATTCAAGAGTAGTCACACTACCTGTACAAATTCAAACTATTTTTGTCTGTATGTAAATATCACTTTGTGTCATTGGATTGGCACCAATGACAAATATAATTAGTATTCTAAATTATATTTGAATGTAGAATTCCATGGTCAATAAATAATATTCTCTTAATGATTTTAGATTCTAGAAATTATAAATTTTCAGTAGTTTTAATGTAGTAGTAAAAATAGGATACTTTTTGTCTTCTGGTTGTGACTACTTGTTTGTTTTTCTTGCAGATTCAGATTTCTTACTACAATCTGATGCATTTTTCTAGGGAAGGCAACCTTTATAACACAATTTAATTTTTTTAATATATAAATTTTTGAAATTCTATAAGACAATGAAATAAGAGAATTATAGTTTAAACTTGAGTATTAAAAAATAACTAAGCATTAATATAAACTTCTTCATTTTCTTAAAGAGTTACCAAGAAACTTTGTTTTAAAGAATTTCTGGTTTCATGGAGCTGGGACAGACCTCAGTGGTCATTTGGTGTGTTCACTCACAAAGTAGAAAACTTACCTACTTGTACCTTCTTTGTATATCTTAATCCTTTTAAAATAATGTCTTTCCATAAAGCCCTTTCTCATCTACTTAAAATTTTGTCTCTTTATAACATTGCTTTCCCTTTGAAGGCAAAGTCTCTTTCTCCTATGCTTTATCTCCTTCTTACCCTCACCCTGATTTTTACTCCTGTCCTGCTTGGCTTTCTTCTCTGAAGAAGTATATAAGTATATGTTGAAGGGGCTCATTTAACCCTGATATTTGTTTAATCCCATATTAGGATATTTCAATATTAGTCCTTTATGTAAGTTATGACTAACCTTTTTTTTTTTTTCAATTGGGAACCCCAAGACCCTAAAGTTTGGCTATTTATTTGTTTACATAGATATTCTTTGGTTAGTAAATTGCCCTATATCACAAAAAAATAAGGATAGTAGACTGTAATGTTCCAAATCTCAACTGTTCTGTTTAATAGGTCCTAGGGCCACCCTCTGGCTACACTCTGTTGTATATGTGTTCTTTCTTATCAGACTTTTAGTAAAGCATTATGGATGATATGAAGACTATGCCTAAATCTAAAATTACACTGACCAGTCACTGTAAATCTCTTCCTTGTTAATTCTGTGCCGTATGCCAATGACAATAATAACAGCAAGTGCTGGTGATCTTGAAGCTGTTTGCCAGTCAAATACATAATGATTAATTCCACCTTTCACCCTCTGAGTTTGGATTCAATTAAAAAATGTAAAGTTCACATACAGAAGAATGATAATAGTTTAATTTTTTTTTTCTGGTAAAGCTGGACCATAGACCTGCTATCACAATCAGATTTCCCGAGACTTGCTCTCATAGCTGGAATTTGGGGTGGCCATTTAAGAAGAGATTTAATGTAGGCATTTGGCTTGATGCGTGGAAAATCAAAATGCCTTATATCTAAAGGAAGAGATAGACTTCTAGTTCAACTTCTAGAAGGAGAACCTTGTGTAGTCACAGGGGTAAGAATAGATTTCTCCTCCCTTGGGACAGGTTACTGCAAAAGGGATGTCTGGGGCAAGGAAAGTCATTCTTATCTAGCGTTTTTCCAAATCTTACCAATCAGATAAGTCACTCTACTGGACTAATGGGAGGTAGAGAGCAAAAGGAATAGAGAAGGATAGAGGGTTAGAAAGAGAAGTTGAGAGACTGAGAGGGCAAACTGCCTTCTCAACATTTCTGAAATTAAAAGACAGTCATTCTTACTTCACAGTCAAAAATAGGAACATTTGAAGAGGGAGAGATGGTTCCCACTTTAATAACAGTTGGAGAGCACTTATTATATACTAGGCACTGTGGTACTTTACATATGTAGTCTTATTTCAAGTTTATTGTAATCCAACATGATATCTATGTTTTAAAAAATTGTCTAGCATTCCTTTTCTCTGACTTCTGCTAATAACCCTTACCTTCTGGAGGAGAAATGGTCTTATCTAATCTACCGTGTCCTAGTAGAGCTTCCAAATATGTCCTCACTAGAGTGGGCATGTGGTTTAAGCCGACCACTGATAGCTCTTCACTTACCTCCCAGGGTAGTGATCTGTCCAAGGGGTGATCATGTGCCCCAAATAGTTGAAATCATGTCATCTGAAAATAAAGATAAATTTGTTTCCTTTTTTCTAATATTTATACCTTATTTTAGAAATTAAATAATTTATAGTTAAGTTCAGTGTAGGTATTGATTTTGTAGAATCCTCTGAGATTATAGTTTTCTCTTTTTGAAAATTATAAATGATAATTTATGTTAAGAGATTTCCTAATATTCCTTATTGGAATTTAATTCAAAGCCAGCCATGTTGTAGGTGCTGTTAGCTAAAAACATAGATGAATTCATGAAGAGCTGATAGGTAATTCGGTGGAAAATTTACTTATCATATGTGGAAGTTAGCGATGGCTATAAAAGTAGTCTATAAACCTACTCACAAGAACAGAAATGGTCTTGAAAATCTTGGTCATAGACTTTGCAGTTGCAAAGATGTTATGCTTTTACCTGAAGATTTATTTCTTTATATTTTAAGTACTCAATTTTATTTTATTTTATTCATTACTGTCATAGTTACCACAATTTAACATGTTATGTTCCTAGAAACCTTTAATTCCTCTTTCTTATAATCTGCCCATGTTCTATTCTTTTACACAATTCCTATCACATTACTTTTTACATGTAAACCATTACAATTATATTAACATAGTAGATCTGGGGTTTTATTTGCTTTAAGCAATTCCTTCTGCATTTTTCCCTTTTATGCCCCACTTTTATTGAGATATATTGACAAATAAATTATGTAAATTTAAGGTCTGTACTCTTAAGACCACTTCCCTACTATAGTCTAGTCTTCAGTAAGTTTACAGAGACTTCATTTCAGCCAATTTATTGGAGACTACTTTTTTATGTAACTATAAATAAACAAAATTGACATTGGAAAGTAAAGTTATCTTAATGAAGTTTACATGGAGTATTTTGTTTGAGATTTAGAGTGTAGATGAATAAGGTAATTTTTTCAGATCCTGGCATTCCGGTGATCATTGACATGTGTCATCATTTTTATTTTATGGAGGTGGGAAAGAGGGATGAGAACTATACACCCATTAATTTACCTTAAGTTACACAGACTGTATCTTCACTTGAGCAAGAGAGATACAAATACCTGGCTCCTCTGCTTCCTGGATCATCTTTCTTCTTGATTTATGTCTACTTGAGATATAATACTACACACAGAGGTTATTCACAGGTAAATGTCTGGTAGGCAATTCTGTATTTGATCTATGTAGATTATTCTATAGAACTTTTTGATATTTTATTAATCATATCTACTGAGCTGTGATCCTAACTGCCAAAATATAATGTCTTATAGATTGAGCACATGTTACACAAAATAATTGTACAGAATTACTTTGGGTAATTTGATTTCTATTTTAACACAGTAATCACTGTGCCTAAATGACCTTGAGTATAAGGTTAGAAACTATAATAATTAGTTGGTGGGTCCCATATCACATGAAGAAGCTCTATTAAAATTTCCAGAAAATATATAGAATGTCAATTTCTATACTTACAAATCCAGGTCTCTCTTCACTTAATTACATATTTTCAGAAAAGGAAAAAATCTTTTGTACAAAAATCTATTTTCATATTCTTGATAGTATTCTTTTTTCAAAGGGATAAATGCTTTCTGTAATCATTGCGATCTTTGCCCATACTAAATAACTTTTATTTCTTTTGAATAAGAAACCTATTGGCTTATTGAGTCCTCTATATATTAAGTGATACAGTGTCTGGGAAAGCACCTCATTGATTTTTGTTGAGTGTGGTTACTGGTTTAAACTTTGGAATATAAGATATTATTATTATTGAAGTTTAAGTGTTTAAAGTCACTGTGAGGAAAGCTGAGAGAAAATAAAGTTTTAACTGAAATCAGGATTGATACTTGTTAAGACATCAGTAATTCAGAGATAAATATAACAAATCATATTTGTCCTGATTTTTTTCCCAGCCATATTGAAAAGTATTTGCAATAAAACAGCATTAGTTTTGGCCCCCCAAAAGAGCTCTTTCTAAATAATAGCAACTCCAAGATAATATCAAAACAAAATCTTAAAAAATTTTCACACAGAGGGCAAGTTTTCTTTTTAATTCTCAAATTGCAACAGAATTAGAACATATATAAACATATCAAAGAATTTTCTGTGTATAAAATATTTTAGATAATATAAAGCAATAAGTAGTAAATGAAAAATGAGGCAAAATGAATTTTTATATAAAATAGTTTATCATCAGTTATGCTAGCAAATATCTTGAAAATAGTGTTTGAAGTAATATATGATTTAGCTGCAAGTAGATGTAGCAATAAATTCAAGTCTAGAGTTATCCTTCAGTCATATAAAATATTGAACACAGCATATCATTTTAAAATGATGTGTAGTGCACTATGTAGAGAGCAAAATGACAATCTACGATAATACCTTCTGACCCCAGCTCTCTGACAAAGCCACAGTTTAACTGGTTTATTGACAGGGTAGATTATTATAGATTAGAGTGGTTCACAAAAGATGGCAGCTCCTATTCTTTAGTAATAGTCTGAGTGAGCTGTTCTTGAAAACCCTTCCTTCAGGGAGTTCAGAACATTACTAATAGGTACTCTTATATCTAAATATTTGTCTGATAACTTCTTATTTTCAGTGGGTTTGGAATCTTAATTAGTATTCACCAATTATTCCTATGAGATGTTCTAGCATATTCAAGTCATTTAAAAACGAGTTGCTAAGGCTTGAGAAGTCTGATTAACCCCTCCAGAGAAATGCCATTAGACCACTTGCCCTCTAAAGCTCAACTCTGTCCTTGCACAATTGACTCATATTTATGTCTTAATTAAGGGGGAACATATCAATTAGCCTTTTCAGAACCATTTGATTTTGGCGAGTTGCTTTCTCTCCATTTGTTTATGTCCTTATCTGATTGTAAATAAGAGTATCACTGATTTTCATTCCACTTGCTTTACAGAAGGCTTGATCTAATTCTATTGTTATTTTACTTTACCAGAAAAGATCTATGTATATCAAATATAACCAAACCCTTATTCGTTATTGCAAACACTTTAAAGAAAGGGCTTTTCTTCATGCTTAGAAGATATCGTATTTTCTTAGAAACCCAAACCCTTTGTATTCTCTTCATATGTTTCTGTGGAATAGTTAGCAATTGCAGTCTCCTTCATTTAAAGCATCAGTCCCCAACCTTTTTGGCACCAGGGGCTGGTGCTTCTATGAGAATCTAATGCCTAATGATCTGAGGTAGAGTTGAGGTGGTGATGCTAGCGCTGGGGAGTGGCTGCTAACACAGATGAAGCTTCGCTGGCTCACCAGCTGCTCATCTCTTGCTGTGTGACCTGGTTCCTAACAGGCAACAGGCTGGTACCCAGTCTGCGGCCCGGGGGTTGGGGACCTGTGATTTAAAGTATCACAAACAACAGATGGGGCCCCTAAAAAGACTACTTTCATATTCGAGTCATTTTGCAATAAAGCAATATTCTTGAATTGTATTCAAAGTAAATTTAGTGCTCTTGAGTACAGATCAGAAACCCAAATGAACCAGAAGATAGGAATGGAAGATAATAAATAAGAATTCTTACATTTAAATAATTTCACATTGTCTTAAATATTAAAACTTGGTTTGAATTACAGTGGCAAAATTTTGGTATCTTTAAGTTTATCCCCTATCCACACACTTTGAGACCTAAACAAAAGTACGTGACTGCATGAAGAAAGAAAGATAGCCTTAGTTAGGTTTCCTCCCACACTAGAAACTAACTTTTGAGAGGAAGAAAGTCAGCACTTCTCCCCTTATGTAACCATGTGCCCAGTAATCATGCACGGGCTTCTAATTTGGCAACGTGCCACTATTGTTTAACCTGTGTGTAAAAGGTACCACTGCCATGTGAGGGGGTGCCATGCCCTTGCTGGATAACACTGCCACCCTGTGAGGTGGGCTGTGCCCTTGCTGGAATAAAGAGCTATGTCGTGGTTGCCTATGGCTCTCTGCATTTTCTTCAAACTGCCTTAGTCTCATACCCCTTACCTTGGAACCATGAATCTGCAGCAAGACAGTGACTTATTAAGGTAGCTATGTCTTTAGGATCTTTGTATTAACTTCCCTTAACTCTGGACTTCATCTGCACTATCATCAATCCTGTATATTCTCTGATAATTCTTCCATCACTTTCATGGTATTGAGAATTATGGGAAAAATGTACCAAATGAGGACATTTGTTGAATATGAAAGAATGAATGTCTGTCATTAATGAATTAATGTAAAATAGCAAGGCCCATTTATCTTACTTCATACTCAATCAAAATAATCAAGTAATCATTCAAGAAACAATCAAATTCTAACTACAAGCAATTTCTTGTCCATGTTAACATTTTGTTTTAATACCATTGATGGAGAGTTCAATAATTTTTAAAAAAAAGAAAAAAAGGATAAGACAATAAGTAAACCAGCCTTTAAGAATGAAGTCTTCCAGGAATGTGAGTTGACTCCCTGAGGTATCAAACAGAAAGAGATGTGGATGTAATTACTGCTGTATCAGTGCCTTAAGCGTTTCCTGTTACATGTTTTACTGATCAGTTTTATTGGAGTTTTTTTTTGCTTCCTTTCTCGCCTTTTGAATCTTGCTTTTAAAAATTCCTATAATTAATTTCTCTCTGTTAACTTTTCTTTTTTTCTCATTGTCCTAGGTATTCTTTTAAAATGAAATGGTAATTAAGCTTTTAATTAGCTATGTATACTTTTTATATACATATCAGTTGTTGTCATCAACATTGGCATGCTCATTATTTTTACAGATTTGTGTGGATTTGCTGTGTGCAATTTTGAGGACATTAGTTTATAGAGAAGGTGCAATTTATGAGGACTTAAAGATGAATATAGAGAGGAAATAAATGATTATATAAAAATGAAGCAGGTGTTCTAGTTAAGAAAATAGTATATTATTTCTTTATCATAGTTATGTAATTGTTCATCACAAACTAATTCTAAACACTGACAATGCAGATTTAGAAGCCATTTCTACATTTTAAGAATTATTAAATATTCCTCATACTGTTGGCTATAAACTATGTTACTTGATCTAAAAGAGTGTAATTTGGTGGTCCAAATTGGTATAGTAAGTTATGTTGCAGTCCTTGTATAGTTTTTGAGCATTTGCATCTACCACCAAGTATGCAAATCTCTGTCTAGAATAACTGTCTATTCCTGTCAGGACCTATTTATAGTCTCCCAAGATTACAAGTAGTGGCCCCATGTGGTCTGCCTGCCAGCTATGTTCAGGCTATTCTCTGTAAGGAAACTGTACAGTCATCTGTGATGTTCAGTAGTGAGCTATGGGTCTTGCATCACCCCATACCTGCTCATCCTTGTGCAAATACAAAACAAAACAAAACTAAACAAAACAAACAAAACTGCATCTAAGTTAGCCAATCTCACAATCTACTTAGTAAAGTTTCTTCAGGAAGCCGATAATATTGGCCCACAAAATGAGACAACTCCTTTATATTATCTCTGGTATCAGTGTTTCTTTTTTTTTTTTAATTCCTCACAATCTTGACTACATTTTTGGTGACCAGAGGTTATTGAAGTGCTATTTGCTTTTCCAGCACAATTTCCCCTTTGGTAATGGCTGTAAAGCTTGAGGCTGTAGCTTGGACAGGCCAAAATTTGAGCTTATTGTAGCACCAGAATCCACCCCAAAACCACTTTACTTTCATTTTAGCTGTTACAGATAAAAATAACCACAGGATTGTATATTTAGCTCGTTTGTCATGATTTTACATTTCTTTATGTACCCCTGGGAGCTGGGTCTGATGTTTCTAAATTTCATAGGTAACTTTTGCTTCCAGTAACTGAGGGCAGAGCAATTGCTGTCTCACACCACAGGTGACTTGGTAGATACGTCAACATTGAAGGTTTATCATCCCCTGTCCTCTCATCCTTTTCCCAAATAATACTTTCTGACGCCAACTGTATTATCTAAATTAATGCAGAAAAATGCGTCAAAATTCAACCTTCATTCGTAATAAAATAAATTCCCAGCAAACAAAAAATGGGATTTCTTCAATTGGAGGACATCTATAAGAAACCAACCTACCCCCTTGTTCCCCCCGCCCCCTTCTAATTAACCTCATACTTAATGGTCAAAGACTGAATGCTTTTTCCTTAAGATCAAGAATGAAATGACAATGGTTATTCTGATATTTCCATTCAACATTTCTTATATATTTTTCATCTCTAGCATTCCTTTGGTTCTTATTTTTTATAGCTTTCAACTCATTGCTGAAATTCTCTATCATCTTCATGCCTGTTTTCCACATTTCCCCCTGGATCTGGTAACATTTTTATTAGATATTTTAAAGTCCTTATCTAATAATTCCAACCTTTGAGCCATTTCTGGGTCTTCTTCTGTTGACACTTTTGACCACAGGTCACATTTTCATGTTTCTTTGTATGTCTCATTAAATAGAGGGCATATTGTGTAAAAGGATGCTAGACACTGAAATTAGTATTTACCTCATAAAAAGGATGTGCCACTTCTTTTGTCATACTCCTGGAGTGGCACCTGAGTTAATGTGGTCCTCTACTGTTAATCTAGTCCATTATTTTAACTATTTCTTTATTTAGCTTTCATTTGATTCAGCTTTGGTAGATGAGGACTTTTCCTTCAAGGATGTTCAGAAACGAAGCACTAGCAAGATTCCAGAAATTGCTTAGTGCTCTATGGCTGAGCCACCAGCTTTCTTAACTATGGATTATCTTTCTCTTCTTTATCTGACTACTAGCTTATTGAGTTGCTGGGGAATTGTCTTTGTACCAGAACTGTGGGAAAGGGTCGTCTTGTGGGTGCAGATACACTCTATAGCTGTGGCTCCTTTGAATTCTAATGTGTAATTCCATATGGTGGTTAACGTTTGTTGAAAGTTCTAGTCATTCCTCCTTAAACCCATCTGTAGTACATTTGTCCTCATTCTTGTCATTATGCCTGGAATGTAAGCAGCTGTGGTCTCTTTTCTCCTATGAAGGGCTTTTTCATTTCTCAAATTAATTCATTTAGGTTTCTCTGTATCCTTAGATTTCTTATTGGCTTAAACATTATGATTTTGCAGCTTATTTGGTTTGCTTTGGTTGTTAGGATGAGAGGATGGACTCTTTTGACTTTTATATCCTAACCAGACTTATTTTACATATGCTCTGTTTTACTATTTTATCTAGAGTTGAATACTTTGGTTATTAAGTTTTATTTCCTACCTAATAATGACATCATTTAAAACTATGGATTGGCATCTGACTTAATTTTGCCTGTACCTCATACATTTTTATATGTAATGCTTTATTGACATTAATTTCTAAATATTATTAATTGCACTTTTGATATGAATTCTCTGTGTGTATATTTAATTCTAGTTTTGTTCCACTGTGATCAGAGAGTATAGTCAAAACAATTGCTCTTTGGGTGAGTCCTGGAGCTCTCTTTATGACCTAACACTTGATGGCATCATCTCTGGGACAGGTTACTGAAGTTGTCTGACTTACGGGTTATAATAAATATGTATTGAATGAACAAAAGAAGCTTTTTATTCTGGTAAATGTTAACTATGTACTTTCAAAGAGTTATTTGTGGATCTAAAGTTCGATCTATATTATTATTCTATGTTTTCCTAATTGATCAGTCAAATACTTAATGGTGTATTACCTCCCATTAGATTGTTTTTTCTCCTTGTTTTTTCTAAAAAACATTACTTTTGTACTTTTTGTTGCTCTTATTTAATATGTTATGTTTCATGTTAGCTATACTTTTTTCTTAAAACTTTTTATATTTTATTCTCTTGCTAATTATCTTTGCATTTGCATCACTTTGATATCATTTAATTTTTGCATTTTTTGTGTGTTTCATAAACATTTTCACATGCTTAAATTTTTAAGCTTTTTTTGCCGTCATATTTTCTTAAGTGTGATTGTTATAGACGATGCATGGTTGTATTTTGTTTAAGGTTCATTACTAGAGACTCTTTAATTCGTTTTCATTTATTGCCATAAATGAGTGTTTTGCCTACTATTTCCACATTGTTTTACATTTTCTACTTTTGATTTATTCTTCTTTCTTGTCCCCTCACTGCTTCTCCTTCTTCTTCTTCTTTTTCATGTATCTTTTGCTATGTGGATGACTTTTTTGTTGTTGTTAATTTTGTTTCTCTTTAAATTATTTTCAAATTTTATGTTGTTTTAAATTTTACTATTTTTTAACCTTTAATTTTAAAATATGGTTGACCTTATATTTTTATAATTGTTTAGGTAAAAAATGAAGCACTATTTTTTGACTGCTCAACTATAAAAGATGAATAATGCAAAGTATGTATATAATTTAGCCACCAATGTAACAACTATTTGATCTCCATAGCTCCTGTTATTAGTGCCAGTTTTCTCCATCCCACAGTAGGTTGTCCTAAAGTCTTAATTTTCAGCATTGTTAAGAGTGTTCATCTTGTTTTGAATTTTCTTAGCTATTTTTCTTTGGACATTGAACAATGGTGATTCATGCATTACCAGCCAGGAGCTGTCTTCCTGAATTTGCCTCCATTAGAATTTCTAATGGTGATTGGCAAAACATAGAAAAGCTCTTAGTTTTTCTTAATTATCTTTTATTTAGCTAAGTTACTGAACTGTCTTATTAATTGAAATGAGTTTTCATTTGATTCTCTATAATTATCTGATTATACAATTATATCATCTGGAAATAATGAAAAATATGTATTCAGTTTTCTAGACTTATTGTTTTTAATTTATCTCTTGTGTCTTGTTTCACTGTTATGTATGATTTGGCTATTGTTTCAAAATATATAAATGCTTTAGCAATCACTGCATTGTTTTGTAAATGTTCACAAACTGTGTAATGATCAATTATTGAATATTTAGATTTTGTAAAGTATCTACCTCTATAGTTTCCATTTTTTTTTTTTTTTTTTTTTCTGAACATTACCATTTTTAGCCATCTGATTCCTCTCTCTTTTAGGATTTCCCTAAATCACTAACCTGGCTCTGAGATATGTTTCTAAGTTCCATTTAATACCTCAAGTTAGAGTTAATCTGAACCTAGTGTTTTAAAATAATTTAGAGTAACTATGTGCTGTCTTCTACTGCAGCCTCACGAATGGCATGTTTCCGTGCTCTCCCTAAAATGCTTGCCCCACCCTTTTGTTCTATAGGTTGATGCATCTGAAATTAGATGTCCTTAGATGAAAAAGAGCTTCTACGGAGAATCCCCCTTAACCTACACATATAAATTAATCTAATATAAGCAGTTCCAACACACAGGCTTTAAAAAATAGATTCCTGAATATTGCAGGTCAGGTACATTTGACAAATAAGTAAACAGTAGGACCAGTAATGGTCCCAGGTCAGGATATTGTTTTCTGCTAGGCATCCACCCTTTAATAGACTTGACTGGCATTTAATGTGATGGTAGTAACTCTATTTGGACAGTGGTTTGACTGCCACCATGATCCAATCTCAGAAAAAAACCCAAGAGACATATTATGTTTGGATTCTACCACATAGCAGTCACAGCTGTGATTAGGGTCCAGTCCATCTTTAGTTTTGACCACCCACTTTTCCAGTTCTCTTCTTTGGCATATTTCAAGCAAAGCTGCTCTACTAGAGGCTGGGGTTTAATTCCCCATTCCTAAACCTAATACCTTAGAGGAGATGGTGGATTATGTCTAGCCGTCTCCTTTCCCACTAACAGTAGTTAATAGCCTCTTTTTAATAGAAGTGTCTCTCTCATCAACCTGTGTTTCCTTGCTAGTTAAAAGGAAAAGCAGTGTGATATAGTAGAGTCATCTCTCATAGGAAGTCAGATTTCCGTTCTCTAATTATGACTGTATTCCTCATTTTTGGAGAAACCTTTGGCAAAGGTGGGTAGGATAAAAGACAGAGTAATGAGTAATGAAATATGTTACAAAGAAATACCTGAGAAAATCAAGAACAGGAGTAGAACAATTAAATTTGCAAACAAGGGAAAGAGAGCAAGGGGGCAGGGGCCACGGAGGTTCAGTTTTCTGTGTGAACCCGCGTGGTACATTATCCACTCCTGTACCAAGGGACATAAAGGCCACTTTCTCATGTACAAGTATCTCAGGATATCACTCTAGGTCTTGCTTCTACTTTTCTTTTCCAAACCTGTTCGTTTTTAATGACTTTGTTGGATTCTGTCATTCTAGTGTAAAATAAACCCTTAGATCAATGCTTTGATAAAGCTTCTGTATAGTTTATACCCCTCTTTGCCCAGAAATATTTTTTAAAACCTTTTGTTATAAAATTTTTAATCATACAAAAAAGAATTAACACACATATAACTACTACTAACATGTTGATGTTGCTTCACCTTTATAGCAAAGGCTAAACTGATTTAAAGTGAATTATAGATCTGGAAGAATTTACCTAAACACTGAAGTATACATTTCTAAATTAAAAATAAAAAAGGACATTCTCCTACATAACTACATTATCTTAATTTCATCAAACAAATCCCTGATGTCATTTACTACTTTGTCCATATTCAAATTTTCTCAGTTTTCTCTCAGAATATCTAACCGCATTTTAAAAATCAAGATATAATCACAATTATACTTTATGTATAAATTTCTTAAATTATATCTCTTAAATTTCTCTTAATCTAGAATAGTTCTACCTCTTCCTCCCTCGACCCTACCCTAATAATGACTTTTCCATGACAGCAGGACATTTTTATTATAGAAAACCTAATATTCTAATTTTTGTCAGACTTTTCTTCATGATATCCATTATTCTCTATTTTCTGAATTCATAATTGAAAGTTAGATGTAAAAATTTTGATTAATGTTAGTTTAAACATGTTTGGCTGTTATAGGTGCATTGCATCAGGAGGCACTTGATGTCTAGTTCTTCCACCTGAGCATTGTTTTTTAGCAATCTCTCGGCTCCACGCACTATAGCTTGAGGATCACTTATGCTCATCCCTGTACATACCCCAGCTCTTGGATCTCCAGCCCAGGTGAGACCCTGTACAGCATTTAGACTCTGTCCGTTGTCTTTACTCCCCTTGGGTAATCCCATTCACTCATGGATTTAACAACCACTTCTGAAATGACATTGAATGATAGATTTTCTATAGGAGATAAAATTGGAATGTCATTCAAGATAGAATTGCTGGAGTCTCTGGCTGAGACTGTAGTTTGTGGCTGAGATACCTGTCAGCCCATTGATCCTCTGCTAGTGATAGCTGAAAGCACAATAGAAAGTATGTCGCAAGGAACACCTGTCTCTTTAATAATTTATAATATTGTGCCAAATAAAAGAGTAAAATGGAAAAAACATCCCCAGTTTTATTCTCTCTGAATTTTCATTTTTGTAGCACACACATTCACGAAAAATCTGCTTGTTCAGAGCCTCTGATTTATAAGTAGGGAAAATTAAATTATGGTTATTGAAGATGTATGATACATTTGCAGCTTTACATTCTCAGAATGACATAGATATGCTGGGCAAATATCACAGTTATCATGGGTGTGAAATCAGGATAGAAAATTTTTAATATTCTCAATAATTTAAGTTCGCAAACTTACTTTTATCAGCATTATTAAGTGGCTCTGTGTGACCCTTTGTGTTTTATACTAGTAGGAATAACTTCATCTATTAGTCTAGTCCTCTTCCACTCTCTCTCTCATTTTGTAGATCAGGGTTGGTTAATTTTTTTTTTCTTTGAAGAGCCAGATAGTAAATATTTTAAGTGGTATGGGCCACATGTTCTCTGTCACCACTGCTCAGCTTTGCAATTGGAGTGTTAAAGCAGCCATAACAATATGTAATGAGTGAGCTCTCTGTGCTCCGATAAAGTTTCATTCATAGACAACATTTTAATTTCCTTAATTTTCACATTATTAATTATCTTTTGATTTTTAAAAAAGATTTAAAAATGTAAAAAACATTCTTAGCTCGAGAGCCATATAAAAACAGGTACAAACTGGAATTGGTCTGTGTACTTTGGCCTGTATAATTTGCCGACCCCGATCCATTTCTTTTTTTTTCAATCTTTGTTTATTTCTCTCTCTGCTTTTTGGTCTTTCCCTTCCTTTTTTTCTCTTACACGTGTACAGTGTTAAACAATTGTTAAGTTTTTCACAGTTTTAAAAACAGTGGTGTGTTATTGTGATTTATAGTAATGCATATATATCCAGTCTTCCTCTGGTTCTTGGCACAGAGCTCCTAAAATCCTTGCAATTTCCTAAATGACGGAGTGATCAAGTTGTCTGTTGTATGTTAATGAGGTGACTTTTGGAAAACCCTTAGGCAACCTGCAGCAATCATGTGATTAGTGTTGGCGCTTTCGGTTGCATTCCCTGACCTTCCTTCCATGAGGGAAGAAGGGTTGGAGATTGAACAATCACCAACGGCCAATGCTTTAATCAATCATGCCTGTGTATTAAATTCTCTAAAAAACCCAAAAGGACAGGGTTCGGAGAGCTTTCAGGTTGGTGAACATGTGAAGATTCAGGGAGAGTAGCCCATTCACAGAGCATAGACGCTCTGTGCCCCCGTCCCCATACCTTGCTCTCTGTATCTCTTACATCTGACTGTTCCTGAGTTTTATCCTTTTATAATAAACTGGTAATTTAGTAAGCAATATGTTTCTCTGAGTTGTATGAGCAGCTCTAGCAAATAATCAAAGCCAAGGAGGGGTTTTTGGAACCTCTGATCTATAGCCTGTAGCCAGTTAGTCAGAAGTTCAGGTGATAACCTGGCTTTTCACTTGTGTCTGAAGTGTGGGAATGGAGGAGGGCACAGTCTTGTGAGAATGAGCCCTTAGCCTCTGGGCTCTGACACTATTTCCAGGCAGATAGTATCAGAATTGAGTTGAATTGTAGAACACTCAGCTCTGTCAAGAGAATTGCTTGGTGGCATGTGGAAAAAACCCTACACACTGGAAATTGCGTGCAGAATTGTAAATAGCCACTCATCAAAGTATTCATTTCCCCTCAAAAATACAAATACAACCTCTTAATGTAAAAAGAAGTGGTAAATATAGTAATTGCCACTAATATTTTTATTAATGCACGTTATAGTATTATTGATTTTATGTTTAAATATTGATTGTAA
The DNA here is from genome assembly GCF_902729225.1 of Pteropus medius. NCBI lineage: Eukaryota > Metazoa > Chordata > Mammalia > Chiroptera > Pteropodidae > Pteropus > Pteropus medius. Next base: position 38,458,243 of record NW_024354875.1, read on the forward strand.
TGGTCAGGTTCAAGGTTAAATTATGTCCCTCACAATAAGGTTATACTACATGCATGGTTATAAATTAGACTGCCTATCAATGAATAAAATGAAGTGCATTTAATTTTTCTCCTATCAAATATTATCCACAGCAATTAGTTAATCATGAAATCTCACCTGTACCTATAAACAATAATCCAGAGCATTTTAAGTTACACTAGAATAAGCAGATGCCTAATAGAGGCAAATTTCAAATACACGTTGAATCCAAATGACCGTCCAACTTATTTCTGTGGTAGGTTTAACATAATCTACAAATCCTTTTATACTTTTCCCGTTGAAATGTGGGGTTTATGTTCTCTCTCACTGAGTATGGATCTACTTAGTCACTCGTTTATGTGCAACAAAAGTGATGCTATGTATTTCCAAGGTTAAGTCAGCTAGTCTTTTAAACTTTTGTCTGGTTCTGTTGAGACACTCAGTCTGTAAGAAATCCAGTCACTCTGAGACTGCCATGCTGAAGGGTGCATATGTGTGTGGATGCTCTTGTTGACAAGTCATTCCTAGCCAGCAGCCGGCATCAACCGACAGACATATGAGTTCATCTATCTTGGATGCCCAACCCAGTTGAGCCTCCAGATGACTACAGCCCCAGCCAAAATCTGACAACAGCTGCATGAGAGACTGCAAGTGAGAACTGCCTGGCTGAGCCTTATAAAATATGAGCAAAATAAAATGGTTATTTTAGCCGTTAACTTTAAGGGTAATTTTTATGCTACAATAGTAACCACAACAATAGCCTTAAAGTAATTTAATGTAGCAATTATGAGTCTGGACTCAAGGGTATCTATGCTTAGTTCAAATCTTAGTCATATCATTTAAAACGTGTTTGAACTTCAGCAGGTTAACCTCTAAGCTTTATTTTCTAGAGTTCCTGATACATAGTAAATAAATATTAACTATGGCTGTTAAGCATATACATACACACACATACAAGGCCTGCTTATGGGCATGTGATCTGTGCAGTCACATAGGACTCCATGTTCAGAAACCACGCTCCATGCCTGATTTAATGCTCTCTTGTTGTCATTTTGAAATTTTTAACACTTTTTGAATAAGGGTATTACCACTGGGGCGATGTGAAATCCAGTGTCTCCCCAGCGACATTGGGTGTGGGGAGGGATAATGTTGCAGAAGTGTGGTTAGTATTTTTCTTTGGTTCTTCCTCATTGATCCAATGAGATTTAGAATAGATTTATTGAAAGTATATTTTAGAAAGACAAAGCATACCCCAAGGAGGCACATGGTTTTAGCAATGAGAGGTGTAGCAGAGTACTGTAACGACAACCATCACCACCACAACAAAAAGGACCCCAGAAGTGGGAATGTCTGCATTATATTTGGGCCATGATGGGTGGTTCCAAAGGCATTCCTAGGTGAAAGACAATCAAAAATGAGGTCATTTTGATTGACACTTGGCTGCTATATAGCTCTTTTCCTAGTATGCATGCGCTTACCCAGAATTCAGTCTGTTATAATTAGATTCATGAACTTCCAGACATAAATATAATATTATAATGAAGCTTAAATTGGGGGCAGAATTGGATAGTACTTTCTGCACAGGCATCCGTAGCTGGATAGGGAAAGAAGGTAAGGAAAGCCTTACAGAATGAGCTGAAAAAAAGGGGGAGGGAGGATAAGGAGGTGAGAAAACCAGAAGGGGAAATTTGTAAAAGGGAGAAGTTGGAAATAAGATTGGAAAGGTAAAATCTGGCTAGACTATTGAAGACAGTTGTGGCACAGGAGTCTCAAAGAGATTAGATAATGTACCCAAGATCATATAACTGGTATGCAGCAAGAACAAGAATTTGATTGCAGGTCTTCCTGTCCTTTGTCTCTGGGGATACAGGAGGGATTCTCGAACTATCAATGGGTTGTTCTTTGGACTGTCTCTAGGCTGGGCCCATATGCCTTTGTTTCCCCCGTCGCTCATGTCTGACTAGCTACTTAACAAGGGGACTCATACCTTCATTTTGTACCAGGGCCTGAAAATTATGTTGTTGCCAGTTCTGTGCGCGTGCGCGCGCGCGCGCGCACACACACACACACACACACACACACACGCAAAACTATGACGTATTAAACAATATTCTTAAGTCTTATAATTCTGTGTTTCCAGAAATTAAAGCGTGTCAAGGAGACCAATTGGGAAATTCAGTTTTGTAGGTCAGAAATTCTGAAATAGCTTACCTGTGTAGATTGGCTCAGCATCTCTTATAAGGTTGCAGTCCAAATGTTAGCAGGGACATCTGTCATTTGAAGGCTTGCCTAGGCTGAAGGATCTACTCACAAGCTCACACCTGAGGTTGTTAGCAGGAAACCTCAGCTCCTCACCATGTGGGCTTCTCATTACATGGCAGCTAGCTTTCTCCAGAGCAAGTGATTCCAGAGAGAGAGAGAGAGGCAGAATCTACTATGTTCCTATGACTTGCAGCCTTGGAAATGTATTTCTGCCTTATTCTGTTAGTCAGAGACCAATTTTCATACAGTATGAGAAGGGACTCTAATTTTCATACAGTGTGAGAAGGGACTCCATGAATGCCAGCAAGCCAGTATCACTGCGGACCGTCTTGTAGGCTGGCAATAATAGAAGTCATACTGTAGAATGTTTTTAGTAAATCTGAAGCTCTCTGAGGCTTCATAAAACATTGTGCTACTCATTGTGCCAAATTTCATCTTTAAATTTTGGGTGTATAAATTAACTGAAAATAATCAGATTTTTGAAGGTGAATTACTGAAAAGAATTTTTAAAAAATGGGTAAAGTGCCATTTTTTTTCCTTTGCTCATAAGGAAGCAAACCATTGCAGACCAACTAATTTACTCATTATTTAATTCTATGAGAAATGAGTAAGGGCTCTTGTTAAATTGTTAATAATGGGCTCAATTCCCTACAATCAGTGTCACACAGATCTTATTAAAGTTCTCTCAAACGTACTACCCAGCATCTCTACGAGAAGCCCACATTTTAGATGAGAATGAATAGTGGACTCGAAAGGGGATGAGATTTTTAAGAGCCAGACCTGCAATCAAATTCTTGTTCTTGCTACATATCAGTTATATGATCTTGGGTGCATTATCTAATCTCTTTGAGACTCCTGTGCCACAACTGTCTTCAATAGTCTAGCCAGATTTTACCTTTTCAATCTTATTTCCAACTTCTCCCTTTTCAAATTTCCCCTTCTGGTTTTCTCACCTCCTTATCTTCCTTCCCCCTTTTTTTCAGCTCATTCTGTAAGGCTTTCTTTGCCTTCTTTGCCTATCCAAAACCAACTCAATCTTAAAATCCTCCCTAAATATACTTTAATACAATCTCCTCTATAAATATTTTATCAGCACGCTAGCCCAAGCTCTGACCATATGTACACAAATAACTAACTCTAAAGCAGAGCTATGCCACAAGCGTAGTTCAAATTGCTAGGTTAGGGAGAAGAGGGAGAAACCACTTTTAGCCTGGTACTTGAGAAAGGATTCCTTGGAGTAGTTAACATTTGAAAAGGTTCTTGAAAAATGGCTTAGAATTTCTAAAGAGATAAGGAGAATCATGTCTTGGTAGAGGAAATAATACATAAAATGACCGAAAGTTTGGAAAATGTTGGGTATTCTCAAAGAAAGATGAAAAATTCAACTTAGACAAAACACGAAATAGAGAGAGAAATATTTTAGGGGGCTTGGTAGATTAGAACCTGATTTACAGGGCATTGTAAATGCCAAATAAGATATTTACATCTGAACTCTATTTCAGAAACATTAAACTTGGCAGAGTAGTGTCAGATAAAATGAGGGGTGGGATAGAGAGCAGAGGAGAGTTGAGAAGACAATTAGGAGACAATTGCAGTCAATTAGAATTTAATCAGAGCTTCTCTTAGGTTGCTTGATAAAGGAATATGAAGAAAGAATACAGATGTTAAGTGAGGGAACAGATGTAAAAGAAGAAGAATCAATATCAAATATCAAATGAGTGGATGAATTAAAGTGTGCACTCTTTTCTTAGGTGGGTATTAAATGCCTGTTATGAGTATGAGCCTAGAAGCAAACTGCTTGGGTTTGCACCTTGACCTCTTCCTGGCTGAAAGACTTTGGAAAGTTTCTTAAATCTGTGTTTTAGTCTCCTCATCTGTAAGATGGGAATGAAAGGATGAGAATTAAATGTTAACTTCTTAAAACATTCAGAACAATGCCTGGCACATATTCACCTCTGTAAACGTGCTTGCTATCACTGTCATGTGGATTAAAATCTGAGGCCATTTAGCAGTTTAGGTGGTGAGAGCCTGATCTAGGGCAGCTGCACTGTAGTCAGGGAATGGGTAGGAGTGTCTCAGTGGAAGTGTCAGTGCCAGAGATTTTACGGTATCTTGCTCATAAAAACAACATAATAAATATGTGATGATTCAATCATTCCTGAATATTTTTGTTCCAAATAATTTTTACTTAAATAAAAATGTTCTACTTTAATATATACCTATAATTTTTTAAAGCATCTAAAAATTTTCAGGAGGATGAATTGCTTAATATTCATTAAATGCTTACCAATGGCCCAAACCTGTTATATGTATCATAATTTTATTCTCAAAACAACCATATGAGGCAAATGTTTCAAAATTAATTTTAAGCTTGTAGAATGTGAGACTCAGATATTAGAATTTATCCATTCTCCTTTTCTGCCTGGACTTAAGGCTTAATGACAAAAGATAAAATGATATCTTTAGTATTAGAATTAAGAAAAGGAGAACACATCAACATTACTATTTAATGAGCTTTATAAAAGTGCAAAGTAATGCCAAATAGAAAACAAATATTGAAAAGGAGGCAAACATTATTGTTTGTAGATGATAAGATTATTACCTGAACCACTTAAAGGAATTACCATAAAATTATTATAAATTAAATAATTTTGCAAAGTGTTCACTTATAAAATTAATATATCTAAATCAATAGATTTTCAGCCAACTAACATTAATAATGTGTTGACAAAGGAAACATCTCATTTATAATGGCAATTAAAAACAATTATAAAGTATCCAGAAATAAATCTTAGAAGGATTAAGTACTACATTAAGAAAACAAATAGAGAGGAATAATTTTTCTTAAATAAGAAGACTCAGTTTTGTAAGGATATCAATTTCCCAATAATAATCTATACAAATTTAATTCAAACTCTATCACAAGCCAATTTTTTTTTTAATGGAGAAGTGAAGAGAAATTGACCAATTGATCCTTTCGTTCATTTGCAATAATACATACATATGAATACGTAGGAATATTCTTTATCATAGTTACAATGAATAGTGATAAATCATCATAATTATAAAAATAGAGAATGTATTAGAAATAAGAATGGGTCAGAAAAAAACAAAATTGACCTAAAAAGTTATCATATTTGGTTTTGTTTAAAAGTCATTAGAGAAGAAATAGTTTATACATCAAATAGAATTAGGATCTGGATAGTCATTAAGAAAAAAGTAAACTAGATAAACTACTTTACTTGTACAGAGAAATAAGTCATTAAGTTGAACCATATGAAACTGCTGGTATTTGGCATTCTTAACATAATATAAAATTCCATCTAATATATGAATCAAAATTTAAATGTAAAAACTAGAACCATAAAATAAGTTGTATTTATTTGTAATTTAAAAATATAAAGATGTTTCTAAATAAGACACAAATTCCAAAAGCCTTACAGAACTTTTGACTAATTTAACTAATTTGACTAATTTAACTAATGGGCTCTATAATAGCATTAAAATATCATAAACATATGAAAGAATTAGTATAAAGTACTTTTGTTAAAAAACAAATTGGAAGGTGGAATATACTTGCAATACATATGACAAACTGTTAAGTTCTTTGGTTTACAAGGAACTTGTACAAATCAATAATAAAAATGCATAATTCAATAGAAGAATGAACATAGACTATGATGTGCTTTTAGGAAAAAGAAATACAAATAGCCAATAATAATATAAGTAGATGCTTAACTTCACTCACAAAGAAATGCCAATCAAAATGATAATGACTTAACATTTTCACCTATGATTTTTTTTTTTTTTTGGTCAATTTACTAGCCGAGCTATTACAGCATGTATTTATTCACTCAGGAAATGTTTATCAATATTGGTCACGTTCAAGACACTGCACTAGGGTGCTAAGCAACATAAAAATGAAAAAAAATTGAGGATAGGTAAAGATTAAAAAAAAAGGACGAATTAAGGGCAAACCAAACAATGAAGTATTTTCACCTATCACAAATTATGTAGCTTAAAATAACAAATTTATTGTCTGAGTTGTGGAGAGTAGAAGTTTAAGATCACAGTCCCAGCAAGCAGGAGAAGTTCTTTCTGTGAGGGGGAACCTGTTCCATTCTCTCTCCTAGCTTCGTAGCTTTGTAGGCAGTTTTTGGCCTTCCTTGGCCTGTAGGTGCATAAGCCCATTCTCCATCTTCATTTTCACATGACATTTTCCCCATGGGCCTGTTTGTCTATCTCTGTGTAAACTTTCCCCCTTTTTCTTGAGACACATCCATAATGGATTAGGACCTACCCTAATAACTTCATCTTAATTTAATCATTTGCAAAGACCCTATTGCTGAAAGACACATTCACAGGTGGTGGGAAATAGGATTTCAACACCTTTTGGTGGTTTGATGATTCACATGTAAGCAGGTATTCTCATATAGATGTTAGGAATATAATTTGCTTTTATGTTTTGGAAGGTAATTTAATAAGATCTATGAAAACTTTAAATGCACATACTGTTTGTCCATGCAGTTCACTCTTAGGAAATTTTTCTCATAGATATGCTCACAAACATTCTCCAGTTATGAGCAGTGTGTTTACTATAGCATTATTTGTTACTGAAAAACAAAACAAAATAAAATTAGACATAGCTTGAATATCCACAAATTAAGGAAATTGTTAACTAGTTATGGCACATCCATACTGGAACACTACCTGGCTCTTTTAAAAAAATTGAACAGGTCTCTAAGATACATCAAATAAAAAAATACAAAGCACAGAATAATCGTTTTGTATGATTCCTTGGCCTAAAATTTTTAAAAGCTTGGTATATTGGATATGCCAATTGTTTTCCTGAAGGTCATACAAGAAATTGCTAACAGGGTTCACCTTTGTGGAAAGGGCTTAGACTGGGAGGAGAAGGAGACTTAATTTTATACCTTTCAGTAGTATTTGAAATTTTTCACCTTTTTTTTTTAAAAGTTTTTTAATGGCACAAGTTTATATGTGCTGTGGGATTATGGACTGTTTTATTTTTGTTTTTATATTCTCTGTATTAGAAAGGAACTAATGAATTTTAATAAAAAATCTAAAAAGATTCTCCTCACATATTGCATGAGATAAGAGATTTTTGTTGGATAGAACTTTCCAGTGAGCTATATTTCCAAAGAACATTTAATTTGCTGGAGGGTTATATCCTGTAGTTTTATGAATGCATGTTTCATGACTATGATATTATTTCATTTTTAAGTATGGAAGAATATTGAGTAGAGGTGGGGTTCTAGACAGCTTTAGAACTCTAACAGGAAAACTACAGTTAGAAAGAGCTGTGCATATTACTGTAATGAAATTGGAAAACAAGAAAACCACGGTATTTATTTTGGGAAAAAAAATCCAAAGATGAAACAAATGCAGTATTTTATTAAAAGGTGTTCTATTTTTCCAGAGGCTAAATAGTCTGCTACAGGATCTGCCTTTATTTGCAGTGGCCTGGCAGAGTCAACTCAGTTAGCTAAAACTTCTGATGGGAAAACTGTTCATACAATCATGGTGCCTTCATTTGTTTCCTAGATGTGTTACTAAGGTTAGTTCACACACGAGTTCTCTATTAACACAGTGGAAGAAGTGTTTTAAAGTTAGCTTTACATTTTGAATAATTTAAGATATTGTACTAATCACCTCTAAAGAAAAACTAAAGAATGTAAAAAATAACGAAGTGTTTGGATGTATACCAAGAGCCTTCTGGCAGGGAATAGAAAAATCCTTTTATCCAGCTAATTTACCTTTATCAAAGCATTCCTGTGGGTTACTAAAAGTCACTTGTGCTCTGTGAAACCACCTGAGTTTTTTATTTAATGTAGGCCTCTTTATGTAATAAAGGACTTAATCATTCAAAGCATCTCCCAACCTAAGCTTACATCATCCTGTATTCAAAGTCTTTTTATTTTTTTCTTTTAACATAGAGGATTTTGAAATTTTGGATTCATTTTTGGTTTGGATTTTGTTCATCACTAAAGTAGGTATAATAACATTTGTTCTTCAACAACCAGATTTTCAAATCTGTCAAAGCCATTTTCTTGCACAATCAGGTAATTCCAAAACAGCTGTATGGTCCGAGGAGGCCTGTGCAGGTGAAGTTTTATAAAAGTACATCTCTTATCATATTGAGCATTTTTGCTGAACTTGTACTTTAAATTGCTTAAAACAGACCCATGGGAAAAGGACTTTCATGTTCTCTTTATTTCTAAACATCATGAAAATACCTGGTTAAATGCAAGCTGGTTAAAAAATAATGATGTACTTTTCTGTAAACAGCAGTTTCTATCTTTGGTTAATCCCTTTGTCCTGTTGTATTTTTATCTTTATTTATTTATTTATTTATTTACACACACCTACACACCCGGTCTTCCTAGGTGGTCTCCCATCCAAGTACTAACCAGGCCCAACCCTGCTTAGCTTCTGAGATCAGACAGGATCGGGCATGTTCTGGGTGGCATGGCAGTAGACTTATCTTTATTTTTATTAATGGCACAATCACTCTTTAAGTCATCTGTTTCCAAAACTTTCATCAACCTTACTTCCCTTTTCCTTACCTCTAATAAGTTTTAACCTCTAACAAGCTTTATAAATTTTATCTCCATAATGTTTCTTAAAATTAGTTCTCTTTCCTCTGAAATTTGATGGTACCTCATTAGTTCTTTTCTTATAATGATCACAGTCACCAATATAGAGCAGGTTCTTTGGCGTAGGCACTGAGTTACATGATTTACACATATTACTTTATTTGATCACCATAACAATTATGTAAAGTATGCACTATTACTCTCATCCTATAGCAAAAAAGGAATTAAAACAAATTATTTAAGTAACTTGTCTAGTCACATTGGCAAAGTTGAAAATCAGACACAGTGTTGGATGATTTTAAAGCCCATACTTTTTTCGACATCATCCTGCCTCATCTTTTTCTATGTGGCACATTTTATCTCATAATGTACATGAGAGAGAGAGACAGAGAGACAAAGAGAGACAGAGACAGAGAGAGAGAGAGAGAGAGAGAGAGAGAGAGAGTTTTATTTGTATCTTATTTCCCTTTGAAGGCTATAAATACTTTAGAACAGGTCCATGTATGACTATTGCCATTGCTCTCCTTATCTCCCCTTATCCCTTATCTCTTAGGGCTATAGATTTATAAAGTGCACTGAAACATTTGGTAATAGTTTACAATCAAATGAAAGTCTTTGCTGGGTAACATCTGAGGCAAAATAAAGGCTTTTATCTTTACCAGGAATCCCTTTTGTAAGAATTAAGGAATGCGGATAGATTTGTGAGCCATTTTATTCTCTAAAAACATAAAAATCTGTGACCACACTGTATTCATCTCTTCAAACACATGAAATTCAAATACAAGTGCCTTGGCATTAAACATTTGAATTTGTATGCAAGATGTCATAGTTATGTAATTTTTCTGTCAGAGATGGTTGGATGTGTTCACTGGCTTTTCAAATTCCCTCATGTATAAGCAGATGTACTTGTAGGGTCAAATACACTATCTAATATATGGAAAACTTTATTAACTCACCTCGAACAGAAAAATTTCCTTCTCAGCTCTGGGCCGTACATAAGAGAATGAATATTGTATTAGCCAAATAGACATGTAAGACAAGTTGCAATAAGTTTGCCTGTCATCATAATAGTTTTTTTCTTCATCATCCCAAGCTTATATTCTCGGGACTTATGTGGTGTCAGAAAAATGATGCGAATTACAAATCCAATGCTAGAATTACATAAAACATAATCACCACTGAAAGGGTTGCCTTGAGAGAAAAAGACGCTAGATCTTTGCCTTCCTTTTTGTATTTGAAAAATCAATCTGACAATAGCTATTAAAATTGAAAAGAGCAAGAGCTTTAGAGTCATAAGTCCTGGGTTTGACTTTTGACTTTTCACTTATTGGCCATGATCAGGGGAAAATCACAACTGCTTAGGCCTCAGTCATTTTATCTGAAGAACTGTAATCTGCCTAGCTATTTTACTATTGGCAGACATGCTTTTGGCTACTATAATGATATATTAAACATCTTGTACATAAATCCTTATGTTCTGGTTGTTCTTCTTTCTTTTTAAGAAGATTTCCAGTTGTGAGACTGCTGGATCCAATAGGCAGGGTGGTTTTCTTGATCGAATGGAAACAAAGCCATCATAAAAAGAAAGCTAGAATTATTTGACTAAATAAGTGTATGATTAAATAAATCAATGATAAAGTTCACTGATAATTGGTAGATTTGGAAGAACTGTAAGGCAAAGGACAGAAAGAGAGCCAACTTAAAAATTGATGAGAAGTGGACAAATAAGCCAATAGAAAAATGTGTGAAAGATTTGAAGAACCAACTCGTGAGAGGACAACTCCAAATGGCAAAAGACAAAACAAGACAAAAAAATGGTGCTCGAACTTAGTAATATGTAAATTATAATAAGGAAATATTAATATATACTCCAGACAAATGAAAAAACAAAACAGAACAACCTTAATTAACATCAGTTGCAAAGGTAGATTAGGGAAGGAGAGTCTTTAGGGGTATAGGTACTCTTATACATTATTAATAAAAATGTGAAAATGGTTATGGATTATTTGAAAAGAACCTGGTAACATCTGTTTAAATCTTCATTTTAACTTAAAATGAATTTGTAATTGCTACAATTGATCTGGATCTCAAACCCTGCTCTTTATGGGCTGATTCTTTCTGTCTAATGTTTTCTGATATTTCAAAATTATTAGTAATATTCAGACTATTTTGGCTCTCCCCTGGCACTCATACTGTGTTTGTAGTGATACTCTTCTATCTCTTGAATTCTGTCTATCCTTTAGTATCTATTTTAAGCCTTTTATTCCACAAGACACTTTCTCCTATTCTCAGACTTCACTAATCTCTTCTTTTGTAGAATTCATAAAGTACTATTTTTTTTTTTTGCTCTGTCACATTGCCAAGTTTTTTTTTCTGTCTAGTTTTTAAAAAAGAGCCCCCAGCTCAACCATAAGCTCCTAGAGGTCAAGACTGATAAACTATTCACTGGAATTCTGGTTTTTAATACCCTTTTCCTAGGCATCACTCTTTAAGGGCCCCCAACGAAACCTGATCCAAGCCCATACCCAAACCACATGATTCCATACCTGGCAATTTGGCTCAACTTGAAAAGCAAGTGAAGCAGCTCAGTTCAGCCTGGTTCAGGATGACAGCCTTTTCTAGTCTGCTATTGCTAAGTAGAACTCAAACTCTAAATTATCATAATATTTAATGAGACCCTAATGAAATATTTTTCTATATTTTCTTCCATCACCGGAACCTATGAATTTAAAAATATATTAAGTAAATTTTGTTTCTGAATTAATCTTTATTAAAATTTATACTGTGCAAAGTATGTTGAGAGGCAAGACCAGGGATGAAGGATATAATAAACATTAACCAGGTTTCTTATATACAGCCATATTTTTTCTTCTTTTTGTTTGTATCCAACAGATAAGAGTATAAGTTTCATAAGGGAAGGATAGTGTCTGCCTTGTTTTCTACCCTATCTTCTACTACTTCTGGGCATAGGACATACTGAATGACTATTTTAAATGACTGTTATTGATTTTCCTTAGGAATAGAATATATACTTTTGTCTCGTGTTTCTCGAAGTGTGGTCCATAGATCAATTACTCAAGAACTGTCTTGGTGCTAGTTAAAAATATAGATTCCTGGGCTTGATCTTTGGAGATGCGAGACTCTAGAAATGGGTATTTTTATAAGTGCATTGGGTAATTGTGAGGCACACAAAAATTTGAGAGTGATATCAGTAATTCATGCTTCAGGCATACAGCATACATTTCTCTTTGATGCACTACTTGAAATCATTAAATATGATTTCTAGGCTGCATCTCTGTAATTACAGGTGGCCCTCAGATGAAGTTTGCATCACTCAGTCTGAAAGCATCTGAGTTCACTTCCTATGGACCTTGCGCCTTCTCTGCTACTTGGAGATTTTACTGGGCAAGCCATGTTGTTGAACATAAAATATGATTGTTTGGGAAATTGTTCCAAAGATTTTACAAGAAACAAAATTTATTTAGTTCAGAAAATCAAAGAACGAGGGAAGGAAGGATATCTTAGATTCATTCTTTAAAAAAAAATTCAAGAATGAGGTACCAAGACGATATTCCATTGATGGAACTTTAAAGCATTAAGACACATTCGTTGAACATAAGGGTTTGGATTCATTAAAATTTGTGACTAAAAGTTGGCATGACCCACCACTTGTGACTTGAACTGTTTCCAACATTGTTTGGGTGATAGTCTTCTTTGAGGCAGGAAAATAGTGCAGATAATCCCCAGATCTCTTTAGCCTCTTTGGTTTTCATGCAGTCCTTAAGCCAGGGCCCTGTTTCCCTGCCCCACACCCCCGCCCCAGATTTTAAAGGATTGGAACAAGGTCTGCTTCTGTAGGAAAAAATGAAAATAGTAGCATTGTTGCAAATCACATCATCTTTGGATTTGGTCAATGTTCTTCTTGTTTTCGATCTATAAGTCACACTTTCGATTTGGTGGGCAGCTATACAGATAATATGTAACTAGAATGTCTTTTCTTATCCAATCAGGGACTATCAATTTGGGGAACTTCAAATATCTATGGTATTTTTCTTACTTGAAACTAGACACCAGTGGGAAAAAAGATTAGAGAAATTTCTTTACCATTTTTTAAATTGATACCTGTGTTCCTAACAAAAATAGCCTAAAGATAAATATGATAATGTCTTTAGTAGATTTAAGACGGGAGAAATGCACGTTATAAATATTAATGTTCGCGTTTCTTTTGACACAGCTAGCCTACCAACTTGAACTGCAGTTTCCAGCGCAATGTGAGTGGCTGCGGCCTTACTGTCTCTCTATGGCTCTGTTCCTAAAGGCACAGTGAGCATATGTGGAAATGGCCAGATTAAATACAAACACAAATGTTTGCTCTGGCTGTACCCAAGACTTGTTATAATAGTCTTTGAAAAATGAAGTAAAGCCAAGTAAAGACTTAAAACTGTAAATTGATAGTTAATAATTCAGGCATGTTAGGGTATGTTTTTTTAAATCTTAGGTCTAAAACTCATCACATTTGATAATCAAGTGTGAGGTTTTTTTTTTTTGAAATAAACAAATTAAATTACAAATTTTGATGGTCTGAACATGCCAAGGGCCTCTGAAGGTCTGTGTGTGAGCTAAGGCTAGATTATTCACTTTCTATGTTGACAGTCATGCCTGGAATTATGGAAAACGGCATAAACTCAGCTCTGAGAAATGGAGCTAGGAGGACAAAACATTTTTATTTTTATTGCTTTTCAAGGATGTGCATCACTCTTGCCATCTTTATTGCAGTTGTCCCCAGCTGCATTTATTTTGTATGCATCTTATGTGGTCTCACCCATACATGCAAGATTAAACATGAGTTTGTGTTCCTGTCTATTTGGAGTTAAATTGCAAACCATGTGATGGTCTTGTGGATTTGGGTTTGATAAGTAGAGTTTACAAATAGTGGAGAAAACTAATGAACAGAAAACTGGGATGAGCCTTTTAGAATCAGAAAAATGTTAACTTCTGTTTATGTCTTACTGAAGATTAGAGGTGATTTGTTTCTGAGGTGAATTTTAGCGATATTCAGGATATTTATAACATCTTTAAAGTAATTTGTGGTATGTTGGATTTGAATCACATTTGTATATGAAATATATATATATATAATTATGTTATATATATATATGTATATAACATAATTACCAAATTTACGGATTATGCTCTGTGAGTAGGAAACATGGTTAAAATGTATATATTTTTTTGTTTCTTAATATTTCTTTGTTCTTACAAAGGATCCAGTTCTAAAGTTTGTTACTCACTCAATTCAGCTGACTTGTCCTCCAAATAGAAAACATTTACTATTAAAAAAACAGAAAGGACAATAGTACAGAAAGAGTCCATTAGAAATAGAGGATTTATAAAAAAGTTCAGAAACATCATTTGTAGTTATATTCAGAAGTTACATTAAAACAATGTTTTTCTGTTAAATATAATATTTGGGCATAGTAATGCATAAAACTTTGAAAAGACAGAGAACGTATAAAGTAGCAAATTTAGAAAAAAAAATAATCTGTAATCTCACCATCCAGCATGGTTAACGTGTTGATGTATTTTCTTCCCCATTCTTTTCTTGTGTGTGTGTGTGTGTGTGTGTGTGTGTATGTTATGCTCAAATACCTATATACGCTTATTCTGTTCAAAGCTAAAAATGTATCTGATATATACTACAAATAGAAATCTTTCAAATAGGGATGTTAATCGACTTCCATAACTAAAATCTTTTTCCACTCCCCAAGAATCAGTAGCATGCCTGTCAAAGCTGCACTCTGATTCTACAATTTCCTCTCACAGCAGTCCTCTCGCCAGACTAAAGGATGTTCAGTTCCCAGAAAACATCCTATCTTAATTCTAGACCTATGCACATTCTATTCCTCTGCCTGGAACACTCTTCTCCCCACCCCGACCCAAACTTTCATTTAACCCATTTCTATTCATCCTTTTCTATTGAGGCTCTTCCTGACCCTTGCCCTGGATTAGAGGACCCTATTGTTGGCTCCCACAGGACTTCATATTACACACTCTTAAGATATAGTACACTAGATTGTAGCTGCCTGCGTGTCTGTATTTACCACTAGATAGGAGGCTCTATGAAAGCAGAGAGTGCATCTTTTTGCTTTCTATTGCATATCCAGCACCCAGCTGGCACATAGAGAGTGCTCAATAAATATATATTGAATTAATAAACCAAACTCTATATATCACTCATATCTTGTGGGAGCTGACTTTCCCACTCCAGGATAATCTACAGAGGACTTTTCTGTGTGAGATTTATGTCCCTCAAATCTATGATCTGCATATGAGAAATCTGTTAATAAAATCATTCTCTGTCTTTATTTTAGAAACCTTTAATTGTTAAATATATTTATGTCAGTGCAGCACTTTTATTTGAATTTCACTTGAAGATACTAAAAACATTATGAATGGAAACTGTTGACCTGGATGGATGATTGGATTTGACTACTTTGAGTGGGTCATATGTGTAACACATTGTAAGTTTGCTTTTAGTTTTCATTTTCTGCTTGGTTTCAAGTTGTATTGCAGGGGAAAATGAAAACTAATGAAGAAGAGGCTAGTGAAGATTAGAACAGTAAGGCAAAGAGTAAGTTTGAAATATTAGGTTTGATTTCACTGTTAAAATTAGTGGATGTCTAGGAGAGCATCATAAGCAAATTAATCTATGGGTTTTTAAACATATGGGGTTATATGGAATTTATACAGAATAAAACTTTGGAAAAAAACAATTACTGCCTAGTATAGTGAAGGAGTCTGAAAGTACTTCTTTTCTATTTAAAAACAGGGGCCTTTGAAATTAAAATTTAGGGAGGCATGCTAGATAGTCTCCAAAAAGGACCACCAATGTATTCCTTTCCTCTACATGGATTTTGTTCTACCAATCAAGAGGTAGAGTCCATCCCTTCCTGTTGAATTTTAGCTGGCCTTATGACTTGCTTTGCCCAATAGAATTCAGCTCAAATGATGCTATGCTAATTCCTGGCCTAGCCTTCAAGAGAACTGCCAGCTTCTACTTTATTCCTCTTGGAACCAGCTGCTATGCAAAAGTCTGACTATCCTGAGACCGCTGTGCTTTGAGGAAGTCCAAGCTAGCCATGAGGAGTGGCCACATGGAAGAGCACCAAAGTGCCAGACATGTTAATAAAGCTTTCTTAGACCTTCCAGTCAAGCTCAGTCTTTAGCTGAATACAGTTGAGTGAGTGACCCCAGGCAATGAAGCAGAGGAGCTTCCCAGCTGAATCTGGTCAACTGAGAGACTTGTGAAAAATAGTGAAGTATTGTTTTAAATGGCTAAGTTTTGGATGGATTATTTTGTAGTAATGGATAATGAAACAGGTGACTCATTGCTTCTAATATTGACTTTAGTATATTGTAATTATACAATTACAGAGTAGAACTTAAATGTTCACATATACACACAGATAAATATATGAGGTGATAGATGGGTTAATTCTGTAGACGGAAGCAATCCTTTCACAATGTATACATATATCAAATCATCACGATGTATACTTTAAATATCTTACAATTCTATATGTCATTTGTACCTCAATACAACTGGAAAAAAAATTGAAAAAAGTTCTATGAATATAATGTATATGTATAAGAATATATGTCTAAGTATTTGTGTGTATATATTTATGTGTTAATTTATACACATAAACATTGATTTAATGTATGCAGTTTGGCTTTTAGCATAAGTTATGATTGATGGATTATAAAAGTGATCAATATCTATACATTTTCTAGGTTATATATTTCTTTTGACTTTTGTTACACCTAAAATCTGCTTCTAATTTAAATTTATTTATAACCTTTCTCTAATTTGAATTAAATAGATAAATGAATTTTCAGCAAATTCCACCAAGAAATGCAAAATAATTCAAATAGATGCCAATTTCAGGCCAGAAATTACCATTCATTATTACAAGTAGGAAATGTAAAAATACCTGGTTGAGACAAAAAAAAAATGTTCTCTGTATTTTGAGGTTCAAATAAAATGTGAGCTTAGATGAACATCAGTGGAGGAAAAAGGAAAGAATAAAGTTTAAGAGATGCAGCTAAAGCTTCCAACCTTCTAAACCTTTTCATCAAGTGATGACTAGCTTCAAAGATCAGTAAAGCATTCTCATTACTCCACCAAGCTCATGTACCCCAAATCAAATTCAGAAATGAAAATCGAATAACGACACTTTGTCCATTAATTCTTTTAGCTCCAAGCCCAGACATAGCAGGGACCTTTGAGGATTTCTAAGGGAAACCCAAGGTTATTGCTTGCTGGCATCTGAGTCTCTGGTGAAGATTCAGTGAGAAAACAGATGTTACACCAGAGCTTTGCTTCTATGAAGAATAACAGATGAGTAGACAGAGGCTTTCAATCTGAGAGCAAAATGCAGGGTGATCAGAATCCCAATCGCTTGGTAGAAGATGATAAAAGAGAGCACTGGAAAGATGAATTAAGATGACACCCTGTGTTTTATCAATAAAAGTAATGGCAAGAGATATATTTCTTACAATTATTTAACCAAGAGAAAGCTCCTGAGAATGATACATTTTGCTTATAAAGCAGTGTGAAGTGGGATAGATCACACTGTCAATTTAATGGCTCAGTTTGCTGCATTTATATTAGCAGCAAGATTATACTTTGTATTCGTTCAAAATGAATGAAAACATAGGAAACTGATTCTGACTATTAATCCATTGCTTCTGGAAATCTTTTGTCATCCTATGTTCTCCTTATTCTTTAGGATGGAGCAGGTGAGGAAATTGTACAGATCTCTCTGTATTCGGGAGACTGTAATGTTATGCCCTATTCACTGGCTTAAACATGGAAGGTGTTTTCCTCTAGAAATTAAAAAAAACATGATTTCCATTTTGAATGAAGGATGTGACATCTACTAGGTAATAATATTATAACTCAGTTTAGGGTAATGAGAATGACAGTTCAGTATGATATATTCTGTGAAAGAAAGTTTTTAAAATTATCTATCCCTTATAAGTGATATCATGTGTTTAATGCATTTACCATAGTGAATTCATCAATATAGTCATGTGCCCCATTACGATGTTTCGGTCAATGTCAGACCACATATACGATGGTGGTCCCATGAGATAATAATGGAAAATTCCTATCTCCTAGTGACGTCATAGCCCTGGTAACATCATAGTGTGACGCATTACATGTTTGTGATGGTGGTGGTGAAAACAAGCCTATTGCACTGCTGGTTTTATAAAAGTATATCGCATACAATTATGTACTCTGCATAATACTTGATAATGATAATAAACAATTATGTTATTGGTTTATATATTTATTATCTTATATTTTTAATTGTTACTTTAGAGTGTATGTACTCTTTCTACTTTAAAAATAAGTTAACTGTAAAACAGTGTTCCATATTATGCCAGCAGCAGTCTCATACATCTTAACTTTATCATTTTCTCTTATGCTTGATTTAATCTTGTTTTATAAAATTTTGTGTAGCCTACATATACAGTATTTATGAAGTCTACAGTAGTGGACAGTAATGTCTTAGGTCTTCACATTTATTCACTCCAGTGAATCACCCAGAGCAACTTGCAGTCCTGCAAGCTCTACTCAGAGTAAGTGCCCAAACTGGTGTACCATGTTTTACTTTCTATATTGTACTTTTACTGTACCTTTTCTGTGTTTAGATACACAAATACCATTGTGTTATAGTTGCCTACAGCATTCTGTACAGTAACATGTTGTACAAGTTTGTGGCCTAGGAACAATAAACTGTACCATATAGCCTAGGTGTGTAGTAGGGTATACCATCTATGTTTTTGTAAGTGCACTCCATGATGTTTGCATAACAATAAAATCACCTAATGACAGAACCCTCACAACATACCCCATTGGAAGTGGTGCATTACTGTCATCAGTGGGCAAATGTACTGCTACGAGTGTCAGATCTGCAAAAGTATGTTTGCCTCATAGAAAATCCACTTGGGATTTTCTCCTTTCTCTAGATATAAACTCCCTCATAAACAACCATAAAACAATATTTAAGAGTAAACATGAACAGTTCTCTCTTTTTTATAGTAATTTTCATTGATAATTATACTGATCATTACTATGAAAAGTGTGTCAACTGTGTTACTATGTAGCATGTCTCAACCGAGAACACTGGGGCACCCCATTGGGATTAAGAGCCTTATTGTCTGGGTTCACATCCCAGCTCTGCAGCTCACTGACAGGGCGACATAGGCACATTACTTAACTCTCTGTGCCTAATTTCCTCATCTTTAAAATGAGGATAATAATTGTGTTTACTATATAAATTTAAAAATGAGGATTAAATAAACTAATGTATGTAAACTAGAGACTGACATTGATCAATATTAGTTATTATTTTAATACTATATATTCTAAGTATTGAACAGGATGAGGATGCAGAAATGCAGAAATACACTTCCTTGGGGGAATGATTTTTTAAAAAAATAAGTCACTTTTTCTTATTTAAAATGAAGGATATTTTTATTTTTTATACCTTTGTAAAGACTTCATGATCTATTATTGGGACTACTCCATTATTATCAGGAAATTCTTCAGGGTAGTTATCCCAATCTGACTTGATTCTTAGAAACATGTATCTATTTGATCACCTTCTTTTCTACCAGTCAAAAGCATTGGTGATATTCTACATAAACTTACTACACAAATAATTTTATTTCCCCTGCTTTCTTTATAAAATGACTTTCAAAACTATCAGCCTCTGACTTAAACATTGGTCAAATTCTTGATTTTCATTTTACTATGAAAAGTAAAAGTATAAAATGTTTTCTCAATCAAACAAGAAATGTAACTTTAAACAAGATGAAATGGAAATCTAATGATATCGCTACACTGTTGAAACCCCTTCAGTGAAATCCATTGCCCTGAGTTCAAACTCCTTGCAGGGTTTATAGGTATGGCCTATGCCCTCTTTTGCTTCCCTCCCCATCTTCTCATTCTCTCCCATGAAAGCACACACCCAACACACTTCAACCATTACAGGCTTCCTTTAGCTCCTCTGTTGATCATGTATTTTCTTTCTCTCTAAGGTACCATCTTTCTTTTCTCTAAGGTGCCATCTTTGACCTCTAAATTCTAGGGCACATACTTCTCCCATGTGCTCTCATAACAGCTTCTATTATGTCAGCTATCACACTTTTTATAATTTCTTATTTACTTATGTGTACCCCAATTGAAGCAAAACATGCTAGTGGTAAGGATCATGTTTCGCTCATCCACCATTTCATCTCCATCACCTAACAAGGTACATGTCACACAGTAAGCGTTCAAAATTATTCTGAGTGACCAATCGAATAAATGAGCTCTTAGGTTTTCATTTTCACTGCCAAATAAAAAAAATTCAGAAAGGTTATATTCATATTTAAATAGCATTTCTTATACTTTGAAAAACATAAGAAAAGGGAAAAACTTAATTTAAAGGAGTTAAGGGGCTTGCTCTCAGCTAGCTATAGAGTGAGAAGGGAAATCCCCTAATCACTGAAGTAAATTTCACTTAGGAAGCATAATTTTTTGGGGGGTCCTATTAGAGGAAATAAAATATACCTACATAACAAAATGAGTAGTGAACTTTAAACTGTAAGTATTCAAAATGAAAAATTGCCTTGAAACTAATGATATAGTAAAGATTTAATGTAAATGATTGTTATATGTGTAGTTCATAGCTAAAGAACAGGCTTATACTCATTATTTCATTTTAATACACCAATTCAATAGCCTTGTGATACCTTTTTTATTGAATATTGATTATAGTTTTGAATACTTAATTAACTCAATGAGAAAATTATAATAATGCCAATTTTGTTTCAAAAAATACTTCCTAGAAATGCTTCCTAGAAATCTTTGCTGGTCATTTTTAAGTTGATATATTTTAAAACTGAATTTTTTTTTTTTCTTTCTCTTAAGTTCGCTGGGTTCTAACATGTGACTAAAGTAATAAACACCCACAGATAGCCTTGCCTAACATGTAAACAGTTCTCACCAGCTATGAACTTCAATCAGTTCCATCTTGGGGCTGATTTATGGCCTATGTGCTCTTTAACCTCAAGATAAATCTAACAGCCTGTCTTCAGATGAAATATTCATGAAGTTTCATAACATTCATTACCATTTTATGATTCTTTTAGTTGGTATAACAACAATCTTTTCTAGCACTCTATTAAATCAGGAAGCAACTTCGTAAATCACTAGCCCAAATGCATGAAACCATCACTCGTTAATGTTTTAGCTGTGCTGCAAAATGTGCCCAAGCACAGGGGAAATTCACGCTGCCATTTACATCATCTTCCTTCAACATGCTAATTTGCCTGGGAAAATTCCTGTCTGATCTCTTTCAGCTCTGGGTTTTCTGAACTTGACAACTAAGTGAGAAATCTCTGAAAGCCTTGGATAAAAATGTTACTCTATGTAAAAAGGGCAAAATAAGTGACAGCACAAAGCCTCTTCTGCAGGTTGCTAGCAGATCATGTTTTCTGGACAGTCATGATAGAATTCTGAGGAGCAAGCTGGAAGGGTGGCGGGGAGTGGTGGGGGGGTGGGGAGAGGCAGAATGGACACTGCTTCCCAAAATCTACCTCGCTTTACTTTTTAATTTCAGCAGACTTTGCAAAATTTCCTTCTAGATCTTTGGATAACTTTGGTTTCTTATTATTTTTACAGGGAATTGACAAGATTACAATTTGTAGTGCTTTTTATATATCTTGTTATTTGTCGGTTATTTTTCGTCAGCAAAATCATGGGAAAAGCAATCATGGAGGAAAGTTATTAATTGAACACTGTATAACAAATCAGTGGCTTAAAACAACACAAATTTATCGTGTTCCATTTCTGGAGGTCAGAAGGCTAAAATTAAGACTTTGGCAGCACTGTTTTCTTGTTGGAGGCTTCAGAGAAACAGACGAAAATCTTTAAATTTTTAAAGAGGTCGAAAGGCATAATTCCTGATCTAAAGGAACTATGTCTTTCAGGTTCAAGAATTAAAACTTTCTTATGTGTTTTATTGTTTAAAACTATCCTATTAAAATGTTTAATGTTTATCATATAAAGATTAAGCCCTGAAATTTAAAATTAAAAGCCAATGATTCACATTATGCTATTTAAAGAGGTTTCATCTGTTCTTTGGAATCAAGCCTTAGTTATATTCAGAAGGGAGAATAATAAACATAACTGGCCATACAGTGAATCTTTCACGGATTTAGTATTTTATCATGATTGGGAATGTTATTTTTAGGACAAAAGGAAATTTGAGTCCAGAAATCTGGGTGAATGGTGGTGATGATAGTGGAGGGTAATTGAGAAATTAAGAAATCATGCAGGTGTCAGACCACTTAATCGAGATGGGAAGTGTGCTGACAAAGAATCAACAACCCCTTCATTGCCTGTTATATCTTTATCATGGGATAGTTTGGTTCAGAAACTAATGGGAAAGCCATTTTAAACCTCTTAATTGCTAACTGTTTTTATATCTATCCCACTCAGAGGGTGCTACATGTAAGCCAGATGGCCGCAAATGTTATTCTGGTTTACAAGCATGGAGATTTTTGTATCACTGCCAAAGTCATTGTCAAAATGTCCTATATCAAAACAAAACAAAAAATAAAATCCTCTGTTTTCCAAACTTCTGAAAATTCCACAATAGCAGTAAAATACCAACCTCCCTGTAGGTTTTGGCAGCTAAAAGGAAAAATTATCCATCCCTAAGCAGCTTGTTGTTTGAACTAACTGAGCAGTGAGGCGGCCAGAAAAGGAATTGCATCATTGAGAAGCTCATGAATTTTCAAACAAGCAGCCTTTGGAATTCAGAACTGCTCATAAGGGGCCAAGCCGAATGGGCTTGGCACAGAAATCAGCCACTCAAAAGGATTGTGTGGTGACTAGAGGGAGTTTGGAAAATGCTAACTATATTCACCCTAACGCGAAGGAAAGGCAGTGCTTATGCATACTTTTGGATCTAGCGAGATGTCTCTTAGAGTTACACACTAGATGCATTGTCTCAATGGCAGTTTTACCTTGAATAATATAGGGAAATGTCACAATGAAATAGGGGTGAATGATTTAAGCCAGCATAAGGTGGTATCAACCAGCAACAGAAATATTAACAATATTAACAGTAAATTCACTCTATCTTAGATCCACTCTATCCAAACAGAAAGATACATAGTTGAAAGTGAATTCTGACAAGTAGATGTTAATATACAAATTTCAGGATGAAATTCTTATGAATTATATGGTATACTAAATTCATTTCTCCGAGGTCCTCATTCAGAATCTAAATTATGTTCTGATTATCTCCAGAATTGGTGTTTTTATTTTTTTTTTTATAAAAGAATTATCAACTTAAATGAAGGAGGATTTTCCAGAGAGTGAGTTACAAGAGAGGTTTTGGTCAAGCCTTAAGAAAGCTGCTTTGAAAGCAAGGCCTTAAGAAAGCAAAGTAGCTTTCTTATGTTATTAGCTGATGTTGGGGATACATAATACGATGAGAAATCATTATCATTATTAGCATTGCTTCAGTAGTTGATAAGTTTCTTATATATCACATCTTATTCCCTGAGGATTGCTCACACATATTCTGCTTCACGTTCTACTTCTTAAAGTTTCTCAATTTTAACATTTCTATTAGGAGTGTTGGAAGTTGTTGCCATTTGGATTCTACAGAAGCAGTGAGATGGTGTTTGCGGATATGAGATATTTAATAGAGATCAGTACTTGTGAAGGAAAGAGGGGAAAGCAGGATTGGGCAGAGGGAGAAGTGGATTGTGATACATGCCTGGCAATGCCTTGGCTAACCTAAAGAGAGCTCTGGAGCAAAACCTACTTTTTAGAGTGTCCATCATTGAGCCATCATTGGGTGCATGCTGCCTTAGGAAAGGTATGACCATGGGGCAGACAGCCCTTTGAAGCTGAAGCAGTACCTGGTGGGCTGGCAGTTGGAGTTGGAGATGGCCAACTGTTCTCACCACAGCTGGTCAACAGGTATTTCTGAAAAGGGGGATCTGAGGGATGCATCTCTTTAACTACTACATAGGTCGATATTTGGAAAATTAGCCAAGGCTCAAGGAGAAAGCTGAGGGCATGAGCTTGCACAATCAAGAGACCCAGAAAACAGGGAGATTAGAAAGCAAGGACCAAAAAAACATTACTAAGAGACTAGAGAGTATGAGGTAAAGACACGGGCCAAGGCCCCAAGACCAGAGCATCATACCAGGAAAAGCTCCAGGTCCAGAAAGGAATTTGACTGACATATGTATGCATCAAACAACAAGAGAAAATTTTGATACTGCACCAGAATCCTAATTCCCATATCTTTGCAACTAGGCCTGTTTTCCTAGATGTAGGCAATTAAAAATAATGCTCTTCAAATTTTCAATCCACTTGTTAACTCAAATTCACCCATGACAGCTTACCTTTATGCTATGGATTTTGAGGGTCTTCTATGAATCTTTGGAGGGGAAAAAGATCCATGATTTTTTTGGGAGGGACTGGTTCTTTATTTTAAAAAGACATTTGTCGATTTTCATTATCAAAACAGTCGCATTATTGGTAAAAGTTCCATGATTTTGAATTCAGAAACTAAACAGTTTCTGATTATTCAGTGATTGTGAATTATAATTACATCATTATCAATATATTTTTTTTCTTTCCAGGATAATACCTTTATTATCTTCAAAGAAAAAATTTCAGACCAATTCACCATGAATTAATTTACTCAACAAATTTAGTTGAATGTCTACCACACATGCCAGGCACTGTTCTAGGTAGTTGAGTTAAATGGGTGAATAAAACAAAGATTCCTGGGCCTTTGTAGACCTCCATTATTAGCAGACAGTACACGAAGGAGTTAATAAATAATATGGACAAATGAGAAGCAAATCAGGATTAAAGGAGTTGGAGATACAGTACAAATAGGAGAAAAAAAGATTTTGATCTTTTATAAGGTGGTAGAGACAGATCTTTTTGTGATGTTGATTTTTGAGCAAAGTCTTGAAGGTGGTGATGTCTAGAGGAAAGTGATCACAGCAGAGGGGTTCCTAGTGCAGATGCCCCAGGACTGTAGCCTGCTGGGTGTTTTCAAAGAGACTATTGTGGCCGGAGCAGAGTGAGGGGTGCGAAGAGCTAATACATGAGGTCAGCACAGTAAGGGAGATGAATGTTTGGGGAGATGGTGTGAAACTTGGGCTTTCATCCCAATTGAATGGCAGGGCCATTGCATTTTTGAGTAGAAGAGGTTCACCATCTGATGTATTTTAAAAGCTCACTCTGGCTGCTCTTGGAGAATAAATCGAAGGGGGCTGGGGAAGCAGGGGCAGAAGTCAGTGACCAGTTAAGAGGCTGGTCCAGTAAACCAGGTAAACAACAATTGCCTTTCTTTTTTCCTGTAGATTGAAAAACTAAAAAGCCCAAGTAACACTGTTACTACTGCTTTTACTAGATTTAAGATCTAACACTCAAAGTCAGCAGAGGAACTGTACTTTGAAAGAAATTGTCTATCGTTTGGTAACCTTCACTCTTTCAGGCCTACAAGGTTTCATGAAATAACAGAGTATGTGTCTCTCCTTTGTACTGCTCTGTGGTATTTTAGGATCTAAGAAGAGTGTTTGGTATTGAGGTTTATGTACGGTCATTCCCAGAATTCTGATCAACAATTCTCAATGCAGCTTATGTCCTCTGAACTGATTTTTGAAGCTGAAATACCCAGTAGGACAGGGACCTTTTTTGTCCTTTTTGTGTCTTTCTATAAAAACAAGCATTCATGAAAGCCAAACAAGAGTCACCACATTAGTGGAGAAGAGAGAAAGGGATGTGTCATATATGGAGCAGCAGTGGGGCAAAGGAATGCACTAAGTTTGGAGAGGTTTGATGGAGGTAAAGAAATAAGTTAGAGGAAATAGCGCTTCCTGGGAAGGAAGACAGAACACAACACAACCAATTCAGGAAACAGTGAAGTGAAAACTGCTTTCTTGAAAATTCGAGAGGCCCGCCTGGGGCATGCTGCTCAAAACACAGCAGCTTCACACCTTTTCACTCTTGGCATATGGGCATTTCTGAAACTGGGTTTTGATTCTCAGACTTTTTTTCTGTGTAAGTAAAACTTCTTAAATTAGTTTTTGATGAAGCTTTTCTAGATACCAGTTGTGCTGGACTTTTATCTTTTGCCACCTGTGTAAAAAGCACTATATTTGATTGTTAAAGACATTGTGGGTCGGTCTTTACAAATTTTCATTTTATTTTATTGGCAAAAGAATCTCTCTCTGTCTCTCTCTCTGTCTCTCTCTGTCTGTCTGTCTCTGTCTGTGTCTCTGTCCGTCTCTGTCTCTGTCTCTGTCTCTGTCTCTGTCTCTGTCTCTCTCTCTCTCCCCCCACCCTCCTTCCTTAGCATGAAATTACTGAATTCTGGCAATTTTATGTTCTTTAAACACAAATTATTTTCACATCTTAAAATCTCAGTGTTTGATGGATAAATTGAAAGTTTAAGGCTGTAAACTTGGGGATTAATTACTTTTCTTCATTATTAGATGCCACCTAGCATGTTTTTGGTTACTCCACCTAATTTGTAGAATCCTTGCATCTGCCATAAGACCCTACCATAGACATTATAGACAATAATACCATAACATCTACTTGAAATTGAAAGAAAGGAAGTGAATGAGTATGAGCCATTTACATTCTCCATTGGTTTATAAGTCCCATTTAAGCTGCCCTACAATGCAAATTTCTCCCAAGACCACAGTTACATAATATGCATAGAACACAGAGTTCCTGATTGTTTTATTTCTCTTTAAAATTCAAAACAGTGAATGGATATCTTTGATCACTGCCTATTGGAGAGTTCCCTAAAACTCCTGGGGGCACAATAATGGTGCTGAAAATTCAAGAGTTTAAGGCCTGCTGAGAGGCTGGGAAGTTACATAGCTCTAATGGAAAGTCTGTAGAGGGTAGGACTGAAGAAATCTTCCAGCTTGCTTATCCCAAGTTTTCTCCTTTCAGCCAGGAATACCTTCAATTATATTATTTGACCCAGGGCCTTGTAAACTAATCACTTTGGACCACCTATTTAAGTGTAATTCTAAGTGTGGTAAGCAATATGGGGAAAAAGTGTGGTAAGCAATGTGAGAAAAAAGTAAATGTAAAACTTGACACTTTTTCTCAAGAAAGTTTCAGTCATGTCAGAAGAAAAGACATATACCTTCATGGAGTAAATTTAAACTCTGAAACATATAATGTTATATGTCTGAGTAAGTGGCAAAGATATTATTTACAAATATGTTCTGCAGTAAAATTGGAGCTCTCATAAATTATCTCCCTCCCTCCCCCCAAAAAAGGGCCATTCTATGCAGGGATTAACAGAAGAACATTGGTCTAATTGCTACCTTAATATCAAATACAGATTGCAGCAGATAAGATATTTACTCAAGATGTTTTCATGGAAACAGCAATTTCTAATAAGGTGTCAATGTAGGAGCTTTTTGTAAATTGAGGTGCTGGGATATAATGATAGAAACCATTTTTTTGTGACTCATGTGAAGTGCTAAAATTAAAGCAATAAGGTAAGTTCTAGGTAAATTTTATTTGGATTACACAGTGTTAGCCCTCATAGTATATGACCATAATGAGTAGATTAGTAAAGATGTTTTAATTATTAGGAGATTTCATTTAAAAAGCCAGATTTCTAGCTTCTCTTGAAACATTTGAAGATCTAGCTCCTATAGGTCAGTATGCTCACACGCAACAATCTTCCTGAGCTAAGGTGGCAGGTGGCCCTTCCAGTTTCTACAGCCCCATTGTTTCATGTTTTTCTTTATTTTTTCTCCCAGAATGATTTAATAGTTCATGTTTATCACCTAGCTAGCTCCCTGTTGGCATTTGAATTTGCGATTCCCCAATGAGGTCCAGCCTCCACCAAATGCAATCTCCCTTTTGCAACATTCTTCCTATTGGAACACATTACATGAAGTTTACTTTTCTAGGCAACCCATTCCAGTGGTGGACACCCTTAGTTTATTACTGAAAAGCTCTTTCTATTGAGCCTTAATCTATCTTCTTCTAACTCCTATATTTTTTTCTTAGTCTTATTCTTTAAAGTAAAAATTTATTTTCTTCCTCCTTCATAGGATACACTTTCAAATACATACAGCTGTCAATGCCGAGAAACTCTATTGCAAGAAAAGTTCTTGTTTTCCAACCTGACCTTGAACAGTCTGTGCTCTACATTTTATTTTTTAGTTTTGTGGATTTTTTTCAGTTAAATTTTTTATTTTGAATTGATTGTAGATTTTCGTGGAGTTGTAAGAAATAATACAGAATGGCCACATGTACTCAATACCCAGTTTCCCCGCAGTGATAATACTTGTAACACTATATATAGTACAGTATCAAAATCAGGATATTGGCATTGCTACTGTCAATTACAGATCATTTCCATCACCACAAGAATCCCTCATGTCACTCCTTTATAATCACACTGACCCCCACTTTTACCCCCTTCTTGTTAATCTCTAATGTGTTTCATTTCTACAATTTTGTGATTTCAAGAATGTTATGTAAATGGAATCATATGTTATATAACCTTTTAGGATTGGGTTTTTCACTCAGTATAATTCTCTGAAGACTCATCTAGGTTGTTGTAATTGCTGAGTAGTATTTCATGGTATGAATGTACCAGTGTGTTTAAGCACTTCAGTCATGGAAGGACATCTGGGTTGTTTACATATTTTAACTATTATAAATAAAGTGATAAACATTCATGTACAGGTCTGTCTGCTATAAACATAACTTTTTGTTTCTCTGGGATGTATGCCCAGGAGTACAATTGCTAGATACTGTGGGGTAGAACATTTAGTTTTTTTAAGAACCTGCCAAACTTTACCAGAGTTGCCATACCATTTTATATTGCCACCTGCAATGTTTGAGTGATCCAGGTTTTCCATATCCTCATCAGTTTTTGGCATTCTCAATATTTCTCATAGTAGTCATGTTGATGTGTTTAGTAGTATCTCATTGGTTTTTAATTTTAATTCTCTAATGGCTAAATGATGTTGAATATCTTTTCACGTATTTATGACATCTGTATATTTTCTTTAGTGAAACGTTTCTGAAGGTCTTTCGCATGTCTTCTAATTGTATTGTTTGCCCTTTATTGTTGAATTTTGAATTTTAAAAAAAAATATATTCTAGATAGTAGTCTTTCATGAGATATATGATTGCGAATGTTTTCTCCCACAATGTAGCTTATTTTTTCATCTTCTTTTCAGGATCTTTTACAGAGCAAAAGTTTTAACATTTAATGAAGTTTAATTTGTCCATTTTTTCTTTTATGGATCATGCTTTTCATATCAAGTCTAGGAACTCTTTGTCTAGCCTTAGATCCCAAAATATGTTCTATGTTTTTTCTAAGGTTTTATAGTTTTATATTTTTCATTTAAATCCATGATTCATTTTGAGTTAATTTGTTATATAGGGGATGAGACTTAGGCTGAGGTTTTTTTTCCTTTTGCCAATGGATATCCAATTATCCCAGTTCCATTTGTTGAAAACACTGTCTTTATTGATTTGCTTTTATACCTTTGCCAGAAATTAGTTGGGCATATTTGTGTGTGTGTTTTTTTTCTGGTTTCTCTATTGTTTTACTGTTCACATGTCTACCCTTTTACCAATACCACAGTAGTAATTACTAAAGTTATATAGTAAGTCTTTAAATTGGGTAGATTAATTCCTTCTACTTTATGCTTCTTTCACAAAATTATTTTAGCTAATTTAATTCCTTTGTCTTTCCAGGTAAATTTTAGGAGAATATGTCAATAGCTACCAAAAAGTCTTGCCTATATCTAGGGAGAATTGACATCTTCATTATGTTGAGTCTTCCAATACATGAACATGGGATATTTTCTATTTATTTAGATCTTCTTTAATCTCTTTCGTCAGAGTTGTGTAGTTAGAGAATATGTATTCAGTACAAGTTTTGTTAGATTAACACCTAAGTTTTTTTTTGTTTGTTTTTGTTGTTTTTTTTTAGCAATTGTATTTCAAATTTTGGTGTGCAAGTGTTCATTGTTAGTATACCAAAATACAATTGATTTTTGTATGTTCATCTTGTATCCTATAATCTTGCTGAATGCATTTACTATTTCTATGAGTTTTTGGTAGATTCGTTGGGATTTTCTGTATAGTCGATCAGGTCATCTGCAGATAGGGATAGTTTTATGTCTGATCTACATTCCTTTTATTTCCTTTCCTTACCTTATTATATAGACTAGACAGTCCAGAACTATGCTGGATAAGATTTGTGAGAGCCGACTTCTTTACTTTGTTCCCAATTTGGGGAGAGGCAACCCTTAGGTTTTCACAATTAAGTATAGTGTTGACTGCAGTGTTTTGTAGATCTTTATCAAGCTGAGGAAGTTCCTCTTTATTCCTATTTTTCTGAGAGTTTATATCATGAATAAGTGTTGAAATTTGTCAACTGCTTTTTCTACATCAATTGATTAGATAATGTGATTTTTATTCTTTAGCCTGTTAACATGGTAAATTATGTTGATTTTTGAACATTGAACCACCGCGTTTGAATATATCTCACTTGTTTATGGTTTATATTTTTTAAATATATTTTTGAATTCTTTTTGCTAAAATTTTGATAAAGACTTTTATGTCTATATTTTTGAGGCATATTGGTCTGAAGTTTTCTCTTCTCTCTTCTTTCTTCCTCTCTTTCTGTTTTTTGTTTGTTTGTTTGTTTTGTCCTGAAATCAAAAGCTTACTCTGGTTGGATATAACTGTCATAGAAGTTAAGGAAGAATGGATAGTGTCAGATGTTGGGTGAAGAGAGCTGCATTTTTTTAAACTGGTGGAAGTGTGACAATATGATAGGGACATTAAAGGAGGTCATGTGGTAATGAAACACAGTCCATGTGACTTGGTCAGACCCAGTCATATTTATACCCATAGAGATGCACTGTCCAATACAGTAGGTACAAATGTATATTTAAATTTAATTTAACTTAATTTAAATAAAATTTAAAAATTCAATTCCTTTCTTACATCAAATCTTTTGAGCACATTTCAGGTGCTCAAAAGACACATGTGGATAGGGCACTACTAGGATGATGAAGGGTAGAACTCTCCATTATTGCTGAAAGTTTTTTGGACACAATTGCTATACAGCATTCTTTTCACTTTCTGCTCCTTGTTATTATCTAGGCCTTTGACTTTTTGGCTGTAATTCTTTTCTATTTTACTGTTTTCCAATCTGGCCCTGAAGATCTATCCTATTCTCCCTTCATTCCTGCCTCTCGTTCTGCTATCAACATTAGTTTTGAAGAATTGTTGTCAACCATTGCCAAAGAACTGACCTCTGACCTCTCCCTTTGGTTTTAGTTTTAGATTTGTTACCTACTCACACCTGAGCTAGGACACCGATCTCTTGTTTTGGCCTTAACAACTAGTTTGTCTTTTCCTAACTCTCTTGGACTCAGGTTACTCTAGAATTTTAGCTCATAGCTTTCCTGTTTTGGACACATATACTCTGACTTTAAATTACCAATCCTCATAGAATTGCTCCTACTCTCAAGAGCTGAAATTGTAGGCAGTAATGTTTTATTAGTATGCTGTAATTGGGCTTCATTTTTAGAGTTATTATTGTGACAAAGTATTTAAAAATGTGGTTAATGCTAAATAAACAATATTTTTAAAATATCGCAAGAGAGGCTATTTGAAAGAAAGCTGGGACATAAATTCCAGATAGATGATAAAATTTGTAGAATTTTTCAGAGCAACGATGCACAATATGTAAACCACTAAATACCCTACACTATTGGAAAATATTAATTGATAGTGTTTCCATCCACAGAAACATTTCTTAACTAAAATAACAGTAAATTTATCTTTGCAGGACAAAAACTCATGGACACAGACAATAGTTTAGTGGTTACCAGAGAGAAAGAGGAGAGGTGAGGAGGTAGATAAGAGTAAATGAGATCAAATAATATGCTAAGGAGATTTGACTTTGGGTGGTGAACACACAACGCAATATACAGATGATGTATTAGTGAATGTACACTTGAAACATTTAATTGTATTAACCAATGTCATCCCAACAAATTTAATAAAAAAAATTTAAAACTAAAAATATACAAGTTTCTACAATTAACCTCATTTAAAGAAAGATTAATTCAAGATAACTCTAGTGATTAATTATGTATAAAAATGTTAGTCTTTTCTTCCTTGACATTAACTTGTCATTTCAGCGTGCACAGCAAAAGGTTGCTAAGGGAGGAATCTGCAATAAAGAGAATGTAGAAACAAAAGAGAACCAATTAAAGTAGGTAAATTATTAGGAAATGTAATCAATCCTCAATTATCTAAGGACTTACCAGTTCGTGTATGTATTTATTCATCTATTAGGGAATTGTTGGGAAAAAGAGTAAAATAGAAGTTTAATCACTGATTAAAAACTGGTTTAAATCCTAATTGCCTCACTAAATGTGGTGCTTTTCACAAAGTAGGCACTTAATAAAACTTATGAAATTGTAGATAAGGGAAAGATAGACTATCACCAATTAAGGTCATTCAGTGAACTTAAAATGCCTCCTTTGTGGAAAACATGCTACTAAGAATTCCACAGAAAATAGAAAATAATTTATAAACTCTAAGCAAAAAAATAGATGAATTAAGAAATGATTTTATAAGAATGAAATCAACAGTGCTTATGACATTTTCATATAGCTTTGTGACTTACTTTATATATTTTATATATATGGTTTGATAATTGATTATTAGAAATACACCTAGAAGGCATATTTACAAGATAGTAGAAAATTTTTATTTTTAATCAGTAACGTATTTTTATGAGTCCATTCAACAAAACTTTTTTAAAAATAAATTGCATTAAGCTCTAAGATTGATTTTATTTATTTATTTGTTTGTTTGTTTGTTTATTTATTTATTTATTGAACCATAATAGAAATTCTACTGTCAGGATATCATTTTAGTACTTTCGAAAACAGTGGCCTGAATTCTGTGTTCATAATTTCTACATATTAACCAGACATTGATCCATTTGAGAAATGTACATGTTGAAGCTCTGAAGTCTAGTTATGTTATTCAAAGTGTGTGTTGTGTTAAAAAAAAAAAAACATCAAAAACATCATTAAATATTTGTTTTTCAAATTACAATAATCTAAAAACAAAATTGTTTTATTTGCATTAGAAATGGGACGAAAATTGACCAAGTAAATTATTTTAGAAGTCCCTGTTATTTCTTTCATTTGGGCGGGCCCCGTAAAAATTTCTCTTTTGCTCATGTGAATTTTAAATATATAGGCTAATGACTGCATTTTATCATTTGTTTCTTTTGTCCATTTTGTAGGTGGAGGTAGATGTACACTTTGGTGTGCTTTTACTATCAAAGTTTCCCTTCTTTAAAATTGTCCTTCAATTGGGCCTGTGCCACCACGGCTGATGTGCCTTGGGCTGAATGCCCAAGATCCTAGAGTGACCACTCAAGATTAGGTTTTATTTTAATGTTTTTCTCAATTTTGCTTTTCTCTCTCAGTCTCTCTTGCTCTTTTTTTTTTTTTAAAGAAATCACAGCTTGATGGCTATAGTTAAATTAAGTCAAATTAAAGTAATGATGGGTTTAGATAATTTTCCAACTAATATGTGGAGATACTGTGTTATTTACACTCTTTTTTCTCCATCCCCCAGATTCCTCTATACAAGTCACTTTCCATTCCATGCAAACTACTCACGTTTCTCTCGCTCGCTTGCTCTCTTTCCCTCTCTCCCGCTTCATGTCTCTCTCTCTCTGTCTTTGAGTCAGGGTATAACGGTGGTGGCAGGGGTTGGGGGACCCAACTTGTTGGCCTCATACTTCTAATTCTAATTTAGATTCAGCTAGGAAATGCCTTTATTTAAGTAAGATGTTCTTTTTTAAAATTTAATTTTGTGTTAATGATTTAATTATCATGGTCATTAAAAAAAAACTTTCAGTGTGTATGTGTTGGGGCAGGGAGATAAAAAGAGGAAAAGGGACAAAGAGAGGAGCTGTACTCCTTTCTCTGCTGGAACATTTTGGCATCTGTGCTTCTGTTCTTATCCCTCTATTGGCAGAGGAAGTGGGGTCTCATTTTTAATGTACCCTCTCTCCTTATGCTCTTTACTCTTTTATTTTTATGTGTGAACCACTGAAACCTTGGTTATTTTGTTCCTTTGTTAGTTCGATTTCACCAACATCATTCTTGTGTTCTATAAATGTTTTCAGATCTTCCCTATCTCAGAATCTAAGGACTTTATTGCTGTCTTGGGTTGCTGTCTTATCTTCTCCATCTGTTTAGCTTCTTAACAGGATGCTCTTTGCTCTGTTTCTTCAATATCTAGTCCTAACTCTTATTTTTGTTGTTTTTTGTTGTTGTTAACAAGATGCTAGACCTGTTCTTTTAAAAAGCACTTTATGGCTTCTTATTTACCTTTTCTGTTTTTCTCCTCTGACGAGTGATAAGAGTAGAGTGTAAATACTCTGCAGAGGAGTTTAATGTAACTTCAGCTTAAACCTGTAGTCCTGTACCCTATATACAAAAGAAAGGGCTCCTTCTAAGTGGGATTATTGACAGGGTGATGAAGAGAGCATCTTCACTTTTATAAGATATAACTTTTAGATTCCTGGCAGTTTTAAAAATAAGTAGTATATGGAGATTCTTTTTTCTTTATTTAAAATAACAAATTAACATTTAAAAATGAAAAAGAAATGGTTGACATCATTTTTGGTCACTTGTCAAAGTTCTCCACTCTTTTCCAGCTTCCTTTCAGGTAAGTGCCCTGTGGACACTGTGGCCCATTGACTGCCCTTCGTGGCTACAGACATGAGAAACTTCTTTATCAGTTAGGCTTCATTAAGAGAGAACACTCTGAGTACTGTGATGTAGGAATTTATGATAGGAGCAGGACCTTTCACTATTGTGGGAGAAGCTGAGAACAGAGGAACTAACCAGCCCCTCTATGCACTGGCATGGGTGTGTACAAATTAGCTTGGCAGGGAATTTGTGAAGCAACACGTGTGCAGCTGCTGGAGTAGAACTGTAAAGGAGAATGTGAGGAAAAAAATCTGTGGAAGGTTACTGTTTCTGTGTCTGGTGATGATTAGAGTTCCTGTCTACTAGCAGAGTTAGCAGTTTGTAAGTAGAGCTGAATTCAGAGTGGGGGAGAGTGAGAACAAGCTGAACCTATATCTGCATCTGCCTCAACATCAAGAAGATTAAAGACAAGTTGAATTCTTCTGGAAGATCTTTGTGTCCTTCACTGCCTTTAACTAGGATGCCCTCCAAAAAGTAATGGCCGTTGCTTCACTTCTCCTTTTCAAATCACACAAATTTCTTTTTACAGTGGAATTGATTCTGGGAAACATAGTTCCAGGTTAGCAAACTTGATAAAATACAAAACAACTGCAGACCAGCTCTTGTCAGTATGGCGTCTATTCATACTACTTTTAACCATACTTATATCTAATAGCTAAGTCACTATTTTACCTAACATGATGCATCTACATGCAACTGAAAACATACTAACATTATGTTGCCTTCCAAAAGAGGGCAAAAAGCCCCATAATAATTATATCCATCTTTAGATTATGTTCATTCCTTTTCTAACTGAGTCACACTCCCTCTTAGATATCTTCTAACTTAAATATTGACATATTGACTGCTATTCATACATTATGTTAGATAGGGGAATGGGAGAAAGAAAAATAATAAAGAGAACAAGTATGGAGATTCTGCCAGTTTATCATTTTTTTTTTCAATACTGTGTTCCAGAAGTGGGAAAAGAACTATGGACTGATTTTATGGACACTACGATTACCATGACAGAGACCTGAGCCAAACTTCCTTAACTGCCTGACTTCCATAACTCTGCGCCGTGACTGGCTGGTGGTCCACAGTAGTATTTTGGTTCTTTAGAAATTTTCTCAGTTTGTAGCGAGTGTCCAATAATTCCCCCAAGGTCTGGCCATTTTCTCCTCTGCAATGCATTGTCATTCTGGTAAAATGCCACACATCTCTTAGGGAAGGCTAAGAAAAACATTTTTTATATATTATTTGGCAATGTATCAGGGTCTTTCCTCAAGGGACTCA
Source organism: Pteropus medius (assembly GCF_902729225.1). Lineage (NCBI taxonomy): Eukaryota > Metazoa > Chordata > Mammalia > Chiroptera > Pteropodidae > Pteropus > Pteropus medius. The sequence goes on from NW_024354875.1 coordinate 38,494,338, forward strand.
GGCTTCTTTTCATTCAGATGGCTTTGGATCTGTGAACTGACTCAAGTCTTGGAATTGGCTAAGTAGCTGTGACTTTATTTTAATGATTCAAGTCAGATATTCTGATCTTTATTCTAAGATAATTCCTGCTTATACAAATCAAGTAAGACTTCCGGAGTTTCCCATCTTAGGCACACCATTATAAATTGTCAAATGCCAAGGATCCCTGTTGGTCAAGTAATTTTAATTACTGCTTTGGCTCTGTTGCCTATTACAATAGCCATTAAGAGCTCCAATTGACACTCACTTTATCAACAAATTTAGCCCAATCAAACATAATCTTTCTCCTTCTACAACTCAACAATCTTATGAGCCATTGTCATACATATTTACTTAGATTTCTGTTGATAAAAAACATTACAAAGATCTTGCAAATCTTTGGGTAGCTATGGTACTTATTTTGAACCTGACCACTTGGGGCTTGCCAGGACTTAAGTTTGGTTGTAGGTCTAGAATCATGGAGAGTTGTTGGGAATTGGTCTTGATCAGGTGTATCCCTGCAAGGTAGCTACCTCGGGAGAGGCCATCTCCATACCTGGAGAAGGTGAGAAGGGCTGCTTTTACTAGCAAAGGAAGATCAGCCCAATCTAGGAAGTTGAGGTCCTATACATCACTGGAATCTGCCCATCATACTTTATAAGGTCCCACTCTATCAATTAAGGCTTTCCTACGAGATTAGAAATTCAGTTGGGCTTGTAATTCAGACAATCAGGGATTGGACTTTGGGATTTGTTTCCAGAAATCTTGACTTACAACTAAGGAAATAAGGGTAACTTTAGGGGGGCAGACAGAGAAACTTTTTGTTTACTTACTAAAATGGAAATTTAACACCGTGAGTCCAACGTTTTTTTTTTTTTTTCCCCTCCAGGTTTTCCAGTACACTTAGAACAAACAAACGACTTATTATAATTTTATTTCTGTTACAGTTTTCTATAAGAGCAAATACTTGACCACTCAATGCCTTGTCTTCTATGGGCCTCTGAGTAAAGGAGATAATTTAAATGACATTTTTGGTACTGCATGTGACAGAAAACCAGAGTTCTTTTTACCACTGACAACAGGGTCATTATTGCCTTTATTACTGTTTAGTCAGAGCACTAACTTTTCTTCTCACTCTTAAACTTCTGTTTCCTTGGATACCTGTTGATACCATTAATTGCAGCAGTTGTCAGCCAGGGAAGCAGAACCACTGTATTAATGGAACAAGGGATTTATTATTGGGAATAAATTTTCACAGTTGTGGGAGATGGAGAAATAAGAGTGTAAAAGGTTGGTTTAAAGATCAGAGAAAAATCACAAACCAGTACTTCTGAAGCACTGACATAGGTGGATAAATTGGTGCTTCTCAGGGAACGTGCGAAGCCAGATATGCCCACTAGCCAATGGGGGACTATGCAGGAAGACAGCTGGAGAAGTCGATAGAAGATTGTTGTCTTTGTGACTGGTGGTGGGCTGGGTATTACTCTTGACTAGAAAGGTTGATAGTCAGGACATAAAATGAGGGTGAGTAAGAAGAAGCTAAAATCTTCTGCCTAGCTGCATTTATTCTTCAGTGTGTGGAGAGCAAAGACAAGGTGGAATCTGCTGATAGCTCTGCATCCATCTCTCACTATCTCTAGCTATGATGACTCTCAGAGTATTACTACTGCTATTTCACTTCTGCCTTCTAAATCATGGGGGTATTCTTATGTTGGCCACCTCTAATTGGAAAATTTTAAGGGGAAAAGGATTCTGGGAAATATAGTTTCAGATTGGCCAAATCGAGGCCGGATAAAACTGCCAGCTGTGCAACCTGCCGGCTTCTTTTTATTCCTCCAGTGGTCATACATACCACATGTTGAAATGGTGGTGTCATAAGGTCAGTTTCTTGGATTGCTGAGTGACTGCAAAGAGGACATTTGTCCTGGAGAGTCACCCAAACTACAAAAGATTGTGAGATAAACATAAACAAACTTTTGTTTTGTTAATCCACTTGGGTTTGGGGGTTGTTGTTGCAGCTCAGCCTATTCTGATCAATACAATCCTCTTTCCTTAAAGCAAGAGAAATGAAGCAGGGTGGTTCTTGTTTGGAGGTGATGGACGGTGCCCTTAGGTAATGAAAAGAGCTTGTGATTTTTGGAGAGGACAGTTATCACAAAGCCTCTCTGGGAGAAAAACTCTCCCTGTCCCCAGTATGGTTATTGGGAGTGCTGAGTTTGGGGAGTTAATAGCACCTTAAGCACTCCTTTTACCATCAAGTAAAAGGGGTCACATCTTTATTTATTGATGTGTATTTATAAAGATGTGACCCCTTTTACTAGACTGTAAAGTGGAGGAAAGTGGTGTGTTCTGGAACAACCATAGCCAAGACCGAGCTGGAAGCTCTAGTGTTGTCCAGGTGTAAGATGGTTTCTGACTGTAGGCCCAGCTGAGTGAACTCTGTAGTGTCCCATTGCTGTTTTAGCCACATGCCACTTCTTCACTGTTTCTGATTGCTGCTTCTCCTTTACTTGCTCCATTGACTGCTTCTGCCTTCTTTTTGTTCTAAATCTGTACTCTCTGAGCTCTTAACCATGTCATGCATCCTTATCTTATATAAAAGACTCTCAGACATGCTTTTTAGTTACTATGTCCTTCTTGAATCCTACGCTCACATCTCTAAGTACTGTATAAATGTATATTGTCATTTCGCTATCCCACTGCAACATCTAATTCAATGTCTTTAAGGCCAAACTCATTCATTTTTTAAAAAATCATTTCTTCTTCATTTTGATTTTTCTGTTATCAGTAGTTATTCTCTTTTCTAGTCAACCATCTAGAAACTTTTCTTGACCTCCCATAACCGATCAGTCATATTCTATAAATTTTCCTTCATTTGTCTTTCACCCATCAAATCCCTCTGATCAATAAGTGAGAGCTAGGCCAGTGAAAATCCTATGGCCTTTTAAACATATTTGTACATTTTTTATTCACTTACCCTTCTAATTTAAACTTATATTTAAAGCTAAATTCCACTATTTTTGTATTATAATATTATGTGTGTTTTTCATTCTGCCCTCAAATATAGTTATGTTTAATCTCTTCTCTAATAGGTATATGTATAAATAAACAAGACAGTGTTTAGGAATGTTTGTGATTAGAAATGCTAACAGATGACTGCACACCTGTCTATTAAAAGAGAATATTTAAAGTTCAAAAAAATTTAGAAAACAGTAATAACAAAAAGATCTTGGTCTTCATGGACAAATTGGACAAACTTATTACATGTAGCAATAAAATCAAATGGCAATTTTTATATAACTTGTTTATTTATATCTGGAAAATATGGGGGAAATTATAACTTGACATTGAAACAGTAGTCCTCTAAGAATTTTTAAGGCACAGTAATATTTAATAGCCAGAGAAAGTTAGGGAATTGTAGCTGTAATAAAGTTTTGACATATTTTAAGATAATGGAAGATTCATTCACAATTCAATAAAGACCTACTGATGACAATGCTAACAATATTTCATTGAGTTCTATTCCTTTATGACTCCAACTCTGCTCGGAGAAATTCCCTCTTACTGATACATAAAGACACTCCAGGTAATTGTTTAGCAGTTATGAATTTGACTTGAGAGATGCCCTGTTATGACTGCTTCTCCTCTGTTTCTTTCAGGGCTTGTTAACTTATCAGTCCCAACAATGCCTACTTCTTTCAGCTTGGTGAAAAATTTGATTTCTGACATTTGGCATTATGTTATGTCTATTTTCTTGTCTTTTTCAGAGTAAAATCTATAAGGATCAGATTTTCAAAGGGACTGCTGTCCAGAGCTTAACATCTATACCTGTCAGTGGGTTTCTTGCATTCATTCCTTCATAATCATTTTCTAAGAAACACCTATGTACTTAATAATAAGCTACGTGCTTGGAAGATTAAATCAAATAAGACAGTGTACCTACATTCAAAGAGTTTATAACCTCTGAGGCAGGTATATTGTAAATCAAGTACTATATTGTAATGTGTTAAATATTATTTTAAAAGTAGGGGGCACAGAGCAAGGACTCTATATATTAAATAGTATAGTATTTAGTATAAATGTTTATAGTATTTACTACATAGTATACTATATATTAAATAGTATTTAATAAATACTATTACTTAACAAATTATCAAGTCAGTACTTGAATATTGAATAGATAAATGGATGGATGGATGTGAAAATGTGTGAATATAATTTGACTCTGGGTTGAGTAAAGGAGCCGTCCTAGGAGAGGTTGTTTAAAACAAATTTCAGAGAATGAAAAGGTGTCAAGAACAAAAAAGCGGGAGTCAGTACTTAAGGCAGTCAGAACAGGTATGAAAGATAGAGAAAACCAGGCAATTATGTATTCAGGTAAATGATTTCAAATGGATGAAACAAAAAATTCATATTGGGCTGTGGTCGGAAAATACTGGCTGAAACCAGTATTTCTAAAACTGAACTAATAAACTCTTAAAATTCTTTATCCTCGTGATTCTTTCTTTAATGACGATACCACCAACTAAATATCTCACCTCTGTTTAATTATTTACCCTTGCTGCAGATTTATCAACTTATCTCTGAGTTCCTCTTCTGTCTTCACTCTTCACTTTCTCCAGCATATCCTTCAGTTAAGGTCTCATATCCTCATTCTTTCATTCATTAATTCACAAATATTTAGTGGATATCTATTATTTTTGTCACCACTGCTATCAAAGTGGTATTTCAAATCTGTAAATGTGATGATGTCCCTTCTCATCTATTTACAAGAGGTCATTAGGAACCAGATCATGAATACCTTCATAGATGAAGCTAAAGAGTTTAGATTTTATTCTGAAAGCTAACAGAATCCACTGAAAGATTTTTTTAAATTAATTAATTAATTTTTATGGTGACACTGGTTAAAGATCTAATAAGTTTCAGTTACACTTTAACATAAGGCGTATATGTATTTACACTGTGTGTATTTACACTGTGTGTTTACCTCTCATAGTTAGATTTCTTTCTGTCGTCACATATTTGCCCCCCTTTACCCCGTCTACCTCCGCCCTCCTTCCCCACCCCCTATTCTCTGGTAACCACTGAAAGATTTTAAGCTAAAGAATTATGTCTCTGTTTTCATTTTTAAAAGATCACTCTGAAAGCACCTAAGATGGTACCTGGAGAACCCACTGAAGGGATGAGTGGAAGGTGTGGAGCTGGTAAAAGATAAATGAGAAAGAGTAGACAGAGAGATGGGAGAAATGAAAATGGAGTCTCAGTGGCCAAAGGAAGGTAGATTTTTATAAAGGAAGGAGTTCACAAAAAGACTTATATCACCTCCACTCTCCCCAAGAAAGTGTAGCTCTCACCAATATCTGTCACTCCTTCTTCCATTGGGAGCAGTGAGTGAGGAGATTGGAGAAGGCAGGAGTTCCCATGTTAGGGGTTGAAGCTGGAATGTAATCAGTGTCAGAGAATAATTCTCTTATATTCCACAGCTTTCTATCTTTTGACACCTTGACTTGACAAGAAAGCCTATGAGAAACTTAGGGTGCAGCAGAGAGCTGTAGTGTGTAAGGTCAGTCTTGTTCCCAGCTTTGTGGAGTCACTTCCTGTCACCATCCAATACTCCTTGTTATCTTTTTTGAACCACAATGGGCAATTCAGACTTCTCGGCAGAATGATCTGAAATGGATGAAAACTACATTTATTAATCTATTTACTATGCTGAATTATAAATGTAGTCCTCATCTCAAATTGTGTTCATTTATATAATTCACCAGGAGTTATATATTTAGTCAAATTACAGTATAAAAATGCTCCAGATAACACAATGCCAGCAGTAAAAACATGACCCAGATTTGTACAGACTACCTTATAATTATTAAATTGCTGAGGAGAAATTAATGCCCATATAAATTTGCTTCTAAATTAAATTCCCAAAGAATTAAAATCCAATATTTAACTCTCCATTATGTTTTATTTTGCTGATTTTTAATTTAGTTGGGGTTTTAAGTCAGGATTCTTTCAGGGGCTATAACCTGTAGTGTTTCCCACTGGTTCCTTTATTTGTTTTTATTCATTTTTATTTTTTTAATTAAATTTATCCAGCTGACATCGATTAATAAAATTACATAGGTTTCAAATGTACAATTCAGTAATACATTATCTGTATATTGCATTGTGTGTTCACCACCCAAAGTCAAATCTCCACTGGTTCCTTTAAAGGAGCGTGAGAATCAATAGGATACACTTCGATCATCACAACGCTACTTGCTCACTCACATGATTGAGAAAGCACAAAAATTCCTAGGCCCACAGCAGCAGTCCTTGCAAAATAATATAACCACGGTTTAGAATATAATACCATCCAGACTTTCACTGCAGGTGTCAGACAAGAGTCATACATTTAGTGATATCTGGAAGATAGATAAAAAATGATAGAAATGATTAAAATATTTTTGGTTTTACATTCTTCATGATAGCAGTCGGTTGGCTATCAATAATTTCCACTTCTGCAAGTTCAAAGATTTCATAGCTTCAGGAGCAGAATTCCATTAACCGATAACCTATGTCATGTGCTTCTTGAAAATAAACTTTGCTTTTTTAAACTTTTAATTTCCTTGTTTTGGCTTAATCTTTATAATTTCAATGGCTCCATTTATACCACTTACATTCTTCTTTTAGCATGACTAGATGTTTTTTCCATTGTGAGTCATTTAGCATCAGCTAAGAAACAGGATGGGCCTGAGAACAAGAATTCTAGATTTTTTTTTTTTTTTTTACCAACATTTAAGAATCCAAAGTCTCAACACCTGCAATTAGGAAATGCTTACTCCTGCCCTGCACTTCATATTCCGGGCTGAGTCACCTCCCAATAGTAGATGCATGAAAGTCGTCTCATTCTGATAGCAGCCTCTTCTGGTTCTAGCAAAGGTCTTATTCTGTGTGGGACCAAGGCCCAGAATAAGTAATAGTACATCTCCAGTTTAAATTCTTGAAGTGTATCTATTCTGACCTCAGGAAAGTACACTGTATTTGCACTCAAGACCAGATTTCTGCTTGTTCCATTAGGAGGCTCTGAAATGCCCATCGTGACTGCTAAGAAGAATCTCTTTTCTGCTTAAACCTAACTGTGGTTCTCAGCACAAGCCCACCAGTTAAAGTCTTGTTTATAGCTCCTAATGGCCACTTGCTCACTTGTACTAAAGTCTAGTTCCACTGCCCAATTCTGTTAACACTAGCCACACTCAGGTGGACTTCAGCTACAGTGTAAGCTTCTGCTAACTTCAAAGTTCAAGGAACTGAGAAGCCACCACTTATTAAAAGTATTCGTTTCGGTCACATTACTGTTCAATCTGTCCACATCATATTTTGATCTAAAACTGTTAAGTCCTGAACCTGTTCTCACAGTTTTCCAGTCAATACATCTTATGTTGGGTATTTAGGATGACAACCATACTCCTTCCCTAGTTTCATGGATTCTGCATTGAAAAATATACGTAAGATCCAGATAAAAGTGTTAGCATAATTTGTTGATAAAGCAAGACAGGCAAATTTGACTTAGACTGAAGCCAAAATAGATCCCTTCTTATTTCTTCCTTGAATGGTACTACCCTTCCCTTTAGCAGGCACAAGGGCTGGAAAGCCACAGGTTTCTCTTTCCCATAGTGCCTTATTGAATTTCGTGCATAGAAGAAGCAGGAGAAAGGAAGAACATAAAATATATAGCTTGGAAACAGGCAACAGAAAGGCAGCTGTGGGATAGGACTTCCCATAAGAAGTGTTATTTTTACTTTATTAACTGCGTATTATCAGTCAGGTACTCACCAGTATTAGGGAAGTTTAAGATATGATGAGTGGAGACAAGGACAGTGGTTTTTTTCCTACTGTTTCTAAGAGAATGGATATTTCTGCTTTGTAACCTGAGACAGGAGTATGGAGGACAAAGGATGATTCTCACTGCAGAAGAGATCACAATGTCAAATCCAGCACGAAAAGATCAAGGTCAAGAAAGACAAAGACAGGAAAGTGTTCATAGGCTCTAGCTTGGTGGAGTTTACTGGTATTCTTAGAAATAGCTGTTTCTGTAGTGTAATTATTCTCAAACTTTAGTGGGCTTCAGAATCACCTGGAGGGCTTGCTGTGACACAGATCGCTGAGCTCCAGTTTCTCAGAGTTTTTAATTCAGCAAATCTTGGATGAGGCCAGTTGAATTTGCATCTGTGACAAGATCTCAGATGATATTGATGCTGCTGGTCTAAGGACTGCATTTGGAAAACCACTGCTATAAAGTTCAGGGTACAAAAGCCACATTGCAATTTTGGTGTGAATGGACTATGAGAAGGTAGAAGCAGTATATGTAAAACATTCTTTCAAGAAACTTGGCTATAAAGAAAAGCAGAGAGAGAAATAAATGTTGAGTCTAGAGGTTATATAAAGTTGAGGATGGATTTACTTTATACAGATATCTTTACTTCCATGCCATTTATTGTAATAGACTTTGTTTTGTCATACATTTACATCTGAACGCTGTCATGAAACTCTTTTTGTAGTGATTATGTGTTCTAGACATCTTCTGTTTGCTCTGGCAGATCCACTCTCTTTTGTTTTTACCATGCCTTGGGAGCTCCCTTGCCATCTGGCTTGGCCAGTGGGGATTTCTGACAGAGATCAGAGGGAGGAAAGAAAGATTGGGGTATTTGTTTCCTTGGTTTCCTCCCTACCAGGTTGCCTTGTGCTGGCTCTGTCATGTGACAGTAGGCCATTGCTTCTCTCAAAGTGACTATTTCTAAAAGATTCTCTTATTCTAGATTCTGGTAACTGTTGTCTCCTCTTGTTCCTATTTTCTGTGTGTGTGTGTGTGTGTGTGTGTGTGTTTCTATATACTCTGCTCATAGCTTTATTTAGTAAGTAATTCTATATCAAATCTTCCTTGAATTATCCTATTTTGAGGATACCATATGGGGTGCTAAATGATATAAAGTGTGTGTGTGTATGTGTGTGCGTGCACACACGCGCACACGCTCACATTCATACATATATGCTTTCCTGTCTGTAACTCACAAATTTCCTTTTGAGTTACAAACCTTTCTCCACGTTCAGTCCATATATTCAGGTAGGAATGATTCTACTCTTCTCCAGATCCAGGACTCAGCAGGTGACCAGAATATATTGGTATATTTCCTGGTCAAGGTTCAGCTCAGAGGAGCGCATTTGACCCAATTTGGTTCAGTGAAATTCAGCCCCTTGACTGTATATATTTGAAAGTGGTGCTCCCCTTAGTGTGATTGCTAAGCTGGTACTATTCATGTAACCTTTATCATCACTTAAGAGATCCTGATCTGGAACGAAGGCCAACAAAGGAAAATGACGATGCAAAAAGAAGAGAAACAGATTCCCAAAGATATTTTTCAAAAATATGGATTCAACTTAAAATGGCTACTTCTTAAATGTTAATATTTATTTTGCTTAAACCATTAGAGTTGAGTTCTGGAATTTGTACCAGAAGTTGTTCTGACCTAATATATTCCTTATTCCTCCCTCGTCTGTTCCAATTTCTACCTTTTGTTTATCTACATAATATATATTTGAACTTTCTCTAATTCTCTAGATTCTTTCTAAATCTGTTTTTCTCTACTCCAAAAGTTATTTGTATGTATATATTCTTTTTTGGACAATCTTATAAAAAATGTATTAAAAATATGTTTTATCCTGAGGAAAAGAAATTATCTCAAAAAGAAATCAGTAGTGGTTAAAATACTGTATGTACAACTTTAGTGATATATCTGAGGCTTTAAGAGAAAAGATTCAATGAGTGTCATTTAAAATCTGTAGATCTTGAACCATAAGAGTACATGAAGTTATTATGGGATTACTTCAAAACTATTCTTTGTTTATACTGTTAACTACATCTCTTTTGGTTAACTTACTGTATCTTGAAATAAAAAGATAATAAGCTTAAAATGGGATAAACTCAGGCGATAAGATGTTAAAGTTGTAAAAAATCTAAGATCAAGAGGGTAAAGAAAGAATATTATCATGGGGATAACAGATAAAAAAAAAATTAGTGTTAAAATAGGCATAGGACCTTGGTGGCTTCTAGATTGTGAAGTTTACTCACTCTACTACTTGGCAACATTCACTAGGCGCCAGAGAAATTGAAATATGTCTTAAGCTCCAGAATTTGTTCACACCTATAAAGGTACTTTCCAATTCACTAAAAATAGATTTTAAAAATATGTAAACTGCTGCTGTTTGAAATGAAGAAAAAATTCATTCATTTAAAGTAGCTTAAAAAAAAAAAAAGCCTTAGCTCATGTTGATAAAGTAGAAAGAAGAAAATTTGTTGATCCCCAGATTTTTTAAAAAAGGAACAATGGATGAGAAAACAATAAGCTAGTCCTGTGAATTTGAAAGATGTTATAATATTTCAAGACAATTTCTTAAAATGTCAGATATTTAAGTTTCCAAGTAAATGGAAAGTTATTAGTAGCTTCTTGTCAAAGTATATCCTCCTTAATTAGTAACTTCATTTGTAGTTATTTATTTGCAATTTCTTCACAAGCTTCTACCCTTTTGTGTTCCATCCACCCACACTAACACTGGGGCGTGATCATGGAATTCCCCAAGGAACTGACAATGGCTATAGAGTGCTTCCCCCACCCCAGCCTTCCGTTCACCTCACACCAGCAGCTGATTTCAGCAGCTGTTGGTGATCTGTGGCAGAGGTTAATTCATCTATGTCTTGGGACAGCTGCTTGGGGTGGCATGTGTTTCCTTGGGCAGCTGGAAAGTGAACAGACAGGCTCTACCTACAGCTGCTCCAGAGATCCAGATTTTCACCAGCTGAAGGGAAATGCAGAAGTTCAACAGCCCCTTGTTTATACGTCTGCCACTCAAGAGACTCAATCAGAGCTGCAGTTCAGTTCTTACACATAGCATTGTTGCCAGTTCTACTGGCAATGGACAGGAGTTATCAGGAAACTCAGTGAATTCATACAGGAAAATATGTTTGGTCTATTACTGTCTCTTTGAAAAATAACTTCACCCACTAAAATTTCTCAGTAATTCAAAGTGATGGAAGGGATCATGCACTGAATCTCCCTGCTTAGCCCAGTGGCTCTCAGCCTTGGATGTTCATGGAAACCACCAAGAACTTAAAATCATATAGATGCACAGATCCCACTCTCAGAGATTCTGATTTCAGTGGCCTGAATGACGAGGCACCGGGATGTCAAATAGCTTCCCAGGTGATCATCATGACCTAAGCTGAGAAACCCTGAATTAGCCCAACTTGTTCTCTGAAATTGTCCTTAGAACTTCGCTGTTGTCTTCGCAGTCAAATCCAAAGCATCCTTCTTTGTCTCACCTGAACTCCTGCTCTATACCAGTTTGGTTCATACTCAGACAGTTTTAAAAATTTGTCATCTGGAAATTTTTATCATCCTATGCCTTTTTCTCCCCATTAGTACTTTATTTTTCTAACTTTCATATTAAGACACCACTTTTTTTGTCTGCTGTCTGCCAGAGATTTGTAAGAAGCTATTAATTTCTAAAACCAACAATATAAGGGAGCATGCTAATTTTATTTTACATTCCTCTTGATCTTCTTAATTTTTTTTCTTGACCATCATGGTTTGTTCTTTAGATGGAAATGCTCAAGGAAATGAGGAATTCAGACAAACATCGACTTAGATGTTATATTCATTTTAAGTTGATGTTCTCCTTTGGTATGTAATAATTTTTAGAAAAAAAATGGAAAGTCTTAACTAATTAAAAATACCCTTCAGTACAAGTAGAGCAGGGAAGATATGTCCCAGAGGATGTCTTGAACTCACCTGTAATTCGGAAAAATTAAGCAACAAAGGAAAATGTCTGTGATCTTATGAAGAAATGAAAAGTTTAATAAACAAAAAACAGCTAGTAATTCGGAGTTAATAAAAAGTAATTAACAGGCAATGTTCTCTTCTTTACTTTTCGGTGCTTTCCTTGGCTTCCAAAATTAAAGCTACAAGTATATGAAACAAGAATGATTTTAATATCAGTTTGACCTCTCATGTTTCCTTGATTAGCCATCAACAATAGCTAATATTCCCTTAGAATGAGGGCTAATATTCTCTGAGGATGGGTCTTGAGATTTAATAGAAATAGCTCTCTGTATTGCCAAAGTAAATGGGAGAGTTTAATCCTAGGATCCTGAGAGTACAATACCTTTTCCATGTACATCCAACAAAAAGGGGGGGAGAATCACATGACAATAAGTGTTTTCAGTATTGAAATTGCTTGGATCACATTTCTACAAATTTTTTGTTTCACAGTATAATAATTTAATTCACCTATGTCATTGTGCTTTTGCGGATAAAGTCACAAAATCACAAAAATAAGCACTGACTGTGTCCTAGGCAAGCTTCACCAGAATGTCCCATCTAATTCTAATAAAATCCTCATGAAATAGGACAATTAAATACACCCTGCAGTTAAAAAAAGCTGAAGCCCAAGGAAGTTAAATAATGTGTGTTCTCTCTCTCAGAGGAAAGTAGCCTCATAGACATTCAAATCTAAAGCTGCCTGACCCTGAGTCAGGAGAGTTTTCTGATTCAAGAACTAAATCTTGAATTCCAGGCTTGAGATGTTACACTTTAGTGATTCGTACTTAAGAGATTAGACTTTGGAGACAGATAAGAATGTGAATCCTGGTTCTATTATACTAACTTCTATAAGTCTCAGTTTTTTCATCTAAAGAATGGAATTTTACTACCTACTTTATGGTAGAAATTAATCCTTTTTTAAGGATCAATAAAATATTATGAATAAAACACTCAGACTGGTAAAGAGTAAATATTCAAAAATGATAATAGTTTTATTATTATTATTGATATCATTTTAGTATTTAGCACCTAAAAAAAGTTAACTATATGTTTGATACTTAAATTTTTTTGATAGTTTTACTTTGGGGCTTTAGCTATTCATCCATTATTCGACATATATTAATTGAGTGTCTGTGATGGGCCAGACCCTGTTTTCAGCACTGAGAATACCTTAGTGAACAAACAGATAAAAGTTTCTATTCTTGTGTATCTTACATTTGTAGACTAATTATTTTGCTTTTCTTTTAGAAAAAAAGGCTCAGATAACTATTAGAGATTTAAATTAGCTATTTTAAACAAAGTCCAGCTTATCTTTTCCCTTCTATTTGCTATAAAGTATTTCAAAAAGATTTCTTAATTTTTGCCATAGATAAAGAATGAATTTCAGGCCTGAAAAGATTAAATGTTGCTAACAGCTATCTCAAATTAACCCATTTTAAATTTTGTTGGCTTAGAAGAGGTACTAAAAATCAATTAGTGCCATATAATGGGGCCTGCATAACTATTTTATTCATTATCTGGATCTTTCACCTGAAATCGTCATGTTTTAAAATACGGAGTCAATTGATTAAGCATGGTACATGCACCTTAATATTAGCAGCAGAGAATGCGCTCTAGTCGTTCAGCTGGGAGTAAGATAAGATGGAGCTTGCGAAAGCCAAGTGCAGTAGTTGATAGACCTCTGATGGAGGTGGCATGTCATTTGTTTGGAGTTTATTGTTCTATCAGAGCTGCAAAAGGCAGAAGGAAGAGTTGAGTGGATATAGATCAAAGTAAGGAACTAAAAATCTGAGGGTTAACACCTTCAAATTTTACTCGTTCTTCCTATGGTTTATGTTTACCTTTCTGTCTTTTTTTTCTCCTGGTGCTGCAGGAATTGGAGGACAGAAAAATCTAAACTAATCTGACATATACAGAAAGATCTCGTAAAGAACTTTGGGAAGAAATCCAGGGAGTCAAAAATAAGACAACATTGTTCTGTGTAGGTTAGAATTATTGAGTTTTTAAAAGGGCTTTGAAAACCATTTCCAAATGTTAACTCTGGAACAATTTAATCAAACTGTTCATCACCTGCCTCATCTCCCAGGACTCTACCCCGTGAAGGTCTTCTGTCCAACATGTACAATGTACAATAGGTGTACTGGATTACCCTTTCTCATCCTGTGTGTATCACCATTTTCAATGTTTGCTAACATGTTGCTAACTGATCAGGCAAAAAAATATCTATTATTAACTAAAGGAAACAACATTGTAGATTGAGAGGTAAAAGAAGGGAAAGAGAACAACTTTTCATGTTATTTAATTAAAAGTAATTTTATTTTTTTGCTTGAAAATGTGTGTGTAATGTGGTTTTTATTTGCAGTGACAGCAAGAATGGATTTAATCAATGGTTCTATTGATTATGCTAGATTGGCACCTGCAAATCAACTCTCTCCCAAGTCCCCTCATCCTGCTATAGGAAATGAAATACTTGCCCTCTGGCTTCCAGGAGAGGTTGGCCAAGGGGGACCTCAATTAGGCGGGGAGGGACTATTGATATAACCTTTTCCTTTTGGGTTCTGGTAACTACTCTCTCTTCTTGACCCTTCAGGCCTAGAGGTATTGAGCACCCTGCTGTTGGTTTTCCTACAGTATGCTTTTACCTCTTTAAGCAAGACTTCCAATTTCAGAATTATTTGTTCTCTGCCCTTTTTCCCCACCCTATCTTGTCTTCCCTTTTTCTTCCCTTTTAGGAGATTTCCAGTTTTATTCCAGCATTTACCTTCCCCTCTGCTCATGAAAGGTACAACTCAATGCCTTGGGGGCATAAATCACAATTGATTCAAAAACTATTTTAATACTGTTTATCTTTCCAGTGATTGCTTTATTTATACATGTACATGTCACTTAACTGTGGCCAATGAGAGTTTCAGGAGACTTTTACTTCCCAGTAAAAAGAGACTTTATAAAAGAACAGTCTTCCTCCTCTAGGATAGGTGCTGATGTGTCTGTATGTGACATTTGGAGCTGCCACCATCATCTTGCTTCCACTTCTCTGATGCACTGTGTATAGTCGAGCATAAATGTGGAGAGCACCGAGATCTTTGCTGAGGTCGTTGAGCTTGTGAACTTTTAGTCCTGGAGCCGCTTGTCTTGGTTGTACAACTGTGTACCCATTATTGATTAAATGACTTATAGTTACTTTTTATGTCACTGCAGCTCAAAACATCCCAAACAAGAGAATTATTTTTTATAATAGTGATCTAGAACAAAAGTTTTAACTTGACAAATATCAGTTCAAATTACTTTTGAAAACTGTAGGTGGTCCATTATTTGTTAAAGTTAAATCTCATTTTTTCTTAAAATATTTAATTACATATATCATTGAAAAGAAAATAATTATAATTGAGATATTTTGCAAGTAGAAATAATTATTTCTGTGGGGGGATTATGAGTTGCCCCTTACAGATAGATTTAGCTGCTTCTTGTTATGAAAACCATGATCATTCTTATCTTCTGGACTATAAGTGTTCTCTCTCTATCTCTCTCTCTCTCTCTCTCTCTCTCTGTCTAGAAACACAGTTCCATTCTCTTGGCCTGTGAATTTTATCAGTCCTTCATGATCATTCTTAGAGTGTACATGCTCCAGTAAGCTCATTCTGGTTACTCAAGGTACTATGTTTTCCTTCTCTTGCAAGCCATAACACTAACTCACTACTTCCCATTGTTAACAGTGCTTAGACTTAGGCAACTAGAGGAAATGTTTAACCTTGCATTAGGATAAAATTCAACATTTTTAAACCACCTTACAAGTCCTTTCAGGGCCTAGCCCCCTACCCGCACCAGCTTCATCAGCCTCATCCTGTTTCAGGGTGACGAGTCTGGCCAGTTGGGCCTTTTCTCAGTTCTTTGAACACTCCTCAGCTTCACCCTGTTCTTCTCTGCAAGAAGTGCTCTCCTTGGTGTGCTCCCCTTCAAGCTGATAAATCCTACTCATTGTTCAGACTTGGGAATTAAGTATATTAGTTTCTCCATTCTTTGCTCTCGCAGTATCTTGGGCTTTCCCTGGGAATACCCACTTCAATTGTAATTTTTTGTTTGTGCTTGTACCCTAGGTGTCAGCTTTATCCTTTCTCTGGTGTATTTTGGGAAAAGGAGTGTTTGGCTCCTGGCCATTCTGAGTATATTCACTTGCCATTGACTTCAGGGCATCAGGGCTCTTCTCTTACTCTCGGCGGTGCCTAGAATATTATTTGGTTTGCCTCTCATCGGGGACCTCTTGGGCCTCTGTCTCCTTCAGTACTTGTTGCTCGCTCAGCAGGAGGTGATCTAAGAAAGGCCACCTTTCTCTTTACTGACCGTAAGCCTAATTACCCACGATTCTACTAACAAAAAGCTGTTCATGTGTAGCTCACTTTGCTCAAGAGTTAGGGATTACCAGAGGAAATTACAGTACAGGAGGAAAACATGTTGAAACCATATGTGAAATATCACTATTCCAAAAGTTTAGGGGAGAGGATTTCATATAGGTTCTCCTTATGGGCACCCTTAATTCCTGACCCCTTTTCCCAGTCTTGAGGTCTGCCCTCTACGCCTTGGAGAGTAAGAGCTTCTCCTCACACTATCCTAGAGTAAAATTTAATTTATGTGTTCAATGCCTTACTCAGAAATGCTGATCTTACTTTATAATTCTTGCCTCTCTTATCTACAAGGTTTAGCATGCCACAGTGGAGTCTTTCTTAAAATCTGAGTTCTGTCTGAAATAAAACCATAGAGACTTTCTATAAAACCGCTTGGAGAGGGTTTTTCATGTCAAGGTAGCTAACCTTAGCAGACTTTCTACTTTCTTTCTTTTTTAAATCTCTTGGTAGGATCTGTTGGAGCACTTTACACACATACACACACATCCTCCAGGATAAAACAATAATTCTCATAGACTTAGCTTAAATACATATTATGGATTAAAAACTTTTCCCTAAATCTAACGTAAGTTGTATAGTTTACCCTCTTCTCATTGGAGATGACAGTTTGTACAGTTAGATGACACTTTTATTTATTTTCCTGCTTTTGGAGCATGTTTGGAAGCTTATTAGTATATAAGTAGTACATAAAAAGCAAGACCCATGATTGTGCCTTTTCAAACAACAAAATTACCTACTCTTTAGGAAAAAAAAACAACAAGCAAAATAATCAACTATGGGAAGCTTTGAAATGACAGTTTTCCCTGTACCTTGAGCCAATTTAAATTCTTTCCCACTGGTCTCTAATAGGATTTGGAAAATTACAAATATTTATCTCCTGTATCCAGAGGACTCACCCAATCAGGGGCCTAGGAGGGAGATTGTTATTCTATCTGCACATGGGATAAAACTCCTTCATGTTTATCTCCTGGGCTCAAATTTAAGCTCCTAAAAACGTAAATGGTGGGTGTCTTATTCACAGCTTAGCCCTTGGGGCTCACACAGTAGGCCCTCAATAAGCATGCATGAGATGAAGAAATGGAGACATAAAGGAGTTTGTATCTATGGAGACAGAGAGACACAGAGATTAAGTAACTTTACTGAGGTCACACTGGTAATGAGTGAAAGCATTAGAAGTGGAGCATAGGTTTCGTACCCAGCACTTAGCACCACCCTGTGACCAAGACATTATCTAATTCACTGCCCTAGCATTGGTTCATGGGGCTACTTTGTCTCCAATAAGAGACTTTAGAAGCCTGCTCTGAGATCTGTTCTAAGGATTGTAAAGAGAGAGCTTAGTCCCAAAGCACCTGTAAAGCTGGCAGAGTATCAGGCCAATGACTGAGATATAGGAAGAAACACGGGCAGCCACTCACTCCCAAGCTGGGAGAGAAGAGAGGTTCTCAAGAGGCCAGGCTAGAGTGCAGCTACAACCTATGATCAAATTGTGGAGAGGATTCCTAGGAAGGGGGAACTACAAGTACAGGATGCTGACAAGAGAACATGGTTGACAAGGCCAAGGACCAGGAAGGATCCAACGTGGAAACAGTGGAGTGGACGAGCAATGTGAACTGAGCATACAGAAGTAGGCAGCTCTCTCTGTTGGCTGTGGAAAAGGGCCTGGGTTTAATTCCATGGGCAACAGGAGATCTTTAAAGGGCCATAGAAAAGGAAGAACCGTGATCTGATTTTTACATTTTAAAATCATTCTGGCTACAGTGTAAGGAATGGGTGGCTACCAGAGGAGAGAGAAGAAGCAATGAGACCACTGCAAAGTGACTGCAGTAGACCACTTGAGATCTTGAGACTAGGGAGCTAGCCATCTCCACCCATGTCACCTGCCTGGATCTGATTAGAAGTACTTTCTTCTCATGTTCCCATGTTCCTTTTAGCATTCAGCCTGTTATATGATCATATGTCTGTATGCCTTAACAACGCTGACAAGATTATAGGTTCCCTGTTAACCTTTGTATCTAATGTGGAACCCAGGACATAGCCTTGCTCAGACCAGGCATTTAATCAACTTTTATTTGAATATGAAATAGTGATTTTCATAGAGATTCTGATGCAAAAAAAAAAAGAAAAAAAAAAAAGGAATTTCATGGTCAATTCATGAGAACTGACTACACTTTTCAGATTTTGCCTGAGAGATTTTTGTTTATGCGTTGCCTACAGCACTTAACATTTTCAGCCTTATATTATCGCTATTTGTATACTGAGCTTATTTCCCCTACTAGATCGTGAACTACTTGAAAGAAAATTACTGCATTTTGTTTATCATTTCATACCTCAGTGCACATAGTGGGTATTCAATATGTATTTATCGAATAGGTTAGATTTAGGGAAATCTTTTTTTCAATTTATGTCAGTTGCAGCTGGAAATGGTGTACTGCTCCCTTAATGAGTGGAACATAATCTCATCCATGGAGCCAGAACATCCATTTGGCTTTCTATTAAACCTCTCAGTTTTCTAGTGGTTATAACTAAAAGAGGGATAGAGGGCAGTGAACACTTGAGAAAGGCCCGGTGCTGGAAGTTGGTTTTTTACTTATTATTATCCTTATATGTTCATGCCTTGCTTTCTTTTAGCTCTGATTCCTCTTAATTTGTTGTTTGGTTCCTGTGTCAGTGATAATAATTTGAAAGTGTAATTAGCATGTTTCATATGCAGGGTTGTTCACTGAAATAAGGTTCAGGAGATACATGGGAGGTCCAGGGGGCAGCAGGGGACAGGAGGGAAATAAATGGCTACATGTGGTTAAACATGGGACTGAAACAAAAGATCCAAAGGTGATAGTCAACCTGAGATGAGTAAACCAGGACTGATCTTCCCTTCCTGCTTTTGGTCCTCCATCATCCTCTGCCCCATTAACTCTATAGCGTGTGGAGTAGATGAAGAAGGCACTGAATAGATGGTAGAGGAGTGAAAATTATAACTAACACTTGCTGAGTGCCTACTGAGGGCAGGGGTTATTCTAAGCAGATTTTATATACAAACTCACTTATTAACCTTAGAAAAGAGATTGCTATTATCATCCTCTTTTTATATTTGAGGACACTGAGGCACAGAGGTAACTTACTAATGTCATTTGTCCAAAGTCAAGGGAAATTGACAGGAATTTCAAGAATGTGGACCAGAGCTATTTATACTCATGTAAGTATGGAAAAATAAATAGATTATAGATTTCAGAAGAATACCTGAAAATTTATTTCTTCCTACTGTATCTCTTCCCTGAATAAGGTCAGTCACTGAACACCGAAGCCAAGGTATAATTTTAGTGGGATGAGAAAATGCTTTTGGTAGCAGTATTTTTAGTCTGCTGCATAAATTGTACTGGTCCTTTCTGAGGCAGCCTGTTTAAACATGTTGACTTACTCTCCTTATAAAATGTTTATAGACATGATTTGCTACAGGGAACTATTTTAAAGATTCCAGGCACTGTTGCGAACTATTACAGCAGCTAACAATAAATTAGTTACTAGGGGCATGCAAATTAGAGCCTTTGAGGGTCAGAATACTATCATCACCAAAAACTAGAAGGAAGATAAGCCATAAGAAAGTAAGAAGAAATATCCAAATATTTAGATAGCAAATTTGACAAGATACAGGACACTTATATGGCAGTCTGAGAAAACCTGTCATGGGATAGAGCAAGAATTTATTATAACTGAGCTAGGCCAAGTGCAAACATACTGTTGTCTTAAAAAAATTAAAAGGACTAACTCAAATAACAATAAAAGAAGACAAATATGCACACAGGGAAGGCATGCAACTCAGTCACGTTGGTATTCCTGCTCTGCAAAAGCTGTGAAGGCACAGATTTAACAAGCTAAAGTGGAGTGGGGCTCTAAATTTACACATACTCTAGATTTATAGTACAATGGCTGTCTAAATATTAAGTATCACTTAAAGATGCAAAACAACAATAAAAAATCCTAGAGAGAAACTATCTGTTCACTTCTCGAGTATGTTTAAAAATTAAATAAGTCACTGATTAAAAAGATAACACCACAGGGATTAAAGCCATGTATGTCCAGTGTTAGAAAAATGTAGCATTTAAAATTAGTCTAGAGGTTAAGGATATGGGTGAGATAAAAGCAAACATTTCTTGAGCTTGAACACTTAACTATTTAGGTGTTATCAATCCCATTTTAAATTTTAGAAAATTAAGACTCAAAGATGTGGAAAAAAGAGAAACTTGCCCGAAATCATAACATTGGTATATGATAGAGCCAGAATGACACTTAAACTGGTATAGTTCTTTCTACTACACAGCTCTTTTCTTTAATAAATGCTCAAATGGATAAAAGTCAGTCTGTTGAAGTCCAGGTTACTGACGGAGGTCAGACCCTTATAGAAATACAAGGTTGCAGCTCAGCACTGTAAAAATGAGGCACTTTTTTTCTATTATTATTCATAACAGATACTGGCTGGCATATTTCAATGGTTGAGATGATAATATAAGATTGACAACAGTGACACTTTAATTGTTTGTGCTCACTTTGGGTAGTAGCAAATATATTTATTTCAGTTGTAACTGAAGATTCTCCAAAACCCCAGCATTCAGCGCATGCTTGGCTTCCAAAATTATTAAAAGTTATTTTCAGTGGTAGCCTGATTCCCCTCCTTCCTCTTTCCTTTATATTCCATGTGCCTATCGTGTGTGTGTGTGTGTGTGTGTGTGTGTTGAGATGGAGCAAGGAAAGAGAAGTTCTGCCTATTGGAGTACCTGTTGGAAAGTGATGAGTTTGTGTTCCCCTTCATCTGAGGAATGTTGCTCCTTCATCCAACTGTGTCTCTGCAGTTGGGTGTGAAAAACTGATTTTCTCCTACAGTAATTTTGTTGTTCTCTGGGTGTTCCATAGCGACTGTGCAGTTCCTTGGATAAGTGGTCTTATTGAGACCTCCCCCTCCCACTTGACAGTAGAGATTTTTCCTCCCCACCCCCAACTCCACAGATAACAATCCACCCTTTATTGCCCTGCTGCTCGGGTCCCCTAATTTCAGTGAGCTGCCTCTTGAAGAAAGATCTTCAGAGAGCTTAAGCTTTGACAACCTTGTGTGGTACACTTGTACACTTACATTGTTTTGCTTCTTTTAGTGTTGGAACTGCCTTCTCACCAGAAGAAGGAGGAAAATTATTTGATGATTTTATTGTTGTTACCTCTTCCTATTAGCATGCTAGTAACTAACTGAAAGTTAGTATTTATGTTGGTATTAAGTTTGGAAGAATCTATTGATGAAAAGTTCCACATTAGAGCCATCACTTGATTTCTCAAGGTGTTCCCTAAAATAAGAGTGTTAAACATTTGCCCCTATTATCTGTGATTCATCTACTTATATACTTCGGACATATTTTTTCCTTTTCCCCTCCCTTTGGAACTTCAAGGGTACTTTTGGAGAGAGGAAACATAGCCTATACATTTCCTGATACAAAGCAGGGGTCGTGGAAGTCCATGTTCTTGTGATAGCTGTGGGACTTTGGATTTAAATAGGAAGTCTCAGTCCTTTCCATACAATTATTTGAACTCTGCTTCCAAAACATTGAATATTGGAGAGGACAAGACACAGATAGAAGTCAGGTGGATACATTAATTCTTAATACCTGTACTTTATTATTTTTGTAATTTTATTATAACCTCTGACAGTCATAGCATTACCTTGACTGACACTTAAAATATGTTGCTCTTTGCTTAACCAGCAACTTAGATTTGGTGATGAATGCTAATCAGAAAAAAATAACTTTGAACTCATTGATGCTTAATATTTTTTGAAAGCTTAAGTACTTTAAAGAATATTTTATTTATCTGTTTTTATAGGTACTCTAAAAATATATCTCTCAATGAAACCAGACTACAAAGGCAGCTGGGTACCCATACTACCACATTGTTTTGGCAAAATATAGTTGCTCATTTCTAAATGACAACATTTGATTATACTGCGTGATGAACAATGGTACAGGGAAACGTCCTTCTGAAAAATGGTATTAGAGTTCCTGGAAGGTGTTATTGAGAATTTTGTCCCCTTTACAAGGAAAGACCCATGGAAAAAACTTACTCTGTGATCTATCAAAATTAGTCATTTCAGTAATTCTATTGTACTGTCCCCCATTTGTTCAGTGATATTGTCTTCAGTGGGTGCTGGAAGTCTCCCAGGGAGCTTCCTGCTTCTGCTAACACATGCTGCTGCTTGTCCATCTTAAGAAAGAGGCTGTCTTGGGTCGAAGCTAATCCCAAGACAAGGGTTCAAGAGCAAGAGATTTATTAAAGTGTCTTCAAGGAGAAACTGGTAAGGAAGTGGGCAAAGCAGTACCAGGAAGGGAAATAAGCCAATTTAAGGGACAATTTTAGGTAAAATAGGAAGGATCATTTCAGCTTGATCCCATAGGAAAACTCTGGAATAAAAATTAAGCTCTAGAGTTTTTCCTGTGGAGATAAAGGTGCTGAGTGTTCATGTTTCTGCACCAGTCTCTTCATGTTTCTGCACCAGTCACTGATTGGCTAAGGCAGTCCTGGTGGGAGTGTAGGCTCCCAGATATTTCCAGCTCTGCCAGGTGGCTACACTACCTCAAAAGCAATCCTCTGAAGAGAGTTGCACTTTAGGTGGTGAACACACAATGCAATATACATATGATGTATTATTGAATTGTACACTTGAAAAAAAATTTTTTTAAAAGAGTTGCAGGTGCCATCTACTGTAAGCAAAAACACAAAGAAGCTAGGGACAGAGTACCAGAAGGGGTCAAAGGAATTCCAGAGGCTATAGACAGTGTCTGCTGCAGTGGCTATAATTAGAATGGGTTGCCCATCTTCCTCTGAAGACATCAGATCAGACCCATCATGTGTTCCATCTATCTCTCCCAGGTCATTCCTGGAACTCTTTTTATCAACATATACTCTGTACATCTCCTAATATGATTTAAACTTGTACCCTTCCTCAACCACTCTATGCCCTTCTACTATGGTTCTGGAACTTAGCCAACATCCCTATATTTCCAACCTCATTCTTAAATGTCCCCATTATTGCATTTCTCTTATTTACAGTTTATTTTTTCAGACTGGAACCTGTCACTCCTGAGGGTTCCAGTTTCCCAGAAGTATTCTCAATGGTGGCTGCTGTTTTCTTCAGACCTAGAGTTAGAGTAGGGGTTCCTTTTGTTCCCCATTGTCAATTTTGGACCCTTAAAAGTGACTGATTTTTTTTCCTTAAAATTGACTGATTTTTTAAAAACAGCACATGATCAGACTTCATCATCTTCAGTTTCTTGTAATTATCTACTGATCTCTTGGCTCAGTTCTCACACTTGGCTACGCTAGAAAGTTTTTTACAAATGCTGATGCCCAGGCCCCGCCCTTGGAGATTCTGATGTGGCCACCTTAGCTGTTAGGACTTACAGAAGCTCCCCAGGGAATAGACGGTGCAGCAGATTCTCAGAGTCATTGTCCTAGTCATTCCTTCTCATTTATTGAAGATTTTTAGCACTCGGCTCCCATTACCAGTAAATTGTCATCATTCTCATTGATTTCATTGTCCATGTTTATCAATTATTCTCTTCTGTATCGGACCCAATAACTCCTCCATAACAAATATTTTATATTTTATAACAGATTTTTATGCTCCCTTGCCTATTTTGAAATGAATGTCATAGATAATATTATCTACCAACATATAAAATATTAAAAAGTCAATATAATCACCCAAATGTAATGCGAGAAAAATAATATATAATATAAATAATATGAACTTTAACATATGACTGCTCAAGCACAACTATACTAGAAGATATAAACAAATAGTAATCTACTTGCAGTAAATATAGAATTACAGACTCAAATGGCTGTGCTAAAATGGAAGATAACATAATTTTTCTGCAATGATATATTACTTTGATATATTTTCAAATAAATCCATACAACCTTCCTTTGCTTTACACGGTGTTTGCATTTATTGAAAATGTAAAATGTACATTAAAAGTGCACAAAAATACTTTACATTAAAATAAGGTCTAAGCTCAGATTAGATATTTTCCCCCCAGTGATATGAATGTGCACCCAAGCATTTTAAAATCTACATTGGGCAATTCTTTGCCAATGGGAACATCTAAAATAATTGATATTCTGGGACCATTCAGAATATAGGAAGACTTCTAGCATCCCTATTTCCTGCCCAGTAAATGCCAGTAGCACCCTCCCGATTATTATGAGAGCAGAAAACACTCCCACTAAGTTTCTAAAACACCTTTTAGAGGAAGGTGTTACCAAATTGAAAATTACTGATACTGACGATTCATAGCCCTCCTGGCCTCTCGGTTCCTGAGCCTGCTGGCTTCTTCCATGTCACAGGCCCCTCCTGTGTTGGACTCCCCTGCTCTTTCCGAGTTGTGCTTTAGTGGGCCCTAACAGGTTTGACCAGTAAGACTTTAACTTAGGGGCTATTTAGAGAAGTGCATGCAGGTTAGTGGGAGCGTTAGAGGCCTGCAAAGCACATGGGGATTAGAATTATTAGATGCATTCTTAGCTTTGAGTGTGCAAGGGGAGGGAGTACTGCAGTTGGAGCAAAACCTTAGGTTCACTGAAAAGGGCTGCTGCACAGAAGCTATTTTTGCAGGGAGGTGATGAGAAACAAGTAAATATTCACACTTTTCTTTCTTCCCACCTTCTAAACTGTTACTAAAACCATGGGAAGACAGAAAGTAGGGAGCCTGGTGCTATGTCAGTCTGTAGAGGTCAGCTTTCTGGGGCATCAAGCTGGGAAGAAAGTGGAGAATGGATGGTTTGAGGGTTTAGGGTG
The DNA here is from genome assembly GCF_902729225.1 of Pteropus medius. Lineage (NCBI taxonomy): Eukaryota > Metazoa > Chordata > Mammalia > Chiroptera > Pteropodidae > Pteropus > Pteropus medius. Next base: position 38,519,441 of record NW_024354875.1, read on the forward strand.
AGCAGCTCATCCAAGTTTACCTGGGACTTTTCTGGTTTTAGCATGCAGAGTCTTACACCCTGGGAAAACCTTCATTCCTGAGCAAACTGGAATGATTGATCACCTTAGAAGGAATGGTGTGTAAACAGAAAAGACCTTCTCAATTCTTGAACGCCGAAATGTCTCTAGGACTTATCACTTAGATCTCTATCTATATTCTCTCCCTAGGAATTTTATCTAGTCCTATCTAAAATGTAAATTAATATTTAAGTACCATATAAACATTCTTGACACATTTATTTCTTCAGTCCTCACTTCTTCTTTCTTCATATGTGTGCTTTTCAGACATCTTCATTTAGATATCTGGTAGGCATATCAAAATTAATGTCTTGATTTTGCTTCCTAACCTGCTTCTTTCCTCTCAGTTAATAGACCCACTGTTCATTTGCTCAAGATATTAACTTAGGGGTCTTCCTACTTGATGCCCTTTTCTTCACACCCCATTTTCAATCCATGTGTAAGCCCCCTTCACAATATATTTTAAATTCGACTATTTATCACCTTCACTGGTGTCACTCTTGTATAAGCTGTTATGTTCTCTTATTGTAATAACTTCCTAGCTCATCTCCTTGCTTTGTCTCTGTGTTACCACAGCCCATTCTCCATATAAAAGCTAAATGAATTCTTTTAGCATATAAATGAGATCATATCATTCGTTACTTAAAATCTTCAGTGGCATCTTGTCAAACTCAGAATAAAATCAACTTTAGTCATGTCTCTACTCAAATGTCACCTCCTCAGAGAAGACTTTATTGGCTACCTGATCTAAAATAACAATCACCTCTATTAGTCGCTCCTTATGCCATACCTTAATTTTCTCCCATCATTAATTATTACCTGAATGTTATAGTATGTATTTGTTTGTGTACTATCTGTCTTCCTCACAAGTAGAGGTGGAAATTTTGTCCATTTTGATCACCACTGTACTGGTAGGTCATTGAACTGTGCTTTTACCTTTCACATAGCAGATACTCAATAAACATTTGTTGAATGAATGAGAAAATGTTATTTTAAAAATTATAACTATAATTTATGAAACAGTTTACATTTCCTTTTTTCTATAGGATGCTATAAAATATGCACAGATACACTTTTAGCTTCTCTTTAACAAAGATTAATAACTTAGAAGCATGGTTTTATATAATTAACCTCACTCTTGTGCTTATTATATCTTTCCTACCTTCATTTTACATCCCATCTGATTTTCGCTTTTTAAAAAATTTAAATCTATCACATTATATGCATTTTTGTAAACTGCCTTAATTTCTTTCTGGAATAAGGTATGCCATAAAATAATTAATACTTGTTAAGGGTATTTTGAATATTCATGAGATAATATATTTAAACTTTGTATATATACTTGGTATATGTAAATTTGCAACTGTCCCAACATGTGTTTAAAAATCCTTTTGGCTCCTTTTACTCAGAATAAATCCAGACACACGGTCTAGTGTTGAGGATGTATGTTACACTCCAGGTTCATTTGTTAATTTTCACATCAGATTTGATTGAGCTATGCAGATTTTATGTCCACGCATGGGCCAACTCAGTGTCAACTGAGCATGAGTAGACGGCAGTCTGTTTTCTGAATCCTGGAGGCAGTATCAGGGTCAGGTGGCAGGTGACAGGAACCGTTGAAAGCGGTCTTACCAAAATATCAAAAAGCCACACTCCAGGGGCAAAGTCATACTGTGGGGCTGAGAGAACAGATAGGTGTTAGAGAAATCACTGGTGTTAAGTTTCGAGATGGCCAAGATATACTCCAGTAAAACCCCTCCTTGGGCACCCAAGAGGTTATCCATCTTAACAATTCAAGTCAGTCTCTAATACTAACAAGAAAATTAAGTTATATTTGTATGAAACTTTAAAGCATTCGTATTACTTCCATATACATGAACTAATTTGATTTTTATAGCGTAGTTGTGAGGAAAGAAGGGTAGATATTATTAATTTTCACTTTATAATCTGAAAGCAGATATTCAAAGTTGTTAAGCAACCCACCTCAGGTCCCTTAATTATATTCGGCTAGATCACAGATTTTTGGTGCTTTATCTTTTCGTTTTCCACAAAATCTCTCAGTGTTCCTCCCCAAAAACCCAGTTTCAGCCCAGTAGACCTGATCATGGGCTAACATGTTAGCTTCCACATCATTGTTTATACTGAAATGCTAATCAAAGCTAAATTCTCCATTATGTAAAGGCTTCACTGATTACTAAATTCAAAGTGATCTATTACCTGAAATATTATAGCTTTTGTTATCTTTGTGACTTATTAGGTATTAATGTAATTCCTAACATATAACCTAGGACACTTCAGCTTCTGAAATTCTCTTTTAGCCAATTAAAAATATATTTTTATCTACTCTTTTAACTTTTATGTCTAAAAGTCTGTCTCCTTAGTTATTAAGCTTCTTCAAGAATGAATTCTTATATATGGACCCTACAGTGGACTGTCTATAGCAAGTGCTCAACAAATAACTGATGAACAAATAAATATGTAATATTGAAAATCAATAATGAAATAGCTTCCATAGTAGTTACTCCCACTTAAATAGTTTTAGTCTAAATAATACAAATGATTTTGCCAGTTAATGTTCCAACATGACTAAAACACTTTACATTAGTTACAGACTTAGAATCTTGCTATCTACTTGAGCTAGCTTGTATACAGATATCAGAGAACCAATTTTGTTCATATTTTTAAGGTATAGAGATGTTATTATCTATATAGTCACATTTAATTATTGGTATAAAAGCATTTAATTGACCTAGACATGCTATCATTTGTTCTGGATCCACATGTAAATTCTCATATTCTTAATAATGCCTGATCTTTAAAATACACAGAAGTCAGTTAGATGTCTTTATGAGCTTCTTTGCCCCTTGAGAAGTTGTGTAAACATGGTTTAAGCCTCAAATGCATGGCCAGAATGCTTTTCATAATTTCTGCAAATTCTCAGTAGAGAATGATGCCTCATTTCCTCTGCTTGTCACTTATGTACAGAGCTCTAAGCCTTATCTGTTTTTTGTTTGTTTGTTTGTTTGTTTTTTAATCTACTAGTAGCAAGCATTTTGTGAATTTTGTAGATTTTAATGCAAACTTTGGGGGCTCTCTACATAAATTCCATCACACATTATACAGCCTTTCTTCTTGCTTTACCTCTATTTTCTCCTTTATTTTCATCTCTCCTTTTCCTTTCCTTTCTTTGTCTTTCTCTTTCTTACTCTATTAAGCAAAGAGTTCATTGTCTTGTATCAAGTCAAACAGTTTTACTCATACTCAGGTCCCATTATTTCTCACCTTCTATTCCAAACAAGGTTATTTCTGCATTTTCTAACAAATGGTTGTTCTCTTTCTAAGAATTCTTATACCAGGTAAAACATTTCTTCTTCTTCTTATATGTACATCTCCAAGCTGGCCACATTCATTATGTCTAAAAAATAAAGCTTGACTAAACATGAGATTTAAGAGGACCCAGGAGCTGAAAGTATTGCAAAAAGGCAACCTTCCAAAATATAGTATAAAAGCCATAGAATTGCCAGAATATTTGCCAATTTAAGATCTGTTTATCTCTGCATTATTGAAGTCCTTTAAATTTCCACAAAGCATTGCATTTGGTACAAAATGATCTTCCACTGAATATCTTAAAACTTACATAAGGATGTTAAATACATCTATAAAGTTCCTCAAGTCCATTCTCTTCATATAATAACAAGGACTGTGAGGCACAGTGAAGTGACTTCTCCAAAATCACATAGTGAAGTAAGATGCAACTTTAACTGCATTCACAGTCTGTTGTCTACCTGTTGGAGACTGGTAAGTGAGCTGTTGGGCTCAATCACTCATGAGGCTCTTAGCTGAACAAGGAAAAGTATATAAGCCTTCACTAATATAAATTCTGCTCAAATAGCTCCTATGGTAGCTGGAGATTTAAAAATTTTTTTTTGCTAACAAAGGCCAAGGGGTTCCCCTTCAGGAATTTTTGCTGAAGGAACTAAATTTCTGGCTTTGCCATTTGATGGTTTCTGAATGACAAAAAGCCCAAAATTGATGGGCGAGGGAATCAGCCATGTGCTATGAGGAAAGTAATAGCTATAATAAGATGGCCTGTGTGGAAAGAGAGACTCTAAGTGTGAGAAAATATTAGCATTAATGTCTCACCAAAACAACCTGCGATCTCACTTTCTATTTCCTGTTGCATAAACACTATTAATATTGCTGTAAAGTTATAACCATGTCGCAGTAAAACAAGGATCCTGTTTCTTAGCTATGTCAGTTGTTTTCTGGGAGGCTCTGCTCAAACTACCTGAGGCTTTTCCCCAAACTTGCTGGATCATATTTTTTTAAAATAGGTAATTCTTATGATCTGTCATATCTTAGAATTACTGATCTAAGTGCTCAGCTAATTTTTTAACTTAAGAATCAGCTCAGGGAGGAGTGAGGACTTGTTAAAAAATATAGATTCCTGAGTCTTATCCCTGGAGGCTGTAATTCAGAATTTTGGGATGGAGTTTGAGAATATACTCTTTTATAGGTTCCCCCAGTGATCCTAAAGGAAGTTTGAAATTCATACTTTCAGAAATGCTGATCCAAAGTAAATACTTAATATGTTTGTTTTGGCTTTAAATATATGTTTATAAAAGAAACTTTCCCCCAGGGACTCGCAATAAATCATTTCTCTGTATCTGTCTTGCTCCCCTAAACTCTGAAAGCATTAACCTTAAAGAGCAATTTCATTTTCTTCCTTCATCACAATTTATTTTCTCTTTATTTGACATTGTTTAAATAATAATAGTAATACACACTTTTTCTAACCATCAAATACTACAAAGATGTGTAGAGGAAAAGTTGATTATCACAAACCAGTAGTATACCCTACTTATTGTATGTACCCATGTCACCCATTCTCAAACATCTGGGGTCAAGATTAACAGCCTGGTATTATCATTCTATACCTCTCTCTGCTCATTCAAATATATACAAAAGTAAATGCCCGTTCACACAAGAACTTGCTTATTTTGCATAAAGTTATCTCATTTGACAATGTATGATCTCATATATCAGCAGACATAGATCTAATTTTGCTTTTTCAAATCTCAATTCATGCATCTATAGAATCACACATACTTATATGTAATTGTACATAAAGAGATAATCTCATGTGTACTAATTTTTAAATTAGTACAGTTTTTTTCTTTTCAAGTGATCTCTCCCTTTTTTTATCTGTCACTTGCCTGCTTTCCACCTGTCAATCCTATTGAATACCTAATAACCTCTTCTTTATGTTTTTGTTTTCCTCTATGCTCATATAACCACTTATAAGGATTTTTATATATTTATCTATCTATCCAACCATCTCTCTGATCATCAGATTAAATGCTTTTCTGCATCTTTTCCCTCACTCAACAGCACCTTCTGGAAATGTTACCACATCAATGGGTACAAAATTAATTCATTCCATTTTAATTGTTGCGTAGTATTTCATGGGGCATATTAGTTTGCCATTTTTCTTTATAATGAATATTAATTCTTTTTCAGTTTTTTGCCATTATGAAGAAAAGTACAAGGAACATTCTATACTGGTGATTTTATTGTTATGAAATATATTCCCAGGAGCAGGACTGCTACGAGAAAAAAAAGTGGATATTGTCTTTTTGCTTTCCAAAAAGATTGCAGTAATTTACATTTCTACCAGCAGTATATGATCATAGCTTTCCCCAGAATTCTGACAGCAAAATGTGTCATTCTTTTAAATTTTTGACAGTCTGGATAATATAGTGATATTACATTGTTACATTAATTCATATTTTCTAAACAGTAAGTTTAAGCTTTTTAAAATTTGGCCATTTAGATTTGCACATTAGTGAACTATTTATGTCCTTTGCTCATTTTTCCATCGAGTTGTTTTTATTGTCAATTTTAAAGGACTTTTGGTATATTATCTTATTGCACATAATATACATTAAAAGTTTTTGGTATCTTATATAAATCATTTATATTTTTTATTCCAAATATACCTTCTTTTTGTTTATAGCTTCAGGGTTTTCTTGTTTTGATTAAGAAGGCTTCCCACTCCTAAAATTATGATTTTTAAAAATTTTAAATTGCTTGAATTTTTTTAATATTTGTCTTCTTCGCCCCTGTAATTTATTGTTATTTATTATATGAAATAAGAGTTCAACATTATTTTCTCCTAGTTAGATAAATGGTTCATATTCAACAGTTAATCAACTCTTTATTCTTTTTTAACATTATTATTATATTGCAAATGAACTTTTGTATGAGAATTCATTTCTAGATCCTCTCTTGTACTCCATTCTGTTTATTTCTATATGGATATTTATTTTGATACAATTAATTTGACACAGTAATTTTATAATGTATTTTGATATCTAGTATGACAAGTCTCCTAACATTTTATTGTTATTTTCTTGGCTATTCTTGAACATTAATTTGTCCACATAAAGTTGAAGATTATTTTATCTGTTTCTAGAATCATCCTTTTGGGATTCTAATTAGAATCACATTAATTTACATGATAATATTGAGATAATTAATATATTCTGATTTTAAGTCATCATTTAAGAGCATTGTGTGTTATCCCCTTTATTCACGCTGTGTTTAAAGGCCTTTAATTTTAAAAGTTAGATTTGTTGAAATATAATTCATATTCAGTAAAGTTTATCCTTTTGAGATATACTATTTGATGAACTCTGACAAAGTATGCGATCATATATCCACCACCATAATCAAGACATAGAACATTTTCTCTATGTCTAAAAGTTTCCTCATGCTCTTTTTAGTTAATTAAAAGTAGTTTGTATTTTAATCATGGAGTGAGTATTCCATTGAATAGTCACAGTTTGTTCTTTCATTTACCAGGTGATAGACATTTTTGGTGATTATGAATAAAGCTGCCTTACATATTTTATGTATAGGTTTTAGTATAGACATATGTTTTCATTTCTCTTGTGTAAATAACTAGGAATGGGATTGCTGTGTTATATGATTTTATGTTTAACTTTATATGACACTAGCAACCTTTTTCTAGAGTAGTTGTACTATTTTGCCTCCCTACCAGCAATGTGTCAGATTCAGTTGCTTGACATTCTGGTTAGGACGTGATATTGTTAGGTATTTTTGGTGATTTTAGTCATTCTTAAAGATGTGTTTAGTCATTCTTAAAGTGTCAATGAAATTTTATAAGGTTTTTCATGTGTCTTTTTTGGGGCCCTTGGAGGTTAAGTTTATTCCTGCCTATTTCATTATGATTGTTATTGTTTTACTCTTTTCCTGTTTACGTTTCTTGATGCAGATTCATATTCTAATATAAGGCTCTCTCTTATCCATTCACATTACAAATCTCTTATATAAAATTTGGTAATTTTTAAATTAGAATCTCTTTGATGTTCCAAGCATACAAGTGCATTATCAGCAAATGACAGTTTTATCTCTTTTATATGTTATTTCATTTTTAAAATTGAATTTGCCAGAACCTCCAACTAACATTGAAAAATGATAGCAGTGAACATCTCTTCTGAGTTCCAAACTATAAATAAAATTATTTTAGTTTTTATCTCTTAATGTGATATTTGCTATTGAACTTTTATGAGTAGATTTATTTATATTTAAATGGACAGTTCCTATTCCTACTTAGAGTTTTATTAGGAGTGTCTGCTGAATATGGTCAAATGCCTGCTCAGCATCTATTAATATAATATGATTTTTCTGTTTCACATTTTTTTCTATAGTGAATTATTTTGATGCATTTTCTGGTATTGAATGAATCATGCATTCTCTACTTTTGATAAATTGTTTGTTATTATTTGCTAATATAGGTTTTGAATTATCTGTATCCATATTTAGAAGTTCTACTTTTTTAATTCTGTTTGATTTTTATCTTTTTCTTCCCTATTAGTGTTGGATTCATCAAGTTACTATTCCATTTTTAACCATGTAAATTTTGGAATTTTACTCTTATTTCCAGTTCCACTAATAGTTATCTGCTCTTTTTTCAGCCTTTATAATCAAACACATATATATTTATTTATATGTTAAAATAAGCTACCAATTATTTACGCTCCCCCCCCCAAATATCATTTTCTCTTGCTTCTTTATCCTTTCTCCATAAGGTACAAACTTTACTATACTTTTTATTCCTCACTTTTCTTAACATCCACTTTCACTCCACAGAAATCTTTGAAAACTTTTGCTACTGAGTTTGCCCCGCCAAGCCCCAAATCCTAGTTTAGACATTTTAGTACCAGGGGAATATTAAGATTTCCATTGTACTATATCTTCTATCTTGAGAAACTTTATCACATATATTATATATTCACATAAATCTAACATTGCATATTTAGATTTAACAATACACATTTTAAGATTTATTGCCCATCACAATTTTGTTTCCTCTTCATCTTCTCCTATTATATTTATTAAGAGGCTTTTCATTAAAAGTAACATAAATGGATTTCAGCTTGCTGAAAATATAGGTATAATATTATTAAAATTATTTTGTCTTAACAAGAAGTTCAGAAGTTGGTTCGATTTTATGTTTGGTTGATTCGTGGCAAATTGAATGTCTTCAATGCATTCAATTTCTTTCCATTTTTTTTGCCAGATAGTGCTTATTATTAGTTACCCTCTGAAGCTGAACAAGAACCTGGGGGAAGATCCTCAGCTTTCTGGATTCCTTTAGCTTTATTGATATAAAAGACGTGTTCCACTGTCTACATCTTTCTCTGTTGTTTAGGGATGAGGGAATTTAGGTATACTTTTGAGGCCAGTGTCAGCTTTCTCCCCATGGGTTCATGGATTTCTCCCAAGACTCCAGCTGCATTTTTTATCATCAGTTTAAGCTCTCCAACCTTGAAAGGTCTTCAGTGTCTCACTCAATTGAGATGTTACTTGCCTGTAGTCACTAGCATCTGCTTGGCTCCTGAGTTGTTGTCGATATGGGGTTGGGTTGGGGTTGTAAATGAATGGAAGGTAGAAAGTGACTGAGCTGTAATCTCTCTGGGACATTCTACTCCTTTCTATTCACTGCATTTTGAAGAAAGTTTGGAGGACACGCAGTGACTCTTGTATTACAAACCAAATAATATTTTACACATCTTTAATTACAATATAAGGAAACTACTTTTAAGAATTCTAATTTTGTTTTTGATATTTATTCTTTTCTGATTTTATGTGATACAAGTTTTTCCTTGACAAATTTCCTTGGCAAAGTAATATAAAATAAAATAAAAATTTCCCACCATCCAGAGGAAATCTTATATTTTTTTCTACATATAGATGTGTCTAGAAAATATTTCCTTTCATTTAAATATTCTTTGAATGCATGCATGTATATTTTTCTTTATATGTATATATACATATATATATATACATATTTCTTTTATATGTATATATATATACACTTCAGTTTGCTTCTTTTTCTTCAGTTCTTAGGACATTTATCTTGTTATAGTAATATATGATTTTCATTAATATAGATTTATCACAGGCCTTAATATCTGGTATTGCTAATATTATTTTATTATAGTTCTGACTAGTTTTTGAGTTTTTTTCTTAAGTGCATTGTGTTTTGCTGAATTATTGAGTATCTATTCATGAAAAATGTTTTATTTAACACAATTTTTGTGCTTTTGCATACCTGTAATATTTTTGTCTCTTTTGCACATAAATAAAATGTCAGCTCATTATATAATTCTTAGATTAAAGCTCATTTTACTAAAATTTTCTAAACATTACTTCGTTTCTTGCTTGAAATCAGATTCAGATAAGCAGTTGGAAAAGGCATGGTGTTTTATTCTTCGAAATAAACCCTAGGTAACTTTTTTGTGTATATGGATATTTGTAAGATTTGTTTCTTACCTTGGATAATCAAGAATCTCACCAAGATATGTCTGGGAATCTATTTCTCTTTCCATTCATTTTCCATAGATTTCTATAATCCATTTTAGTCAGCAGATTTCTACCTAGCTTTCTATTTTTAAGGTTCTGAAAATATTTCTATTTCCTTATTTCTTTCTCTCCCAAAGAAACTTATAATTGCTAATTTCTGTCTTCATTCTCTGCTTTCTCTATTCGTCATTTTCCTTCTCATCTTTATCCTTCCCTTTCCTATGGCATTTAGCTCCTCTGGTTCACCACATTAGTCTTTCCCACACTCGTATCTATTTTAGAATCACCTAGAGAAATTTTTATGACGCACGTTTTCAGGCCCTGTTATATCAACTAAATCAGACTCTGCAAGGTTAGAGTCTCATGTCTGTATATTTGAAAAGCAGTCCATGTGATTCTGATGCAGTTGGCTTGTTGACCAGCATTAGAGAGCAAATATTCTACATTTTGTTTCTGCTTTTGCACTCCATTGCTTCTAATATACATTTTAATTTTATTTTATTTCAGTTTCTCTGAATTATGTTCTTATATCTGTCGACTATTTTTCTTTTAGCTAATGTTCTTTCTCGTCATGTCAGTTTCATAGAGTCTCTGAAAACAGATGGAATCTCATTTTCTTCTATGTTCACAAGCATACTTTTCCTCTAAATCTTAAGTGGATTAATTTTTGTGTTTCATAATATGAAATCTTTCCACAGGCTTCTTGAATTGTAAAAAAAATGATCTAGCCTAGCCCGATATGCCATTGGACATGATGTATTCATTTGTTTTGATCCTCTTTACCATATATTTCTGTGCTGTCAGATTCTCTTTCTTAGAATACAAACTGGAACAAAAGTTGATCTACACAGTCCCTAGTGAAATTTCTGTTTATAATTTTTTTAGTTACTACTCGTTTGACTTAGGCAAAAAAAATCTTTTATTACATGTTCTTTTTAATAAGAATAGGTGACTTTATTTCTGAATATATGCTAGAAGAAAATTTTAGTCCCTCATGAACATTGAGTGTTCCCACAGCTTTTTTCTGTCTCTGTTTTTCCCCATTATAAATGAGATCCCTTGTTGCACTTTTTTTTTATAGCCCGTGCTCTTTACTCTTGGTCATGTTGCATTGCTAGGAGATATGGCTTTATTAGTGAATGTAGGAAGAAAGTTATTGATAGATGGTGGAGGCCTGGAAGGAGGGACCAATCCGGCTCTCTCAGAGAATATATTCTACATAAGGTGGGTGGGTGGGGGGGGTGGTCAGTGGTTCTGGCCTTATGTCTTTGATATAAAGGTTTCCTAGAAGAGAGTGGAAATTTTCTCTTATTTAATTTCACTCTAGCCACGTTGCTGGTTCAAAGGTCTAGACCAGCATCCTTGGAAATGTGCAAGCCACATAATGCAATTTAAAATTTTCTAGCAACCACATTTAAAAAACAAAATGAAAACAAGTGAAATCAATTTCGATAATGTTATATTCAGCCTAGTATTTTAAAATATTATTTAAACATGATATCAACATAAAAATTATTCATAGGATACTTTTTATTCTTATTATTGTTCAAAGTCTTTGACATCTGATGTATATTTTATACTTCAGAAGGTTTCCATTGAAATAGCTACATTTCAGGTGCTCACTGGCCACATGTGACTAGTGGCTATACTATTGCACAGCACATATCTAGACATTGATCATTTCTCAGTCATTTCAGCTATGTAGTTTTATAAGGGGAATTTTCTCGCAGGGTTTAGCAAATTTTTTTATAAGTAACTTTGGTTTCTACTACTATTATGACTTTATCTATCTTTCAGTATTTCTATGAAAATTTCTGTGGGGAGTTGGGCTGTGTAAGTTGAACATAGATAACTAGCCATTATCACTTCCTGGAGAAATTTGTTATTTAAAAAAAAAAAAAATTAGAGACTAATTAACTTTACTTTATTGTTTTGAATGTTAAAATCATGGTATTATCTAATTGCCTTGCAACTCCTTAATTATTTGCTTTATAATTTTAAAAAATACTGATAAGAATTGCTTATCTTTGCTGTAAAAAGATGTTTAATATCCACGTTTTTTATTTTAAACTTACTTTAATAACATTTCTTAGAAATCTTTGAAACATGTTATTTGTTTCCCTCAAAATCCAACTATTTCTATATATATGTACCAATAGCTGACAAAGAAATTGAACTTTTTTTTCTTCTTCTAGGAATCAGCTTTCTTAACCTTAAGCCTGCTGAGTATACTCCATTATTCCCATGTTCACTGAAATGAGATTCAGGATTAGGGGAAAAAATAAAGGATTATCACGTCTGACACTGTGTGAACCCTTTAGATTTTCATCTGTTAAGTTTCTCAAGCCTCTGGGGCTTTTAAATAACATATCCTTGTTCCTCAAGCAGAGAGAATTTAGCTGGATAAACCAGCCCTGCCAAGAGAATCAGTAGCCATTATCTAAGGAAAAGTTGTATCGAGTTTGGAATATACTTCAGGCTATAATCTTTCTAATATTAGAAGCCATTGTTATACTTGCTCCAATTGAATGTGAAGTGCTTACAGATCCTTTCACAGACCAACTCATTTAACTTTCTTTCACCTATCCTTGCTGCATTTCAATTTTAAATATTCTTAACAAGAGAAATAAGATTATTACTGAAGAATATTCTTACAATGCCCTTTTTGGAGAATATAGGATGAACATCAGTAAACACCCAGAATTATCTCTGATTTGTGCAACATTATTGACAGTTTGCAGGTACCTGTCTGACTGAGGTTATAACAATATGTGTCGTAATGCATTGTGGTAAGGTGGATTCTACTGGGACAGAGAAGATGATGTTGGGTTGTTGGGTTGCTGTGATACACTTAACTGGTGACCATTTCATTGTAGCACAATGTCCAGTAAAAAAATCTGTACAGACTAAGCCTCTAAGCATAATTAAGAACACATTTGGGGACAGCTAGTTTCCCTTCTATGATATTCAAAGGGATTATCCAGACTAAATTGAAACCAAAAAAATGGGTCCACATCATTTTATTTTTGGCATCAACTGAGTGTTTCTCGCCAGAGAAAGACAGAAATAGCTTGATTCCCTCATTAATCCACAGGCTCTGTCAGCCTCATCTTCCTTTTATTTGTTTGCTTTACAAAGGCCAGTGCAGATAGATGTGAACGTATCTCCAAGACAGTCTTCCTTTAAGATCCATTTCCCAATGAAACTTTGTACTTTGTAACTACCATAAGCAAGATTTCTCATTGTGTTTGTTTAGTACGTAAAACATTTCATCACAATGATGTATGCATTGAAACAGTGGATGTGGAATTAATTTGAGGGAAACTCTGGGAAATTATACATTTATGGGTATTGGTGTCTCTTTTTTTTGGTGCTATTTTAGTGACCCAACTTAATTCAAATCATAACATAGAAAGCTTCTAAAAAACAGATGGCTTCCAAAAAGAAATGCCCTTTTGTCAGAACAGTCTTCTTATTGCGCTATGATGTACTACTTTCTCCTGTGAAGACACATCATCATTGCATATCTTGGGCAACAGAAGAAATAAGACGATGATTATCTCTGTTTGAAAAGCTGGTCAGAGATATCTTACAGGGGTGCTTTGTAGTCAAGTCATATATTTTTTCTGGGCCTGCACATGAGCAGAAAAGAATGCATGCCCCGTTCAATGTTTATAAGAGTAAATCTCATAGTAGCAAATATGTAAGGCTGTAAAAGAAGCAGAACTTTGGAGAATAACAGAAATGGGTTGAAATAACAATTTTATCAATTATCAATCATGTAACTTTTCATACAGTATTTAAATTCTTTAGTCTCTGTTTTTCCTTCTGTATAAAGGTTGTTATTCTTACCACAGGTAGCTGTTGAGAAGATTAAAATAATGAATGCTAGTGTTTCAATAATCTTGCCAGGTATATGGTGGGCACTTAATATATGCTGGTTTATTTGCCCTTTGTGTGGTCAAAAGAATTTTTTATTTGGTAAACTTCTGCTATTTGCCTATTTAAAAATTACTGTCAGTTAATTGATAATATAAATATGGAAGAAAATAAGATAGGGTTATAGAGTCTACGGCCATGCTACCCTGAACAAGCCCGATCCTGTCTGATCTCAGAAGCTAAGCAGGGTCGGGCCTGGTTAGTACTTGGATGGGAGACCACTTAGAAAGACCAGGTGCTGTAGGCATTAAAAATAAAAATAAAAATAAATAAGGGATTATAAGATGACAAGATCCTTGCAATCTGTGAGGTCAACCAAGAGTTGCCTCGCCTAAAAAAAATAAAAAATAAAAAAGATAGGGTTATAGTTTGCTAGCACAATAAGTCATAGAAGTATTTGATAGAAAATGAAGTATAAGAGAATATTATCATTCACTTGTGACTTATGCTGTTGGGATGCCTGCTGTGAAAAGGATAAATGTATGCTAAATATAGCCCACCTTTATTACTTAGAGTCAAAGCAAAAGTATTGCTTTCATCTCTTTATAAAATAATTCTTTTAAAATTCATGTGTAATGGAAAATAATATATAACTTTCTTCTGATTTAAAATGTAACTTTCTTTGATAGTAACCTATTACCCTGTGCTTTGCCAATTTTGTTTTATAAAATTTTAGTGTAAAATTGGATTTTAGTGAAAATTTGAGGGTGCAAATTTTTATTTCTTCCTTTTTTTCCCCAAAGGCATCCACAGAGAAGTCCTGTCTTCAAGTATGTTGTACAAAAGTGAAGATAAAACAAATTATATTTTACAAGAGAATAGATGTTTCATGAATAAATTGATGTATGCTAGTAAATTCTATGAGGAACATTCTTTTCTTGATATAGTAGCAATTCAAGTGTAACCATGTTAAATTTAGTGTCCTCTTAAACCACTATTTCTTGGCACTCTTTTTGAAAGATGAATACTTCATTTCAAAAATTTATCTGAGCAATATTATAGACTAGGAAGAGAAGGTTATTTTAGGTTTGTGTGTGTGTATGTGTGCACGCTTGCTAAGATCTTTTCTTTATTGTTTTTTCCATTCAGTTTAAATAACTTTTTGATAGAACACTTTCTATTGTAGAATGTATTATTTAGAAAGAATTTAAAGAATGAATGAAAAAGTAGTGAGAGGGATTTATTTCAAAATTGTGCATTTTCATTTGTACTATTGTAATTGAGAGTCACTTTGAAATGTTTGGAGAAGTTTAGAAACCTCTGGCAACTTTTTGCATTTCAACTGTCTTTATATACAAGTGTAGCAGGAGTGAAATGATACATGGCCGACAGAGTTCTGCAAGGATTTTCTTTCTGTTGCTGTTTAAGAGATCATTCATTCCTCATTCAATAGTAATTCCTGACTAAAACAATCATCTTTCCCAATCCATCTCAGCAACCTATGTTCTTCTCTAAGAATTTCTGTTTGTATATTTTTATAGAGACTTTTTCCCGAACTCAATCACAAGATACCATTCTGTACAAAGTACATTCAGACTAATTTTTATATCCGTTTTGTATTTTTCTAGGATAACCAGTTTATTATTTAATGGAATAGAAGTTTAATAATTTGTTCTCGTCTATAGAAAGCCAGCCTATGTTGGTGATGAAGTCTATTCTGGAAAGCAAGAACGCAAGGAGGAGGTTAGCCTATGGGAATAGTTGATGATGGGATAAATAACCAGTTTATATTTCACTCCAGGGGGAATGTTTTAATTTGGAAAGACAAATACTAAAGTTGTGAGCTTAGATAAAGCATATTGATAATTAATAGGTATCTATATAGCCACAGGGGCCTTTCTCATATTGATTAAAGCTAAATTGCGTGTTTGTGAGTGTGTGTGGGGGCGGTTATGTGTGTGTTTGTATGTGTGTGTGTGTGAGAGAGAGAGAGAGAGAGAGTATGAATGAGAATGCATGCACATTTCAAAGAGTCCAAAGAATAATTATATAAAAATTAGGAAAAAATTTGAAAAGGAATTTTGTCTGCAGACCTCATGGCCTGAAGATATTTTAAAAGAACAGATGCAGATGATCTGTGATGTTGTAACAATTTGAGGGGGCGCTTTACTTTTGGTTCATTTGGATTTCTGAATGATATGTTGACCACAGAGTCTACTTGAATAGATCATTGCTAAACTCTAGAGGAAAAATATGCCTTTAGTAAGAGGCCAGTTGATAATAGCCCCTCAAATGCATTACTCACATTACAATAATCTAATGTCACACATGGTGGATAATCTAGTTGGACTGACTAAACATTTATTCTACCTTCTTTAATGTGCTTTCTGCATGGCAGACAATGGAGAACTTAAAAGTGCATTTCTCAGACTTCCCTTGCAACTGAAGCTACAGATGTAATTTAAGTTCAATTAATCAAATGCACTCATGAGAGACTTGAATGCAAAGTGGAATGGGGAGAGGGAGGGCCTGGAGGGGTTATGGATTTTCTTGGTACAGGACGTGACTCAATAACCAGCATCTCCAGCAGCAGCTTCCTTGGAGCAGAGCTGAGGAACTGTCTTCCTGATTCCCAGCTTCCTAATTGTAGCTCAAGAAGCAGTTTCCTCTGAGCCAGGTATGCAGTGATATCTATAATAGTTCTTGGGGGCCCAGCCCAGAGCACTTCCTCTAGACCTTTCAGTAATTTTATAAGCGCTTTATCCTTGGTATTAAATGCCTTTGGCTTACTATAGCTACAGTATCATCCTGAACACTAACTGATACACCAATACTTAACTCTTTTTCATCCTGTGACTTTCTTCTCCATA